>NW_027493116.1:0-411718 GCF_021521415.1 Bidens hawaiensis | reverse complement strand
ACTAATTTTTTAACCAGATCTTGATAAACGTGGTGAGAGATAGAGATATAAAATGTATTAACTTAACTCTATTATGATAGAACGTGGAGATATGATTGACATGTAATTTTTGACAAGATTTTTCATTGTCAACATATGTGAAACTCACAATAAAGAATTTGAAAATATTAATTAAACAATATATGTATTGCGAATAATGAATCTTGCAAGATCTGTTATGAGATTTTTCGTTGATGATGGACATGTTGATGTGCCCTACTCCAGTACTGTTTTTTTAACCATTTTTAAAAAGCTAAAATAAAAAGGATTTTTGTGAATTGCCAAACACTTTTTAACTTATTGGCTTTTGAAAACACCAATAAGTCAATAAGTTGTTTTCAAACTCAATCCAAACATGCTCTTAATGACGGTTTTCTTATGACTCATTACATTTTTAAGAGGTAGGCGACCATTTATCAACATGGTTTCAATTTTCAAATGAATATGACTTCTATCCCAACCTTTGTATTAACTTCTGAAAATGGCTTATGATCGGTAATCCTAGATCAAACCTTCAGCGCCTTAAAAAAATGTAAATGTGGCTCTCAAGGGGGCTCTCAATGACGAAAACGTGTGAAGTGTAAAGTGCACCATCAAAGCATTATATATATTGCGTTCATCTCCCATGCCATGCACGCGTGTGTGCGAGTGTGCGAGGGTGATCTAGGGTCCACCTAGTTAGGTCCATATATCCATCTCTATACGGGACAAGTTCCACCCAAATTCTTCCTACTGGTACAGGTTTGAAAACACACAACTCGGGGCACCGATATCTTATTCTTATAAGTTTCGTTTTGGACATGGTTCGGTTCTTTGTGAAGCGCTCACATAGTAAACTACAATCCCGAATAGTGTATTTATGCAATAAACTACACAAATTTTATGAATTGAGAATAAAATATGTAATGTTATGTGATATTTACTATTTTAATATTTTACCCACTTTTTTCAATTTTAGCCCAAGACCAAAGCAAATTCCAAAAATAGCCAAACTAATCTGTCGGATCCGACAGAAACTGTTATCCGACGGATTAATGACCCTATAAGGACGCGCCACGAAGCATACTATTCCGTCGGATCCGACGGTTTACGGTTTGTCCGAAGGATTAATAAAACAAACTAACGTAATAACAAACAGTCGGATCTGACGGTTCAGTTCATGCTTACGTTGGATCCGACTGTTTATTTTGTCCGACGAACCCTAGATTTTTCAATGCGAGGGTTTTTGATTTTGAGTTATAGAGTGAAATTAAGCATATAGATGTGTCCTCCTCGAAAAACTAATCGATTTGCACCATTGATTTGATTGATTTTGTGGAGAAATAAGAAAGATGGGGAGGTTGGTTATTGACAATTAATCTGTTAAACGACACGAGATTATTGTTTTGTTGCATGCTTGAACCCCAAGTGCTATTTGCTTTTGTGAACTGTTTGAACTTTAAAATAATTGCTTGTTTGGCATTAAAAACTAAATCATTACTAGAGTGATCAACACCCTTAATAGCTACTTCATAATTTTAGAAATTGATTACATGTTACACTGACCACATACTCCTCGTGAGAACGATACCTGACTTACCCTAGCTATTTGAGTTAATTAGGTTTTTACATGACTCAAACGACGGTTATCATGTGTTACACTAATTTTTTAACCAGATCTTGATAAACGTGGTGAGAGATAGAGATATAAAATGTATTAACTTAACTCTATTATGATAGAACGTGGAGATATGATTGACATGTAATTTTTGACAAGATTTTTCATTGTCAACATATGTGAAACTCACAATAAAGAATTTGAAAATATTAATTAAACAATATATGTATTGCGAATAATGAATCTTGCAAGATCTGTTATGAGATTTTTCGTTGATGATGGACATGTTGATGTGCCTACTCCAGTACTGTTTTTTTAACCATTTTTAAAAAGCTAAAATAAAAAGGATTTTTGTGAATTGCCAAACACTTTTTAACTTATTGGCTTTTGAAAACACCAATAAGTCAATAAGTTGTTTTCAAACTCAATCCCAAACATGCTCTTAATGACGGTTTTCTTATGACTCATTACATTTTTAAGAGGTAGGCGACCATTTATCAACATGGTTTCAATTTTCAAATGAATATGACTTCTATCCCAACCTTTGTATTAACTTCTGAAAATGGCTTATGATCGGTAATCCTAGATCAAACCTTCAGCGCCTTAAAAAAATGTAAATGTGGCTCTCAAGGGGGCTCTCAATGACGAAAACGTGTGAAGTGTAAAGTGCACCATCAAAGCATTATATATATTGCGTTCATCTCCCATGCCATGCACGCGTGTGTGCGAGTGTGCGAGGGTGATCTAGGGTCCACCTAGTTAGGTCCATATATCCATCTTCTATACGGGACAAGTTCCACCCAAATTCTTCCTACTGGTACAGGTTTGAAAACACACAACTCGGGGCACCGATATCTTATTCTTATAAGTTTCGTTTTGGACATGGTTCGGTTCTTTGTGAAGCGCTCACATAGTAAACTACAATCCCGAATAGTGTATTTATGCAATAAACTACACAAATTTTATGAATTGAGAATAAAATATGTAATGTTATGTGATATTTACTATTTTAATATTTTACCCACTTTTTTCAATTTTAGCCCAAGACCAAAGCAAATTCCAAAAATAGCCAAACTAATCTGTCGGATCCGACAGAAACTGTTATCCGACGGATTAATGACCCTATAAGGACGCGCCACGAAGCATACTATTCCGTCGGATCCGACGGTTTACGGTTTGTCCGAAGGATTAATAAAACAAACTAACGTAATAACAAACAGTCGGATCTGACGGTTCAGTTCATGCTTACGTTGGATCCGACTGTTTATTTTGTCCGACGAACCCTAGATTTTTCAATGCGAGGGTTTTTGATTTTGAGTTATAGAGTGAAATTAAGCATATAGATGTGTCCTCCTCGAAAAACTAATCGATTTGCACCATTGATTTGATTGATTTTGTGGAGAAATAAGAAAGATGGGGAGGTTGGTTATTGACAATTAATCTGTTAAACGACACGAGATTATTGTTTTGTTGCATGCTTGAACCCCAAGTGCTATTTGCTTTTGTGAACTGTTTGAACTTTAAAATAATTGCTTGTTTGGCATTAAAAACTAAATCATTACTAGAGTGATCAACACCCTTAATAGCTACTTCATAATTTTAGAAATTGATTACATGTTACACTGACCACATACTCCTCGTGGGAACGATACCTGACTTACCCTAGCTATTGAGTTAATTAGGTTTTTACATGACTCAAACGACGGTTATCATGTGTTACACTAATTTTTTAACCAGATCTTGATAAACGTGGTGAGAGATAGAGATATAAAATGTATTAACTTAACTCTATTATGATAGAACGTGGAGATATGATTGACATGTAATTTTTGACAAGATTTTTCATTGTCAACATATGTGAAACTCACAATAAAGAATTTGAAAATATTAATTAAACAATATATGTATTGCGAATAATGAATCTTGCAAGATCTGTTATGAGATTTTTCGTTGATGATGGACATGTTGATGTGCCTACTCCAGTACTGTTTTTTTAACCATTTTTAAAAAGCTAAAATAAAAAGGATTTTTGTGAATTGCCAAACACTTTTTAACTTATTGGCTTTGAAAACACCAATAAGTCAATAAGTTGTTTTCAAACTCAATCCCAAACATGCTCTTAATGACGGTTTTCTTATGACTCATTACATTTTTAAGAGGTAGGCGACCATTTATCAACATGGTTTCAATTTTCAAATGAATATGACTTCTATCCCAACCTTTGTATTAACTTCTGAAAATGGCTTATGATCGGTAATCCTAGATCAAACCTTCAGCGCCTTAAAAAAATGTAAATGTGGCTCTCAAGGGGGCTCTCAATGACGAAAACGAGTGAAGTGTAAAGTGCACCATCAAAGCATTATATATATTGCGTTCATCTCCCATGCCATGCACGCGTGTGTGCGAGTGTGCGAGGGTGATCTAGGGTCCACCTAGTTAGGTCCATATATCCATCTTCTATACGGGACAAGTTCCACCCAAATTCTTCCTACTGGTACAGGTTTGAAAACACACAACTCGGGGCACCGATATCTTATTCTTATAAGTTTCGTTTTGGACATGGTTCGGTTCTTTGTGAAGCGCTCACATAGTAAACTACAATCCCGAATAGTGTATTTATGCAATAAACTACACAAATTTTATGAATTGAGAATAAAATATGTAATGTTATGTGATATTTACTATTTTAATATTTTACCCACTTTTTTCAATTTTAGCCCAAGACCAAAGCAAATTCCAAAAATAGCCAAACTAATCTGTCGGATCCGACAGAAACTGTTATCCGACGGATTAATGACCCTATAAGGGACGCGCCACGAAGCATACTATTCCGTCGGATCCGACGGTTTACGGTTTGTCCGAAGGATTAATAAAACAAACTAACGTAATAACAAACAGTCGGATCTGACGGTTCAGTTCATGCTTACGTTGGATCCGACTGTTTATTTTGTCCGACGAACCCTAGATTTTTCAATGCGAGGGTTTTTGATTTTGAGTTATAGAGTGAAATTAAGCATATAGATGTGTCCTCCTCGAAAAACTAATCGATTTGCACCATTGATTTGATTGATTTTGTGGAGAAATAAGAAAGATGGGGAGGTTGGTTATTGACAATTAATCTGTTAAACGACACGAGATTATTGTTTTGTTGCATGCTTGAACCCCAAGTGCTATTTGCTTTTGTGAACTGTTTGAACTTTAAAATAATTGCTTGTTTGGCATTAAAAACTAAATCATTACTAGAGTGATCAACACCCTTAATAGCTACTTCATAATTTTAGAAATTGATTACATGTTACACTGACCACATACTCCTCGTGAGAACGATACCTGACTTACCCTAGCTATTTGAGTTAATTAGGTTTTTACATGACTCAAACGACGGTTATCATGTGTTACACTAATTTTTTAACCAGATCTTGATAAACGTGGTGAGAGATAGAGATATAAAATGTATTAACTTAACTCTATTATGATAGAACGTGGAGATATGATTGACATGTAATTTTTGACAAGATTTTTCATTGTCAACATATGTGAAACTCACAATAAAGAATTTGAAAATATTAATTAAACAATATATGTATTGCGAATAATGAATCTTGCAAGATCTGTTATGAGATTTTTCGTTGATGATGGACATGTTGATGTGCCTACTCCAGTACTGTTTTTTTAACCATTTTTAAAAAGCTAAAATAAAAAGGATTTTTGTGAATTGCCAAACACTTTTTAACTTATTGGCTTTTGAAAACACCAATAAGTCAATAAGTTGTTTTCAAACTCAATCCCAAACATGCTCTTAATGACGGTTTTCTTATGACTCATTACATTTTTAAGAGGTAGGCGACCATTTATCAACATGGTTTCAATTTTCAAATGAATATGACTTCTATCCCAACCTTTGTATTAACTTCTGAAAATGGCTTATGATCGGTAATCCTAGATCAAACCTTCAGCGCCTTAAAAAAATGTAAATGTGGCTCTCAAGGGGGCTCTCAATGACGAAAACGAGTGAAGTGTAAAGTGCACCATCAAAGCATTATATATATTGCGTTCATCTCCCATGCCATGCACGCGTGTGTGCGAGTGTGCGAGGGTGATCTAGGGTCCACCTAGTTAGGTCCATATATCCATCTTCTATACGGGACAAGTTCCACCCAAATTCTTCCTACTGGTACAGGTTTGAAAACACACAACTCGGGGCACCGATATCTTATTCTTATAAGTTTCGTTTTGGACATGGTTCGGTTCTTTGTGAAGCGCTCACATAGTAAACTACAATCCCGAATAGTGTATTTATGCAATAAACTACACAAATTTTATGAATTGAGAATAAAATATGTAATGTTATGTGATATTTACTATTTTAATATTTTACCCACTTTTTTCAATTTTAGCCCAAGACCAAAGCAAATTCCAAAAATAGCCAAACTAATCTGTCGGATCCGACAGAAACTGTTATCCGACGGATTAATGACCCTATAAGGACGCGCCACGAAGCATACTATTCCGTCGGATCCGACGGTTTACGGTTTGTCCGAAGGATTAATAAAACAAACTAACGTAATAACAAACAGTCGGATCTGACGGTTCAGTTCATGCTTACGTTGGATCCGACTGTTTATTTTGTCCGACGAACCCTAGATTTTTCAATGCGAGGGTTTTTGATTTTGAGTTATAGAGTGAAATTAAGCATATAGATGTGTCCTCCTCGAAAAACTAATCGATTTGCACCATTGATTTGATTGATTTTGTGGAGAAATAAGAAAGATGGGGAGGTTGGTTATTGACAATTAATCTGTTAAACGACACGAGATTATTGTTTTGTTGCATGCTTGAACCCCAAGTGCTATTTGCTTTTGTGAACTGTTTGAACTTTAAAATAATTGCTTGTTTGGCATTAAAAACTAAATCATTACTAGAGTGATCAACACCCTTAATAGCTACTTCATAATTTTAGAAATTGATTACATGTTACACTGACCACATACTCCTCGTGAGAACGATACCTGACTTACCCTAGCTATTTGAGTTAATTAGGTTTTTACATGACTCAAACGACGGTTATCATGTGTTACACTAATTTTTTAACCAGATCTTGATAAACGTGGTGAGAGATAGAGATATAAAATGTATTAACTTAACTCTATTATGATAGAACGTGGAGATATGATTGACATGTAATTTTTGACAAGATTTTTCATTGTCAACATATGTGAAACTCACAATAAAGAATTTGAAAATATTAATTAAACAATATATGTATTGCGAATAATGAATCTTGCAAGATCTGTTATGAGATTTTTCGTTGATGATGGACATGTTGATGTGCCTACTCCAGTACTGTTTTTTTAACCATTTTTAAAAAGCTAAAATAAAAAGGATTTTTGTGAATTGCCAAACACTTTTTAACTTATTGGCTTTTGAAAACACCAATAAGTCAATAAGTTGTTTTCAAACTCAATCCCAAACATGCTCTTAATGACGGTTTTCTTATGACTCATTACATTTTTAAGAGGTAGGCGACCATTTATCAACATGGTTTCAATTTTCAAATGAATATGACTTCTATCCCAACCTTTGTATTAACTTCTGAAAATGGCTTATGATCGGTAATCCTAGATCAAACCTTCAGCGCCTTAAAAAAATGTAAATGTGGCTCTCAAGGGGGCTCTCAATGACGAAAACGAGTGAAGTGTAAAGTGCACCATCAAAGCATTATATATATTGCGTTCATCTCCCATGCCATGCACGCGTGTGTGCGAGTGTGCGAGGGTGATCTAGGGTCCACCTAGTTAGGTCCATATATCCATCTTCTATACGGGACAAGTTCCACCCAAATTCTTCCTACTGGTACAGGTTTGAAAACACACAACTCGGGGCACCGATATCTTATTCTTATAAGTTTCGTTTTGGACATGGTTCGGTTCTTTGTGAAGCGCTCACATAGTAAACTACAATCCCGAATAGTGTATTTATGCAATAAACTACACAAATTTTATGAATTGAGAATAAAATATGTAATGTTATGTGATATTTACTATTTTAATATTTTACCCACTTTTTTCAATTTTAGCCCAAGACCAAAGCAAATTCCAAAAATAGCCAAACTAATCTGTCGGATCCGACAGAAACTGTTATCCGACGGATTAATGACCCTATAAGGACGCGCCACGAAGCATACTATTCCGTCGGATCCGACGGTTTACGGTTTGTCCGAAGGATTAATAAAACAAACTAACGTAATAACAAACAGTCGGATCTGACGGTTCAGTTCATGCTTACGTTGGATCCGACTGTTTATTTTGTCCGACGAACCCTAGATTTTTCAATGCGAGGGTTTTTGATTTTGAGTTATAGAGTGAAATTAAGCATATAGATGTGTCCTCCTCGAAAAACTAATCGATTTGCACCATTGATTTGATTGATTTTGTGGAGAAATAAGAAAGATGGGGAGGTTGGTTATTGACAATTAATCTGTTAAACGACACGAGATTATTGTTTTGTTGCATGCTTGAACCCCAAGTGCTATTTGCTTTTGTGAACTGTTTGAACTTTAAAATAATTGCTTGTTTGGCATTAAAAACTAAATCATTACTAGAGTGATCAACACCCTTAATAGCTACTTCATAATTTTAGAAATTGATTACATGTTACACTGACCACATACTCCTCGTGAGAACGATACCTGACTTACCCTAGCTATTTGAGTTAATTAGGTTTTTACATGACTCAAACGACGGTTATCATGTGTTACACTAATTTTTTAACCAGATCTTGATAAACGTGGTGAGAGATAGAGATATAAAATGTATTAACTTAACTCTATTATGATAGAACGTGGAGATATGATTGACATGTAATTTTTGACAAGATTTTTCATTGTCAACATATGTGAAACTCACAATAAAGAATTTGAAAATATTAATTAAACAATATATGTATTGCGAATAATGAATCTTGCAAGATCTGTTATGAGATTTTTCGTTGATGATGGACATGTTGATGTGCCTACTCCAGTACTGTTTTTTTAACCATTTTTAAAAAGCTAAAATAAAAAGGATTTTTGTGAATTGCCAAACACTTTTTAACTTATTGGCTTTTGAAAACACCAATAAGTCAATAAGTTGTTTTCAAACTCAATCCCAAACATGCTCTTAATGACGGTTTTCTTATGACTCATTACATTTTTAAGAGGTAGGCGACCATTTATCAACATGGTTTCAATTTTCAAATGAATATGACTTCTATCCCAACCTTTGTATTAACTTCTGAAAATGGCTTATGATCGGTAATCCTAGATCAAACCTTCAGCGCCTTAAAAAAATGTAAATGTGGCTCTCAAGGGGGCTCTCAATGACGAAAACGTGTGAAGTGTAAAGTGCACCATCAAAGCATTATATATATTGCGTTCATCTCCCATGCCATGCACGCGTGTGTGCGAGTGTGCGAGGGTGATCTAGGGTCCACCTAGTTAGGTCCATATATCCATCTTCTATACGGGACAAGTTCCACCCAAATTCTTCCTACTGGTACAGGTTTGAAAACACACAACTCGGGGCACCGATATCTTATTCTTATAAGTTTCGTTTTGGACATGGTTCGGTTCTTTGTGAAGCGCTCACATAGTAAACTACAATCCCGAATAGTGTATTTATGCAATAAACTACACAAATTTTATGAATTGAGAATAAAATATCTAATGTTATGTGATATTTACTATTTTAATATTTTACCCACTTTTTTCAATTTTAGCCCAAGACCAAAGCAAATTCCAAAAATAGCCAAACTAATCTGTCGGATCCGACAGAAACTGTTATCCGACGGATTAATGACCCTATAAGGACGCGCCACGAAGCATACTATTCCGTCGGATCCGACGGTTTACGGTTTGTCCGAAGGATTAATAAAACAAACTAACGAAATAACAAACAGTCGGATCTGACGGTTCAGTTCATGCTTACGTTGGATCCGACTGTTTATTTTGTCCGACGAACCCTAGATTTTTCAATGCGAGGGTTTTTGATTTTGAGTTATAGAGTGAAATTAAGCATATAGATGTGTCCTCCTCGAAAAACTAATCGATTTGCACCATTGATTTGATTGATTTTGTGGAGAAATAAGAAAGATGGGGAGGTTGGTTATTGACAATTAATCTGTTAAACGACACGAGATTATTGTTTTGTTGCATGCTTGAACCCCAAGTGCTATCTGCTTTTGTGAACTGTTTGAACTTTAAAATAATTGCTTGTTTGGCATTAAAAACTAAATCATTACTAGAGTGATCAACACCCTTAATAGCTACTTCATAATTTTAGAAATTGATTACATGTTACACTGACCACATACTCCTCGTGAGAACGATACCTGACTTACCCTAGCTATTTGAGTTAATTAGGTTTTTACATGACTCAAACGACGGTTATCATGTGTTACACTAATTTTTTAACCAGATCTTGATAAACGTGGTGAGAGATAGAGATATAAAATGTATTAACTTAACTCTATTATGATAGAACGTGGAGATATGATTGACATGTAATTTTTGACAAGATTTTTCATTGTCAACATATGTGAAACTCACAATAAAGAATTTGAAAATATTAATTAAACAATATATGTATTGCGAATAATGAATCTTGCAAGATCTGTTATGAGATTTTTCGTTGATGATGGACATGTTGATGTGCCTACTCCAGTACTGTTTTTTTAACCATTTTTAAAAAGCTAAAACAAAAAGGATTTTTGTGAATTGCCAAACACTTTTTAACTTATTGGCTTTTGAAAACACCAATAAGTCAATAAGTTGTTTTCAAACTCAATCCCAAACATGCTCTTAATGACGGTTTTCTTATGACTCATTACATTTTTAAGAGGTAGGCGACCATTTATCAACATGGTTTCAATTTTCAAATGAATATGACTTCTATCCCAACCTTTGTATTAACTTCTGAAAATGGCTTATGATCGGTAATCCTAGATCAAACCTTCAGCGCCTTAAAAAAATGTAAATGTGGCTCTCAAGGGGGCTCTCAGTGACGAAAACGTGTGAAGTGTAAAGTGCACCATCAAAGCATTATATATATTGCGTTCATCTCCCATGCCATGCACGCGTGTGTGCGAGTGTGCGAGGGTGATCTAGGGTCCACCTAGTTAGGTCCATATATCCATCTTCTATACGGGACAAGTTCCACCCAAATTCTTCCTACTGGTACAGGTTTGAAAACACACAACTCGGGGCACCGATATCTTATTCTTATAAGTTTCGTTTTGGACATGGTTCGGTTCTTTGTGAAGCGCTCACATAGTAAACTACAATCCCGAATAGTGTATTTATGCAATAAACTACACAAATTTTATGAATTGAGAATAAAATATGTAATGTTATGTGATATTTACTATTTTAATATTTTACCCACTTTTTTCAATTTTAGCCCAAGACCAAAGCAAATTCCAAAAATAGCCAAACTAATCTGTCGGATCCGACAGAAACTGTTATCCGACGGATTAATGACCCTATAAGGACGCGCCACGAAGCATACTATTCCGTCGGATCCGACGGTTTACGGTTTGTCCGAAGGATTAATAAAACAAACTAACGAAATAACAAACAGTCGGATCTGACGGTTCAGTTCATGCTTACGTTGGATCCGACTGTTTATTTTGTCCGACGAACCCTAGATTTTTCAATGCGAGGGTTTTTGATTTTGAGTTATAGAGTGAAATTAAGCATATAGATGTGTCCTCCTCGAAAAACTAATCGATTTGCACCATTGATTTGATTGATTTTGTGGAGAAATAAGAAAGATGGGGAGGTTGGTTATTGACAATTAATCTGTTAAACGACACGAGATTATTGTTTTGTTGCATGCTTGAACCCCAAGTGCTATCTGCTTTTGTGAACTGTTTGAACTTTAAAATAATTGCTTGTTTGGCATTAAAAACTAAATCATTACTAGAGTGATCAACACCCTTAATAGCTACTTCATAATTTTAGAAATTGATTACATGTTACACTGACCACATACTCCTCGTGAGAACGATACCTGACTTACCCTAGCTATTTGAGTTAATTAGGTTTTTACATGACTCAAACGACGGTTATCATGTGTTACACTAATTTTTTAACCAGATCTTGATAAACGTGGTGAGAGATAGAGATATAAAATGTATTAACTTAACTCTATTATGATAGAACGTGGAGATATGATTGACATGTAATTTTTGACAAGATTTTTCATTGTCAACATATGTGAAACTCACAATAAAGAATTTGAAAATATTAATTAAACAATATATGTATTGCGAATAATGAATCTTGCAAGATCTGTTATGAGATTTTTCGTTGATGATGGACATGTTGATGTGCCTACTCCAGTACTGTTTTTTTAACCATTTTTAAAAAGCTAAAACAAAAAGGATTTTTGTGAATTGCCAAACACTTTTTAACTTATTGGCTTTTGAAAACACCAATAAGTCAATAAGTTGTTTTCAAACTCAATCCCAAACATGCTCTTAATGACGGTTTTCTTATGACTCATTACATTTTTAAGAGGTAGGCGACCATTTATCAACATGGTTTCAATTTTCAAATGAATATGACTTCTATCCCAACCTTTGTATTAACTTCTGAAAATGGCTTATGATCGGTAATCCTAGATCAAACCTTCAGCGCCTTAAAAAAATGTAAATGTGGCTCTCAAGGGGGCTCTCAGTGACGAAAACGTGTGAAGTGTAAAGTGCACCATCAAAGCATTATATATATTGCGTTCATCTCCCATGCCATGCACGCGTGTGTGCGAGTGTGCGAGGGTGATCTAGGGTCCACCTAGTTAGGTCCATATATCCATCTTCTATACGGGACAAGTTCCACCCAAATTCTTCCTACTGGTACAGGTTTGAAAACACACAACTCGGGGCACCGATATCTTATTCTTATAAGTTTCGTTTTGGACATGGTTCGGTTCTTTGTGAAGCGCTCACATAGTAAACTACAATCCCGAATAGTGTATTTATGCAATAAACTACACAAATTTTATGAATTGAGAATAAAATATCTAATGTTATGTGATATTTACTATTTTAATATTTTACCCACTTTTTTCAATTTTAGCCCAAGACCAAAGCAAATTCCAAAAATAGCCAAACTAATCTGTCGGATCCGACAGAAACTGTTATCCGACGGATTAATGACCCTATAAGGACGCGCCACGAAGCATACTATTCCGTCGGATCCGACGGTTTACGGTTTGTCCGAAGGATTAATAAAACAAACTAACGAAATAACAAACAGTCGGATCTGACGGTTCAGTTCATGCTTACGTTGGATCCGACTGTTTATTTTGTCCGACGAACCCTAGATTTTTCAATGCGAGGGTTTTTGATTTTGAGTTATAGAGTGAAATTAAGCATATAGATGTGTCCTCCTCGAAAAACTAATCGATTTGCACCATTGATTTGATTGATTTTGTGGAGAAATAAGAAAGATGGGGAGGTTGGTTATTGACAATTAATCTGTTAAACGACACCAGATTATTGTTTTGTTGCATGCTTGAACCCCAAGTGCTATTTGCTTTTGTGAACTGTTTGAACTTTAAAATAATTGCTTGTTTGGCATTAAAAACTAAATCATTACTAGAGTGATCAACACCCTTAATAGCTACTTCATAATTTTAGAAATTGATTACATGTTACACTGACCACATACTCCTCGTGAGAACGATACCTGACTTACCCTAGCTATTTGAGTTAATTAGGTTTTTACATGACTCAAACGACGGTTATCATGTGTTACACTAATTTTTTAACCAGATCTTGATAAACGTGGTGAGAGATAGAGATATAAAATGTATTAACTTAACTCTATTATGATAGAACGTGGAGATATGATTGACATGTAATTTTTGACAAGATTTTTCATTGTCAACATATGTGAAACTCACAATAAAGAATTTGAAAATATTAATTAAACAATATATGTATTGCGAATAATGAATCTTGCAAGATCTGTTATGAGATTTTTCGTTGATGATGGACATGTTGATGTGCCTACTCCAGTACTGTTTTTTTAACCATTTTTAAAAAGCTAAAACAAAAAGGATTTTTGTGAATTGCCAAACACTTTTTAACTTATTGGCTTTTGAAAACACCAATAAGTCAATAAGTTGTTTTCAAACTCAATCCCAAACATGCTCTTAATGACGGTTTTCTTATGACTCATTACATTTTTAAGAGGTAGGCGACCATTTATCAACATGGTTTCAATTTTCAAATGAATATGACTTCTATCCCAACCTTTGTATTAACTTCTGAAAATGGCTTATGATCGGTAATCCTAGATCAAACCTTCAGCGCCTTAAAAAAATGTAAATGTGGCTCTCAAGGGGGCTCTCAATGACGAAAACGAGTGAAGTGTAAAGTGCACCATCAAAGCATTATATATATTGCGTTCATCTCCCATGCCATGCACGCGTGTGTGCGAGTGTGCGAGGGTGATCTAGGGTCCACCTAGTTAGGTCCATATATCCATCTTCTATACGGGACAAGTTCCACCCAAATTCTTCCTACTGGTACAGGTTTGAAAACACACAACTCGGGGCACCGATATCTTATTCTTATAAGTTTCGTTTTGGACATGGTTCGGTTCTTTGTGAAGCGCTCACATAGTAAACTACAATCCCGAATAGTGTATTTATGCAATAAACTACACAAATTTTATGAATTGAGAATAAAATATGTAATGTTATGTGATATTTACTATTTTAATATTTTACCCACTTTTTTCAATTTTAGCCCAAGACCAAAGCAAATTCCAAAAATAGCCAAACTAATCTGTCGGATCCGACAGAAACTGTTATTCGACGGATTAATGACCCTATAAGGACGCGCCACGAAGCATACTATTCCGTCGGATCCGACGGTTTACGGTTTGTCCGAAGGATTAATAAAACAAACTAACGTAATAACAAACAGTCGGATCTGACGGTTCAGTTCATGCTTACGTTGGATCCGACTGTTTATTTTGTCCGACGAACCCTAGATTTTTCAATGCGAGGGTTTTTGATTTTGAGTTATAGAGTGAAATTAAGCATATAGATGTGTCCTCCTCGAAAAACTAATCGATTTGCACCATTGATTTGATTGATTTTGTGGAGAAATAAGAAAGATGGGGAGGTTGGTTATTGACAATTAATCTGTTAAACGACACGAGATTATTGTTTTGTTGCATGCTTGAACCCCAAGTGCTATCTGCTTTTGTGAACTGTTTGAACTTTAAAATAATTGCTTGTTTGGCATTAAAAACTAAATCATTACTAGAGTGATCAACACCCTTAATAGCTACTTCATAATTTTAGAAATTGATTACATGTTACACTGACCACATACTCCTCGTGAGAACGATACCTGACTTACCCTAGCTATTTGAGTTAATTAGGTTTTTACATGACTCAAACGACGGTTATCATGTGTTACACTAATTTTTTAACCAGATCTTGATAAACGTGGTGAGAGATAGAGATATAAAATGTATTAACTTAACTCTATTATGATAGAACGTGGAGATATGATTGACATGTAATTTTTGACAAGATTTTTCATTGTCAACATATGTGAAACTCACAATAAAGAATTTGAAAATATTAATTAAACAATATATGTATTGCGAATAATGAATCTTGCAAGATCTGTTATGAGATTTTTCGTTGATGATGGACATGTTGATGTGCCTACTCCAGTACTGTTTTTTTAACCATTTTTAAAAAGCTAAAATAAAAAGGATTTTTGTGAATTGCCAAACACTTTTTAACTTATTGGCTTTTGAAAACACCAATAAGTCAATAAGTTGTTTTCAAACTCAATCCCAAACATGCTCTTAATGACGGTTTTCTTATGACTCATTACATTTTTAAGAGGTAGGCGACCATTTATCAACATGGTTTCAATTTTCAAATGAATATGACTTCTATCCCAACCTTTGTATTAACTTCTGAAAATGGCTTATGATCGGTAATCCTAGATCAAACCTTCAGCGCCTTAAAAAAATGTAAATGTGGCTCTCAAGGGGGCTCTCAATGACGAAAACGTGTGAAGTGTAAAGTGCACCATCAAAGCATTATATATATTGCGTTCATCTCCCATGCCATGCACGCGTGTGTGCGAGTGTGCGAGGGTGATCTAGGGTCCACCTAGTTAGGTCCATATATCCATCTTCTATACGGGACAAGTTCCACCCAAATTCTTCCTACTGGTACTGAAGAGGTAGGTTCCAGCAGAGCCCAGTTGGACCCGCAAGACTCACCTTGAACAGGGACGTCTGCGCAATGACCAACTGCTCCAGCAGGACCCACCATGATCAAAGAACCTTACGCGCAGTACGCCAGCTGTACCCGCAGGGAAAGCCTCCCAATGGTGAAGTACCCCGCCTGTTCCCGCAGTTGCGGATACAAGCCATCAGGGAAGGCTACCCGCACTAACAGCAAGGCTACACGCACAAGGCATTCGTTACTTCAGTAGTCACATGAAGGAATGAGCAAGGCGGGAATACTCCCGCCTAAATGAGCCAGTCCGTATGCTTCTGGAAGGTCTTTCGTACTATACCTACTAAGGTATGGGCGGAACAGACAATTTGACCAGAGCAGCCCATGAACTAATCACAGGGTGACAGCTCACCGACAACAATACGAGGAGGAGCACCCTCTAGTACTGTTTGTCACTATTAGCCGCTGCCTACTCACCAACCCTTACGAGGGGACGTGCGCAGCCTACAGTTGGTGGAACAGTGCGCAGTCGGCAGTGAAGGAACAGTATACAGCCGACCTTATTACTGTTGGCCGTAACCTATCCACCAACCAGCATGGCCTGTGCGTACGTCCACTGTTGGTAGAACAGGAATACTATTCAGCCGGCTGTACCTGCTTGGAAACCTACCTTCGGCTATAAATACTCCAACACCTTGGAATGGTAAGGACATCATCTGTTATCTCAATCTTATCTAGCAATCTCTTAATACACACTTATATTCAGAGCAATCTAGTCTGATTCTCACGCCGGAGGGTGGTCACAAGGAGGAACCCCCCCCCCCTTCTCAGTGACGAGCTTACGGTGTCTGTTTTGCAGGTCCCCTGAAGAACAACCTTCTCTGCTGGACCTCATTCGTGGGAAACATTACTTAACCCCCAGATTATCTATAATCTGCCTGTGGGTTCACTTAGTGTTTCTTCATTGGCGCCATCCGTGCATAAAAGCTAGAACTATTTTAGTTTTTTCAAAATTTCTGAAGAAATGGTTAGCGTTACTCCGGTCCCAAGGCCAGTAACCGACTAAGAAACCCCGGTAACCACAACCCCAGCAACTGGGGGGAACACCGGCGGTTATACAAATCTTACGAACACTACCCCGACTACCCAAGCCGGGGCAAGTGCAGTAAATATTCCACTGGGGTTCACTGATGCCCAGTTGGAAAAACGAACGAGGGCCCCTCGCCAAACACTAGATCAAGTGAAGGCGTGGGCCGAAGCACGTCAAAGAGAGTTCCAAGCTGAATTGGATGAACGCTTGCGTTCAGTTCAACAGGCTGACGAATTCGGCAGTACTCGCCAACAGCTCAATATGAACAGCGAGTGCGAGTACTCAGACGAGGAGAGAGAAGAATCCGACACCGACGCAAACCCTCGCCATAAGGCGAAAGGGAAGCGTAAGGAAACGGACTTCCAGCCAAAAAGGAATTTTGGGGAAGCTTTTAAACCAACAAATGCGGAGAGAAACCCGCATGACTTCTCAAAAACCTTTAGGCCAACTGCTACAAATGCAGGAAAGTCAAAGTTTGCAAGGGACATTGCGGAAGCAATCGCCCCAAGAAGTGCCAAACAAATGTCTAACATTGGCACTTATGATGGTCTATTCGACCCAGACGACCACTTGAACAGATTCATTGCGGGGGCAACCATCAGTAACTGGACGGAACCCACGTGGTGTTATATGTTCCAGATGACTCTGGTTGGAGCGGCCAGGGCATGGTTCGATCGTTTACCGGTCCACCACATATATGACTGGGCGGACTTTCAGAACAAGTTCAGCCAGCACTTCAGCCAACAGAGGAAATACACCGAGGAACAGTGGACAATCCTCAACTGCGTTAGAGAGGAGGATGAATCTTTATTAGACTTCATCACCCGCTTCAACTCCGAAAAGCTAAGTCTCGGCAACGTAAGTGAAGATCTTGTTCGCGCCGCTTTCATCCAAGGCGCTGAATACCCGGAGCTTATCCGCACATTGACGGGTAAGGATGGCATGCCATCAACATGGGATGCCATCATGACGGCGGCCAAGCGCTTTGCCGAGATAGAGAAGCAACTGGGAAAGGACCTCCCCCAGAGTACACACCTCTATACGCAGAGGACAAGAGAGAACAATGTCCGGATCGCCCGGCAGAACAAAAAGAGGAAGCTAGGTATCTGGCAGTCAAGGGTAAACTTTGACACCTCATCCAGCTCTCGCCCTCTTGTTGGCGGAAGAAATCACACACACCCTTCAAGCCAAAAGCACCGGTGGACGCCACTCACCAAAAGCGTCACGGAGATATTTGCCACTGAAAAGCTACCGTGGCCAAAAGCTCCAGTGATCCGGCACCGACCTAATGCGGATCAGAGCAAATCCTGTGACTTCCACGGGACAAAAGGTCATGGTACGGAAGAGTGTACATCCTTGAAAGATATTGTTGAAGCATTCGTCAAGGATGGAAGATTGGCACACTTGGTGGCATCAATCAAGAAGGGAGGACGGAACGACAACCGGTACCGGGGCAACGGACGAAAGCCCGTTGACATCAGCATCAACATGGTTCATGGCAACATCAGAGGAAGAAAAAGGCGAACGCCAGAACCATGCGCGTGGAAGGAAGCTGAGGTGCGCTTCCCGCGAGTGCCAGGAGGACCCAGCAAAGAAGGCCTTATCGTCATAAAAAGCCAGCTGGGGCACTACATCACTTCTCGCACTCTTGCTGACAACGGCGCCTCGTCAACGGTGATGTACAGGCAGTTCTTCGACAAGCTAGATGACGAAGACAAGGAGCGCCTGGAAACGATCTGCGCCTCGATGGAAGGGTTTGATGGCAGCACAAACACCCCCCTGGGTATCCTATCTTTCCCCGTCACTCTTACAGATGGAAAACACTCCCGCACAGAAGATGTGGACTTTGTCGTGATGAGGAAGCCACACCACACGTACGACATTCTCTTCGGGAGAGACGGGATGGCAAGATTCAACGCCGTGGTATCCTCAGTCCACGGCATGATGGGATGGCCAACAGCTGAGGGTGTAGCGATGATCACCGGCATTCCCCAGAATTTGGTGAGCGATAACGGCACCAACTTTGCTGACAAGAAGCTACAACAGTGGCTGAAAGAACTTCAAATCACCCACACCTTTACTTCAGTGGCACACCCGCAAGGTAATGGTGAAGTGGAAAGAGCAAACAAGAGCATCGTCGAAGGCATCAAGAAAAGACTCTTGGAACACAGATCCGGCTGGGTGGACGAGCTTCCGCACGTTCTTTGGGCAAACAGAACGCTGAAGAAGGCCAGTACGGGAGAAACCCCGTTCAGCCTCACTTATGGCACGGAAGCCATGGTCCCGGTCGAAATTGGTTTACCCTCACCAAGGATCTTGATTCAGCCAGAAGACAATGATGCGGAAAGACGGTTGGATCTTATGCTGACCGAGGAACGCAGAGACTTAGCCGCAGTGCGTGAAGAGAACTACAAGCGACAAATGCAAAAGTACTACAACACGCGGGTAAAACTCTGCAACTTCAATGTAGGAGACTACATACTGCGTAACAACGAGGCTTCGAACCAAGAACGCCCAGGAAAGCTGGCCCCGGTCTGGGAAGGGCCATACATTATCAAAGAAGTCCTGGGAAAGGGCGCATACCGGCTCGAAAGGCTCGATGGCACTCCCATCCCAAGAACATGGAATGGAGCTCAATTACGCAAATGTTATATGTAGATCAATTCCAAAACTTGTAAAGAAAAGGCCTAGAGCCACTTCTAATGGAAATGATTCTCCTTTCATAATGTGTTAACTTTACCTTTATACTTCCCACGCTGGTGCCGGTATTCACCGCATAAATGGGGAAGAAGTAAGTCGTTACGTGTGGAAGGCGGCAAAACCCGCATAAACACAACGCTAAAAATAAGGAAAACCTACACGCAGGTCAGATGTAAGTAAAGTTTAGCCATCCTTGTAAGTGTAAGTGACGGTCTTACCCGCACAATCACAAACAAGGAAGCAAAACTTCAACCTATCATCTACCACGTTCAAAGGTTATCCTAAAAAAGGATGAGGAAAACCTACACGCAGGTCAGATATGGGTAAAGTTTAGCCATCCTACTAAGTGCAAGTGACGGTCCTACCCGCACAATCACGAAAGAGGAAGCAAAACTTCACACCTATTATCTACCACGTTCAAAGGTTAACTTATCCTCAAAAGATGAGGAAAACCTACACGCAGGTCAGATGTAAGTAAAGTTTAGCCATCCTTGTAAGTGTAAGTGACGGTCTTACCCGCACAATCACAAACAAGGAAGCAAAACTTCAACCTATCATCTACCACGTTCAAAGGTTATCCTAAAAAAGGATGAGGAAAACCTACACGCAGGTCAGATATGGGTAAAGTTTAGCCATCCTACTAAGTGCAAGTGACGGTCCTACCCGCACAATCACGAAAGAGGAAGCAAAACTTCACACCTATTATCTACCACGTTCAAAGGTTAACTTATCCTCAAAAGATGAGGAAAACCTACACGCAGGTCAGATGGTAAAGCTTAGCCATCCTACTACGTGCAAGTGACGGTCCTACCCGCACAATCACGGAAGAGGAAGCAAAACTTCACACCTATCTACCACGTTCAAAGGTTAACTTATTCTAAACACTTGGAAAATTGCTAATTTAAACTAAAGTATGCAAGTCATATAACGTTTATAAAGCAAGGAATCCAATGAAAAAAGCGGTCTTAGCCGCACAAAGATTTATATTTCATAAATATTCGTTACAAGAATGGCCGGGTAACTACCCGCCTACAAGAGTAAATCTATACAAACTAAATCTGTCCTAGCAGCGGGAAGGGATCTTCAGGATCAGGCTTCAGGGCCACTTCCACTTGGACCAGCGCCATCAGTAGAGCGTGGCAGTTCAAGGAAAGCCTTAAGGATAGCTAGCCCATCATCAGCAGCAGCAACTTCATTCACCTTCTCCACCACCGGATGTGGGAAGGAAGCATACTGGTTCACTGCTTGGTCGTAAATAGCTTCAGTATCCACATTATACAAAGGGAAGTTGGAAGGCGGAACGCCTTTCTCAACGAACCCTAGACCAAGCAGGAAGCCGGCCCGTTTCCCATCCTCATGAGAAGCGTTGAGGGCTGCGCTCATTGCATCGTCGTAAGATGTCTCTGAGAAGACCCGATGCACAACCTACAAAAGAAATACAAGTGTCAACACCCTTTCTATTTACAAAGAAGAGCGTAAAGACATGAAAGCTTACCTGAGACAACGCTTCTCGAAGAAGCCATTCCTTGGCAACCAGAGCTTCTTGAAGGGCAGCTTGAGCTTCGCTACGGGCGCGTTCGGCTTCACTCTTGTTAAGGTTGGCAAGCAACAAATCTTTAGCCGCAGCCTCTTCGACGCCCTTTAGCTTCCGCTCAGTATGGTCAAGCACCCCCCTCTGGTCCAAGATCTCCTGGAGCTTTTTGGCGTCTTCCATCGACAAGGCATCATGAGCCTACTGGAGAGCCTCTAATTTGGCTTTAAGTTCTTCATTCTCCACGCGCATAGGCTTAGCAACAGCTTCAGCCTTGGTGGCCCTCTCGGTTGCGTTCCTCGCAGTTTCCTTAGCCAGCCGAAGCTGTTCATTAACAGCTTGGGCAGCCTTGGAACGGGCCTCGAGTCGAGCCTGAACTTCAACCTCGAGGGCCTTGAAGGCCTTCTCCTTCTCCGCAGCCACTGCGGCAAGTTTTTGGTTCTCCTCCCGGACAGCCCGCGCCTGAGCTACTTCCTTGAGGCGAGCTGCTTTTAACTTGTCGTTTTCACGACAAAGCAGCTCGACGCGCGGCTGCATCCGGGCCAGGAGAACCCGAAGCTCATTGGTTAGCCTACCCTCCTGGTAGCTAGCCATGGCTTTCCCCAACGCACCACTGGGAGCAGCGTGACGAGCCCATTCCACGCACTCCACAGGGGAGCGAAGGGTTGTTCCTCGGCGAATGTTCCATCGTGGAACATACACTTCATTGGAATCCGACACTGCAAAAAACACAAAGCAGTTAGGAAAAGATGATAAAATATATATATATATAAAATGGGCCAGAAGAACCCTACGCACCTGTAGGGTCAATAACAGGCCGATAGCCGCCGAACCCATCACCTGAACCCAAAGGAAATCCATCCAAGAGGTCAGGCAGATGGGAAGGTGGCAAAGATTGGCGGGAAGCCCCATGCGTACCTGATGGACCGGCCGTCGTTGCCGATGGCGGGGGCATGGTAGCAGCCGCTGTGGTCGCCGTCGCGGTCGCTGCCGCGGAATCCGCAGCAATAGTAACCGCCGGCTCGGTGAAGGATGCTGTAAAAATCGCACTCACAGCCGGCGGTGACGTCATCTCGGCTGGAACAGTCGGCTCAAACAAGTGAGCAACTGAACCAGCGGAAGCAGGCGCAGGCGCCTGGGTCGACGCCTCAGGTAGGCTGACCAAGCCTACCATCATTGGCGGAGAGGTACTACTCGGCGCTTCACCCTGGAATGCGCCAACATCCACGCCTGCGTAAAGAAGAAAAGTGTTAAACAGATTAAGCTATGAAGATAAAAGCTAAAGGAAAGTTGTACTTACGGGTTTTCTTGAGCCTAAAGGTACGGAGAGGCGGGGACGGACCCGATGGAGCCGGCCTCTTTGCGCCGGTCACCGTCGTCTTCTTTGGCTCTCCGGAGGTGACAGTCGCAACCTCCGGAGCTGTGGTCTTATCACCACCGGGATTCCCCGCCACCTCTTCGCTCTCGGTCTCCGAATCAGACCGAGGCGCTGGATCGGCAGTGGAGGCCTTCTCCTTCCCCTTCCCGCCGGCAGCCTTCTTCTTCCGCACCAACGGAGGACCATCTGCGGATTCCTCATCAGAACATACGATTAGAGGAATTCCAGCAGAGGTTTCAACATTGAGGGGTCGAGGGTCGAAGAGCGCCTTACCTGGCCGACGGGCGCTAAGGATCTCATGGCCTAGCGGATAGACCTCCACGAACCGATCCGCCGTTTGATCTAGGATGGGCAACTCGTTCTCATCTAGAGCGCGAGTACCCATCCGTGCGGGACCGTCAGCCTCCCGCGGGTTCAGGAGCGACTGCAAGTCGTTCCCCTCTGAAATAAACAAGAAAAAGTTAGAAGAAATTCAAAATCAACAAAAGGGAAAAAGGCATACCGTAAGGAACAGAGTTCGAACCGTATTCGAGGACGATCGGAATCTTGCGCGCATCAGCCTCCTTCCACACCCGGCTCATCCCCAGCATCACCATCCCGGAATCCGCAAACCGGTAAACCGGAGATTGGACCCGAGATATCTTCGCAAACCATTCCGCCTCCTGGTAGCTGGAGGCGTGAAGGCTGGGAAGTACTTGCCCGTTCCTGAATTTCATGGCAATGGGGATGGCGCGAGCGGATATGAAAAAGAACTCCCGCTTCCACGAGCGAAGACTGCGCTCGGTCGCGCAGATCTTTAAACCCTTAATCCGGGTTGTCAACGTGTACCACCCCTGGATGCACCTCCAAGTGTAGAAGGTCATCAGGCGGTCAACATAGGGCTCAATGCCCAGTATCCGGCACACCCACTCAAAGTGGCGAATCTTAGCGATCGCCATGGGGTGCAGCTCGGTCAAATGAACACCGTGCCTCTCAAGGACACGGTAAACAAACTTTGTCAATGGGAACCTAAGATTCCCATAAACAAAGAATGCTGCATAAACCCCGATCTTGCCTCTGGGGGCATCATACACAGTATGATGGGGTTCAGGAAACTCAGGCTCGAGAGACTCGAGCATGAACTTCCTGACAACATACCGGTACAGATCGCCAGGCAGAGCACACTGGCACTCGCCAGCAGTACTCTTGTCATCGGCTGTGGATTCAACATCACGAGACGACATCTTGTGAAGGAAAGGAGAAAACGATTTCGGGAGAATGCTTGCCTGAAAAGGTGAGTATTCGCCGGAAATCGCAAAGAAGATGAAGAGAAGAGTGAAAGTGTGGATTACAAAGAACCCTCTCCCCCTTTATATACTAATCGCAATTAATGCGATGAAATTAATGCGGAAGAGAGAGAAAACGAAGGTGCAATGAAACTATGACACGTGGCAAAAAGCAAGCTGGCAACAGCTGTTGACAGGACGCATACCATTAATTTCGCGGCCACGCGCCCGAAAAATCGCGCCCACGCGCCTGAAAAAGCGTCTGGAATGACCATGTACTGTCACGTCACCATAACTTCCTGCACGTCCTGACACAGTCAGAAGAAACCGTCGCACGACGTTTCAGAGTTTTGGACTGTTCTTCTTTCCACCAACTCTTCGAATTTCAAAATTCAAAATTCAAAAAGATTCAAAAGTAAGCGGGAAAATACCCCTTACCTTGGCAACCAAGTAACTGTAAGACAGGTGCGGGTACAGTGTCAAGGCAAAACCCTTCACAAACTTAGCACCTACAAGGAATTGAAGCCAAGAATTCCTCGGCAACCAAGTAACCATAAGACGCATGCGGGTACAGTGTTAAGGCAAAACCCTTCACATACTTAGCACCCGCAGGGAATTGACGCCAGGAATACCTTGGAAGTAAAGTAACCGTAAGACAAGTGTGGGTACAATGTCAAGGCAAAACCCTTTACATACTTAGCACTCTGCAGGGAATTCAAACCAAGAAGGATCTAATGGGCCATGCTGGCGGGAACGGGAATAACATCCCCGCATGACGGGAACGTCGAGAACTATATTGTTCGAAACTCCATGATGGGATTGGTGGTTTTAGCATAATTGATCAGTATGTTGAAAGCTACCAAAACCCCACGGAGAATCCACACAAGTAGGACTCAACGCTCCTGATGTGCGAGGAGGTTACAAACCTACCCGCTTCACACCCAAAGATCAAGCAGAAAAGTCGGGAATTTCTGCGTGACATCAGGAAAACCGCGGGATGAATCACCACGGAAAACCGAAAAACTAAACCCTTTTCAAAACCCCTTGCTAAGTCCAAAAGTTCACCTCACTTATTAATAATTCATGAGAAGAACATTAGACTGGGGGGACTTGAAGAGGTAGGTCCCAGCAGAGCCCAGTTGGACCCGCAAGACTCACCTTGAACAGGGACGTCTGCGCAATGACCAACTGCTCCAGCAGGACCCACCATGCTCAATAAACCTTACGCGCAGTACGCCAGCTGTACCCGCAGGGAAAGCCTCCCAATGGTGAAGTACCCCGCCTGTTCCCGCAGTTGCAGATACAAGCCATCAGGGAAGGCTACCCGCACTAACAGCAAGGCTACACGCACAAGGCATTCGTTACTTCAGTAGTCACATGAAGGAATGAGCAAGGCGGGAATACTCCCGCCTAAATGAGCCAGTCCGTATGCTTCTGGAAGGTCTTTCGTACTATACCTACTAAGGTATGGGCGGAACAGACAATTTGACCAGAGCAGCCCATGAACTAATCACAGGGTGACAGCTCACCAACAACAATACGAGGAGGAGCACCCTCTAGTACTGTTTGTCACTATTAGCCGCTGCCTACTCACCAACCCTTACGAGGGGACGTGCGCAGCCTACAGTTGGTGGAACAGTGCGCAGCCGGCAGTGAAGGAACAGTATACAGCCGACCTTATTACTGTTGGCCGTAACCTATCCACCAACCAGCATGGCCTGTGCGTACGTCCACTGTTGGTAGAACAGGAATACTATTCAGCAGGCTGTACCTGCTTGGAAACCTACCTTCGGCTATAAATACTCCAACACCTTGGAATGGTAAGGACATCATCTGTTATCTCAATCTTATCTAGCAATCTCTTAATATACACTTATATTCAGAGCAATCTAGTCTGATTCTCACGCCGGAGGGTGGTCACAAGGAGGAACCCCCCCCCTTCTCAGTGACGAGCTTACGGTGTCTGTTTTGCAGGTCCCCTGAAGAACAACCTTCTCTGCTGGACCTCATTCGTGGGAAACATTACTTAACCCCCAGATTATCTATAATCTGCCTGTGGGTTCACTTAGTGTTTCTTCAGGTACAGGTTTGAAAACACACAACTCGGGGCACCGATATCTTATTCTTATAAGTTTCGTTTTGGACATGGTTCGGTTCTTTGTGAAGCGCTCACATAGTAAACTACAATCCCGAATAGTGTATTTATGCAATAAACTACACAAATTTTATGAATTGAGAATAAAATATCTAATGTTATGTGATATTTACTATTTTAATATTTTACCCACTTTTTTCAATTTTAGCCCAAGACCAAAGCAAATTCCAAAAATAGCCAAACTAATCTGTCGGATCCGACAGAAACTGTTATCCGACGGATTAATGATCCTATAAGGACGCGCCACGAAGCATACTATTCCGTCGGATCCGACGGTTTACGGTTTGTCCGAAGGATTAATAAAACAAACTAACGTAATAACAAACAGTCGGATCTGACGGTTCAGTTCATGCTTACGTTGGATCCGACTGTTTATTTTGTCCGACGAACCCTAGTTTTTTCAATGCGAGGGTTTTTGATTTTGAGTTATAGAGTGAAATTAAGCATATAGATGTGTCCTCCTCGAAAAACTAATCGATTTGCACCATTGATTTGATTGATTTTGTGGAGAAATAAGAAAGATGGGGAGGTTGGTTATTGACAATTAATCTGTTAAATGACACGAGATTATTGTTTTGTTGCATGCTTGAACCCCAAGTGCTATTTGCTTTTGTGAACTGTTTGAACTTTAAAATAATTGCTTGTTTGGCATTAAAAACTAAATCATTACTAGAGTGATCAACACCCTTAATAGCTACTTCATAATTTTAGAAATTGATTACATGTTACACTGACCACATACTCCTCGTGAGAACGATACATGACTTACCCTAGCTATTTGAGTTAATTAGGTTTTTACATGACTCAAACGACGGTTATCATGTGTTACACTAATTTTTTAACCAGATCTTGATAAACGTGGTGAGAGATAGAGATATAAAATGTATTAACTTAACTCTATTATGATAGAACGTGGAGATATGATTGACATGTAATTTTTGACAAGATTTTTCATTGTCAACATATGTGAAACTCACAATAAAGAATTTGAAAATATTAATTAAACAATATATGTATTGCGAATAATGAATCTTGCAAGATCTTTTATGAGATTTTTCGTTGATGATGGACATGTTGATGTGCCTACTCCAGTACTGTTTTTTTAACCATTTTTAAAAAGCTAAAATAAAAAGGATTTTTGTGAATTGCCAAACACTTTTTAACTTATTGGCTTTTGAAAACACCAATAAGTCAATAAGTTGTTTTCAAACTCAATCCCAAACATGCTCTTAATGACGGTTTTCTTATGACTCATTACATTTTTAAGAGGTAGGCGACCATTTATCAACATGGTTTCAATTTTCAAATGAATATGACTTCTATCCCAACCTTTGTATTAACTTCTGAAAATGGCTTATGATCGGTAATCCTAGATCAAACCTTCAGCGCCTTAAAAAAATGTAAATGTGGCTCTCAAGGGGGCTCTCAATGACGAAAACGTGTGAAGTGTAAAGTGCACCATCAAAGCATTATATATATTGCGTTCATCTCCCATGCCATGCGCGCGTGTGTGCGAGTGTGCGAGGGTGATCTAGGGTCCACCTAGTTAGGTCCATATATCCATCTTCTATACGGGACAAGTTCCACCCAAATTCTTCCTACTGGTACAGGTTTGAAAACACACAACTCGGGGCACCGATATCTTATTCTTATAAGTTTCGTTTTGGACATGGTTCGGTTCTTTGTGAAGCGCTCACATAGTAAACTACAATCCCGAATAGTGTATTTATGCAATAAACTACACAAATTTTATGAATTGAGAATAAAATATCTAATGTTATGTGATATTTACTATTTTAATATTTTACCCACTTTTTTCAATTTTAGCCCAAGACCAAAGCAAATTCCAAAAATAGCCAAACTAATCTGTCGGATCCGACAGAAACTGTTATCCGACGGATTAATGACCCTATAAGGACGCGCCACGAAGCATACTATTCCGTCGGATCCGACGGTTTACGGTTTGTCCGAAGGATTAATAAAACAAACTAACGTAATAACAAACAGTCGGATCTGACGATTCAGTTCATGCTTACGTTGAGTCATCAAACTAACGTAATACTTATTTCCACCTCTTGTGGGAGTGGCTTTTAAATCGCACACATCAGTGTGGATTAAATCAAGGGGTTCGGTTATTCGTTGAACCGATTTGAAAGGCTTTCTCGTTAGTTTGGATTCAACACATGTTTCGCATTTATATTTTGAATCGATTTTAAAACATGGAATGCTATTTAATTTAATTAAACATCGAATTGAATTAAAATTTACATGTCCTAGTCTACCATGCCAAACACAAGAATTAGAATTTGATGACTCAAGCATGTAAATAGAAGTTGCAATTTTATTCATAGAATTTTTGACAACAATTACATTCAATTTGAACATAGCATTGTCGGCATAGCCCTTGCCGACAAATATTCCATTTTTCGATAAAATAAATTTATCCGATTCAATCACCAAGCGAAATCCGTGCTTGTTGAGCATCCATCCCGAGACAAGATTCTTGCGAATCTCGGAAACATAGAGAACTTTGGTCAATGTGAGTTCCTTGCCATAAGTCCACTTCAAGACCACATCGCCTTCCCCCATGATGTCTGCAGTCTCTTTATTCCCCATGTAAAGCTTCTGGTCACCCACCGCCTCTTTGAAATTCTTAAAAAGTTGTTTGTCAGCACAAACATGGCGGGTTGCGTCGGTGTCAATGTACCACCCTTTGGGAGCGTCTCCCACAACGTTGACTTCCTCGATGAAAGCCGCTTCCTCGGTAATCATCGCCACGAGAGGAGTGCCATCCTCGTCCACCAAATGTGCGCGCTTGCGCTTCGGTTTCTTGCACTGGTTCGCCCGGTTCCCCATCTCGTTACAGTTGTAACATGGTCCTTGGAAAGGTGGAGGCTTCTTTTTCACAACCCCTTTCTTCATGCCAAGGTCCACTTTCGCTTTCCCTTTGTTACCTTTGCCTTTTCCCTTGTTGCCCCCTTTGGAGGATTGACTGTACTTGACTAAGTTAGCCTTAGCGGAAACATCCACTAGCCTACCTTTTTGAGCTCTCTTATTGTCTTCTTCTATCTGAAGTCGAACAATAAGATCATCAATGGTCATCTCCTTTCGCTTGTGTTTAAGATAATTCTTAAACTCAACCCAACTATGAGGCAATTTTTCAATCATTGCTGCCACTTGAAATGTCTCACTAAGTGTCATTCCCTCAGCAAAGATGTCGTGAAGTATAACTTGCAACTCTTGGACTTAACTAATTACAGTCTTGGAGTCAACCATTTTATAGTCTAAGAAACGGGCAACAAATTTCTTTGTTCCCGCATCCTCCGTTTTGTACTTTTTGTCTAAAGACTCCCATAATTGTTTGGCAGTCTTTATTGAAGAGTACACGTTATACAACGCGTCAACTAAACCGTTTAACACATAGTTTCGACATAAGAATTCCGAATGCTTCCACGCATCTACCACAATTCAAAGTTTGAGCTTTGGTCTCCCCCTCCGCGTTAGTGGCTAGGGGAGCGGATTTTGTCAATAACCTCGCAAGGTTCAAGGTGGTCAAATAGAAGAACATCTTTTGTTGCCACCGTTTAAAGTGCAAACCCGAGAACTTCTCGGGTTTTTCAGCGTGATTAGCCATGGTAGTCGCTTTACCATAACGGACAAAGGCGTACCGGTAACCTTGCTCGATGATGGTAATGCCATTTTTTCTAAAAAATAAACTATGCTAAGTTAGTTTTTCGGAAATATTAATAATGGTCGCTCCCACTAAATTAAAGTTACACAAAACTTTTTAATCCGAACTCTCGAATTAACCCACCGAAGGTGTTCTAAGTCCAACTTAAGGGACCAAACAATGGGTATTTCCAAGAGTTTAGCGTTAAAAAATCCGAATTGTAACCGATTTCCGTTTCTACAAAGTCGCTCCTTTGAATAGAAACGAAAAAAAAATGTTTTTTAAAAATACAACTGCGTGAAACAAAACTAGTTTGAGTCACATGAGAATGTTTTGAATACACGAACGGTGATTTTTAAAAAATTTGTTTTAAGATTGTAGGAAACCGTTCGCGTATAAAAATTAAACACTTTTAATAAAATGATTACAATACAAGGAATCAAACCTATCTAGGAAAGCAAGTAATTACAATACGAATTACACCGGAAAATCAAAATTACAATACAATTGAAATAAAATAACGAAAGAAAGGTGTAGAAGAAGAATGGTGTCGTAGTCTTTGTGGCCGAGGATCGTGTTTTACACAGGGCCCTTAAAACAAATTCCGGGCCTCCCCGTTTTGTTTCCCGGGGTATAACGGCCTAAGCAATATGTATTGCCGGGGAGGGCTCTAGCACCCGAATAGTACCTTAAAGAAAATGATAAAGATGATCAAGAATGTTGAAATTTTTTAAGGAGAAAGTTGAAGAAACATAAGATAGAATGTGTTAATTTTGTGTTTTTTGTGTGTCTACAACCAAGGAGCTCCCTTTGTATTTATACTAGTAGAAAGTTGAAACCATTCAACCATCATTAACCAAAACTTTAATTTTTTGAGCAAATTAAAGGAATCATTAACCAAAACTTTAATTTTTTGACCAAATTAAAGGACATTTTAATGGCTTTGACTAATTGACTAACAACTTTGAATAAAATAACAAAGTTTAAACATATATATTTTTTTTTCACAAAAATTTTCCAACAGATCAAATTGAGAGTGCCAAGTGACACAAACAAGGATCATAGGATTATAACTAACATAATATATATTATACATTTAGCTCTATCATAATTTTATTTATAAATTATAACTAGTAGGTGTGCTCGCGCGTTGCGGCTGGGACGCAATGGGGATGTGGTCGGTATGAGTTCGGTTTATGGTGCAAGGATGATGCAACGAGGATTCAGTCGGTTGCTGTTTAGTGCTTATAACAAGAGCGCGACGAACATTTGATCGGACTTGATTAGACTCATGGGCCGAGTAAATGAACAAATAATTAATATAGTTGAATTGGATCTAACGAGTAGTAGAAGATCTATCGCTTTGCGATAGGTGTAAAAAATAAGCAAAATGCTATCAATGCATATGTTACACGCCATAAAAGAATACAGGAAATTAAGAAGAGACATAAGTTAGCTGGACACAATTTCATAGTCCACGAAACAATGAGTTTCTTCTGTACATAGATTAATAAAAAAAACTTCGTTAATTCAGCGAGAACATAGATTATTAGTATCTTAATATTCACATTCCAACAAATTACAAGTTCAACAAATTACCTTACCATTTTAGATAATTATAAATTACATTGCTATGTGTTGTGCTTTATAATATTAATTTTACAACTATATCTACAACTTCATAAGAACAAGTCTTTAAACACATCAAACATACTTTTATTAATTTAATGAATTTGATGGATAACTTTTCGTTAAGTGTGGCTAAGAAAGAAGTTATGAGTGTGATTACATAAGTTTCTTGGTGGGCTATTTAGAAGTTTCGGAATGGCTTGGTCTTCTTGAAAAGTCGGTCAAAAGACTCGTGGTTGCTTGATAATATTATGTATCTTTTTTTGTTGGTTCTCGAGTAGGAAAAATAAATGTAAGGTATCTTGGACGAAGTGGGTGAAAAAGAACCTTGCTTTTCATGTAGTCTTTCTTTTCTTTGCACGTCTAGCTTCTTGCTAGTCGGTGCTTAATAAAATTATGCCGTTCAAGAAAAAAAAAACTTTTATTTAATCATATCATATAATTGCTACATACAAGGCGAAATTTTAATTTCTGCAATTTGGCAAATTAGTAATTCAAACTTTGTACCAAAATCTCTAGCGTTTTAATAGAAGTATAAAATATTTAATAAAAACTATTAAATCACCATTAAATTTGAGAGACTGGTTGATTTTGAGGTCTTCCAAGATTAATAACTTCAATGGTTTCATGATCATGCAACTTGCAGACCTGATAAAGCACCGTTCGAGTCCCCATAATAACCAAAGAGATTATAAGTATCGGAACCCCACACATGATTCCAATCACAACCCGCCATGCCAGGTCAAATTTCAAATCGTTGTGCATGCTCAACCGCATATACATGACATACACTATAAGTATTAAACAATGATTATTACAATATGTATAAAAAGGATTGTTATTGTCTATTCAATAATTGGTTACAATATATAGCAAGATGAAACTTGAATTAAGGAGACAAATCCTCTATTAATAAATACAATGAATATAAACAATCTTCTAATAATAGGAGCTTGGATTGGGGCATGATTTTTGGTTGCTATAATGCAAAATATGTGAATATTCTTTTGTTATTTGATCACATTAATATGCCCCCGCAAGATTGACGGTCTCGCAGTAAGTCCAATCTTGGTCATAAGAGTATGAAATCTTGAACGTGGAGTGGGTTTTGTAAGAGCATCGGCCAATTGATCGTCTCCTGCAATGTGAGTGACCCGAATAGATTTTTTGTAAGAGCATCGGCCAATTGATCGTCTCCTGCAATGTGAGTGACCCGAATAGATTGGTCGGATACTTTTTCGCGTACAAAATTAAAATCAAGTGCCAGATGCTTCATACGGGAATGAAAAATGGGATTTGCGGAATATTGTGTGGCACTAAGGTTGTCACAACAAATAGTAGGTGTAATTGTGGATTTGAATCCAAGTTCTTGCAAGAGAGATTTTAGCCATAGAATTTCTATGGTTGTAGATGCAACAACTCGGAATTCGGCTTCGGTTGAGGATCTGGCTATAGTGGGTTGTCTTTTGGAGCTCCATGCTATTGGGTTAGATCCGAGATAGACAATATAACCTGTTGTGCTGCGGTAATTGTCTTTGTCACCTGCCCAATCTGCATTTGTAAAGGCATGGAGCTGTAATGGTGATTTATGACGGAGTAGAATACCTTTGTTTATTGACCCGTGTAGATACCGCAATAGATGTTTGAGGGCATTCCAATGAGTGGTGGTTGGAGCATGCATATATTGTGATAACTTGTTAACCGTGAATGCCACGTCAGGTCGTGTAAGAGAAAGTATTGTAGAGCACCGACTAATGCTCTTATTTCGTGGGTATTATTCCATGGGTGACGGAATTGGTGTGCCGCTATGCAGTGTAATTGGCTCGGAGCATGTAATTGGTGTGGTCATCAGCTTGCATTCACTCATATTGGCTCGTTGGAGGATATCATGGATGTATTTAGTTTGGGAGAGAAGCATACCATGGGAATGCGGAAGAACCTCGACACCAAGAAAGTATGATAGGGTGCCGAGATCTTTAAGGGAGAATTTGGTTGCAAGAGAGGAGATGAAGGAGTTGATGATTTCAGAACTTGGTCCAGTGATGATGATATCATCAACATAAACCAATATATATATGGGAGAAGAATTGGAAGTGTGCATGAACAAAGAAGGATCCAAGATGGTGGGTTGAAAACCTTTGAGGTGGAGGTAAGATTTTAATTCTTCATACCAAGCACGTGATGCTTGCCGAAGCCTATATATGGCTTTGTTTAGTTTGCATATATGAGATGGAAAGGACGGGTTTATGAAGCCGGGAGGTTGAGCCATGTATACGTTTTCAGATAATATGCCTTGTAGAAAGGCATTATTAATATCGAGTTGGCGAAGGCTCCAATTTTGTGAAACGGCTAAAGAAAGAATCAGGTGAAGAGTGGCTGGTTTTACGACTGGGCTAAACGTTTCAGCATAGTCGATCCCCAGGCGTTGGTGAAAACCTTTGGCTACAAGGCGAGCCTTGAGACGATCAATTGAACCATCGGGTTTATATTTGGTACGAAAGACCCATTTAGAGCCAACAAGGTTGGATGCGTGGTCGGAAGGTAAAAGGGTCCATGTGTTATTTTTTATTAGGGCCTCGTATTCTTCGGTCATGGAATTTCTCTAAAGTGGGTTCTTTAAGGCTTGGGTAATGGTTGAAGGTTCGGAAATTGGACCGTTTATGGCGGTGTATAGTTGAAAGGTTGGATTGTGATAACGTGGGTTAAATTTGCGAATACGAGTTTGAGCAATGGGTTCAGTGGATGTGGTGGTAGTATTATTTGTGGTGTCTGATTGATGGTGAGTGGTGTGTGAGTTTGGGATTTCGGTGGCAGTAGGTTGAGGTGTGGGGATTTGGTGTTGAGTATTATTGTCAATGGGTGGAATAATAGTAGTTGAAACAGGAGGGTTGAAATTGTGATTTGGTTCTGTTGTGGGATTTAAATCTGGGCTGGATTGAGGAGTGGAATTTGGGTCGGTTGATGTATTGGGTTGGTAGTTGTTTTGGATGGAATCTTGGGGTGAGACAGATAAGGGAGCCGAAGATGATGGAGTGGAGTTACTTTGTGGTAGTGGGTTTGTTGTGCTAGTAATAGGAACAAGTTAAGCCAAAGAGGGTGAAGGATTGGAATATGTGATGATGGGGATAGCAATTGGAAGCCACTCCAAGGCATTGGGGGGGGGGGGGGAGACTTGTGTGGTGGTAAGTTCTTCATATGGGAATTTATTTTCAATAAATTGAACGTGTCTAGAAGTGTAGATTTTATTAGAAACAAGATCAAGTGTATAGTAAGCACTTTGGGAAGGGGAATATCCTACAAAAATACATTGTGTAGATTTTGGATATAGTTTATGGGGGAGTATGGTCGTAACCAAGGATAGCAAAGGCAACCAAAACTTCTTAACTTGTCATAGTTCGGTTGCTTATTAAATAATTTGTGATATGGGGAAGTATTATTAAGAGTAGGAGTGGGTAGCCGGTTAATGAGATAAGCGGCCGTGGCTAGGGCAAATGGCCAATATATGGTCGGTAATTTTGCATGTGTGAGAAGAGATAAGCCGGTTTCAACGAGGTGACGATGTCGTCGTTCGGCATATCCGTTATGTTCGAACACTACAAAAAGAATGCCATATAGTGACATACAAAAAGTGTCTCTAAAAACCAAAAAGGTGCCACTATAGACCCATGTAAGAATGTGCGGCACACACATAAAGTGTCACTAGAAATCGTGTCGCTAAGCCTTTTAGTGGCACATTGTTGATATGCCACACAAAGTTTTTAGGCTTTAGTGGCACTTATTTTTTTGCCACAAATAAATAAAAAGACTTTTGTGGCACAATTTTGTGCCTTTAAAAGGTAAATTTTGTTGTATATTCATACTAGTTTTAGTGACACTTTTTTTTTGCCACAATCCAAAAAAGTTTTGTGACACAAACTTTGTGTTAGTAAAAACTGTTTCTATTTGAATATATTTATTATTTTTAGTGGCATATAATTTTGCTACACAAATCGCATGATTTACAATATAAAATAAAAGTTTAATAAAATGTATATGTAGAAATTATAATATTATAACTTTAAGTATAAGTTCAATCCGAAATATATTTCAAACGATAGAAAATAAATGTGTACAAGTAACATATTCAAAATTCTAAATGTTTACACGAAGTCTAAACTTTCTTTTCGATGAGAATTTCGCTTTCATAAAACTTAACTCCAAAGCTTCCCATGATATCTACCCTGCCATTATCAATCATATAAACAAACATTAGCATTGATTAAAAGAAATCTAAATGTTAATTTATTTTCTTTATAAAAGTCATTGTAATTGATTCAAAAGAAAAATACGTATAGGAAAATAACTCGAACACCTAACATATAACCACAAAAGACTAATATTTTTTATCCTCTTTATAAAAATTACGTAGCTCAGATTGGGTATTTATTTACTTATCCTAATAGCCATTCCTGTGCTTATACCAAAAAAATTACGGGTGCCTGAATCGCGCAACATCTGCTTACAGCTTGGGCTTTTAGCTCCCAAGTTGAACACCTCAACCTTTGAGGTTTTTAGTTGGCCAGTTATAATCAATATACTCTCTATATCTGCATTACTGCATATGATAATAACTGAGCCATTTATATAAATCATTAGCCAACCAAGCCAAACATTTTTGACCCATTACCCGACTCAACCAGTTTTGACATGTTCTCCACAGGCAGTTTTGACCCATCGTTATCCAAGCCAACCAGTTAACTGACCCAACCAATTTTGGCCGATTAAACTTGAAGCTGGCGAGTCAGGTCAGACACTGAGGACGGGCTGGGTCGTTTCATTTCTTGTCAAATCCTTTAGCCTTTAATCTCATATAAATCTCTTGTGTTGCCATAATCATTCACCCATCACCTAATAAGTAATGAGAGTCTATTAAACAGTCATTTAATTAGTCTGTGTAATTTTTATACGCTGAATTTACATTTAAGCAAATCAATGTCGTAATGATGTGTACAACAATTAAAAAAATACTAATAAGATATACTTCCCTTGCAACAAACAATCGAAAACATAATATACAAATGTACAAGTTCGGGAAAACAACTATTAACTAGATTTTATACAGAAACCATTCATGAACTTATTTCTACATCATTATCATATTTCTACAGCAATCACAATAATTATATGAAATTTAACAACATATTTAGTATGTCACGAAGTCAAAACATAAAATCTAAGTAACTCACCATCATGAGATTTTCTACATGAATGACTTAACAAGAATTTAACATAATCGATTGCCATCAAGCAATTTTATGAAATTTAGCGACATTATGAACCACGAAATAAAAGAAATCACATGCAACTGAACTTTGTAGATGTCCTTCCATTGATTTACTTCCTACAGAACCAGCCAGTATCTCTTCGGCTGTCAAACTTACCGGTAATTTGATTAGCACGCAAACTTTTATATTTCAACATATTAATCTGCAATTAGACAGTTAACTGAAATATTAGTTATAGTGATGATGCATGCCTGACCTGAGGATTCAATCTCATATCAAGGAGTCCATCACAAAGCACATTAAATCCTGTATTAGCATTGTTTCTGCATATGAAATATAAAAGAATTAAAGTTGGCGATTCAAAATTAGAGTCAGGGTAATTCTAGTATAAATACATTCAATATCTACTTTTAACTGAAATAAACAAATTTAGCTCTGTTCCGAGCAGGGGTTGACATCCAGATGGACCAGATCCCACGAAGCAGCTTCAAAAAATATGTACATAACAACATATTTAAACAACATGAAACAGCATATAAAACTTGAATTACAAAATTTAATATTATTTAATTAAACATTACCAAACATACCCAAATAAAAACTGGGGCAGAGTCGCAGACACAAAGATTCATCCACAATAATCAAAAACTATATTTTCTACGATTAAAAAAAAACATCTATAGATTGATAATAGTTCAAAAACTAAATGGTTCATGTGTTCCCATTTATTACTAAACCAAAACCTATAAAATTCGTGTTTAGGTTCACGTGGCTCGTGTTATGATAGTAATTCACACGCCTAAATGTATTAACTATTTGATTAATTTCATTATTTTTTATTATGAAAATATGGTCAAAATTAATCGTAATTTGCATCGGTTGTTATAATGGTTAATAACTGTCAATTAAGGCTAATATTGGTCAAATATGGTCAATGATAGGTAAATGATGTTTGTTGATTCGATTCACGCTAGTATTCCCTAATTTTGATCAACTATGGTGATTTGAGAAAATACAAACGTTAGTGTTACTTGGGGCAAATAAAGCTTAGTTATGGTTAATGATGTTTAAACAAGGTCGATAGCTAACTATGGCTATTGATGTTCAAGAAGTGCCAGTTATGGCAGGTTAGGATCCTTGTTGGTCGATTACTGTTACCAATGATCAATTGTGGTCTTTTAAAGTCAACTCGAGTCTAATGATGATCACACATAGTCCAGGTAGGTCACATGATTATGAATCATAGTTATCATGTCTAATATAGTGATTCATAGTAAATTGAGGTGTATATGACCCATTTAGACTCCAAATGAACCATTGACACTCATAATGCCCGTTGTCTATAGTTACTCGCACTTGGACTACTATTGCGTTTTTTAGGTAACTTTTCTTCATATAAAAAGTCTTGGGGATCACATACCGAATCCAATAGACAGTGTTGCACTAATCTAAGTATATGATGGAGGATATTGTCATGTCTGCTTAGGCTCTATGCTATGGGCGCCGTTAAGAGGGCGCGAAACACCGCTGCGGGGCACCGTCGGTGTGGGCGCAGAGGGGAGAGGCGCTGTCAGGACGACCGGTGCGGAAGGAATGGTGGTGGGCCCTCTCTTTCTTCATCACTCACACACACATACATATATACATGTTTATATATATTGGGGTGCCCAAGAGGCATTAAACCATAGCGGGGCGGGCTTCGAAGCCCCGTTTTCTACGAAGCGATGACGTGATGATGACGTGGCTCTATGGAGGGGCTTCGAAGCCCCCCACCATAGCAGATAGCCTTAGTGGGTATCTTGGAGAGTTTGAAATAACTTGGTTTTCAAAGCTAGCAAGAAACAAGCTTGATCTAATTTTTGTCTAAGAATGACATCATGGAGGTAATTATCTTGATCATACAAGTAAGGTTGTTGATCGGCTTAATTTGTTCGGTTTTCAGGTTACTAATGTCGGTTAGTTGATTTTTTTTTATAACTAGCCCGCAACCCTACCCTATTAAGGTTTGGGTTTGTCAGTTGAGAAAAAAATATCATTTACGAAAATAATTTTGGTTGGCTATATAATGCATTTCAGGTTATTTGGGATGACCGAAACCTTTTTTTTTTTTTTTTGTTAAAAAAATAAACTTGATACCCGAACCTAATTATAATCTGGCTTTGTCGGGCTAACCTGTTTAATCTTATTTAGACCTTTCGATCCTATTTGACCCGACCCTAATTAGTTTTTTCGGGTTAACTTAGAAAATTCCAAATCCTGCTAAAATTAATCGATTTCCCTCCACAATTTTGAAAGTCACTAATGTTCTCCCTCCTCACAAAATTCCCTCCCAAGTCCCTACTATCCGGTTCCCGCCAACTCCCTCACCCCTAAATCAATATCATTTGTTTAATTTCATTTGTTGCATTCATTTTAGTTTTCTGGCCGTACTACCCAAATAAGGCTAGTCAATTAGGTTTCAAACTGATCAAGGGGAAGGAAATTGAAGCAGTCACCCCTTTGAATAATGTGACGGTAGAGCTTTCAAACCAAATGGAGAAATCCCTTAAACCACGTTTTTCGACTTGTCACTTTAATATTGGTAGTGAAGTTCCATCTTGCTCATGGTTGGAGTTTCAATTTTATATTAGTGCGTCAAGTTCTATATCTGTGGCTGGTCTTTGCCTTAGTGCTTCTGGCTACTCATTTTGATAGGTCTTCTATTGGTTTGTTTGGGTTGAAGGTTAAAGTTGTTTTTTTTGTCATTTTGTTTTTGTTTATGTTGTCCTAGATTGTTCGGCAATTTATGTTTTGTATATTTGGGTGTTGCGGCGCAGCTTTTTTGTCCGGTAACATACCACTTCATTCTAATATTTTGAGCTTAGCAATAAAAAATTCATGTTTGTTACATAATAAAAAAATTTTAATGAGTGCAGGTTAAAGCGAGTGCAACCCGACTCGAATTCCTATGGAACATCGGTTGCAAGTAACGAAAGATGAAGAAGGAGAACCCGTTGATGCAACCGAATATCAGAGAATAATCGGTAGCTTAAGGTATTTAACACACACGAGGCCTGATTTGAGTTACTCAGTTAGAGTTGCTAGTAGGTTCATGCAAGAACCAAAACAATCCCATATGCAGATTCTGAAGTATATATTACGGTACGTACAAGGCACGAGTGGATATGGTTTAACGTATGGTTGCGGTAGTAGAGAGTTGATTGGTTTTTGTGATAGTAGTTATGGTATGGATGAAACGGATGGACGAGGTATCACCGGAATGACGTTTTATTATGGTGGTGTATTGATCTCATGGCTCTCACAAAAGCAACAAACTGTAGCCTTGTCGTCGTGTGAATCTAAGTACATGGCAGCAGCAACTGCGGCTTGTCAAGCTATATGGTTAAGGGGATTGTTAAGCGAGTTAACCGGGCATGAATAAAAGGTGGTGACGTTCCATGTGGATAATAGATCTGCCATAGATTTGATGAAGAATCCCTGTGTTTCATGGAAGAAGTAAGCATATCAATATTAGATTTCACTTCATTCGTGAATGTATTGAATGTGGTGAAGTCCAAGTTGAGTATATTAGTGGAGAGAAACAAAAGGCGGATATTCTTACAAAAACGCTACCAAAGTTAAAGTTTGAAGAGATGAGGAAATTGTTCGGGATTGAAGATTTAAAAGGAACGAATCAAGATTAAGGGGGTGAATGATATATTTAATCCTGATTCGTTAAAGATAAAATCGAGGGGTGGCTAGGTCGATCTCAAGAAGGATAAAGAGGAGATCAAATTCAAATATATTAAGTTTTATTTATGTTTATCTTTTATTAGTTTCCTAGTTGTAGTCAAATTGTTTTACTAGTTTCTATTTCTAGTCAAGTTATGATATCTAGGTCTATAAATACTTTGAAGTTTTTATCATTATATAAGAGGAGTTGAGAAGTTAAAAAAACCCCACCTAATCCCTCCTATTTCAATATCAACTTTCGATCTCATTATTAAAGGCCATCATCACAAAACCCTTTATTTAATATTCTTTCAAATAACCCACTGATTGATCCAATAAATCCGATCAACTTCGATTCCGTATTTGCGTTTGTGTGTACTGAACTCAATTAGAGTTCTAAATCCAAATTGATTTTCCAACATATCCTAGTTGGTATGGTAAAGAACTTATGTTGACTCCGACAAAGAAGTAAAATACATTTTCTATATTTATTTTTTTATTACCATACTACTTTATAAAATGTCCACTTTTGACTTTTGGTAGTAAATGGATTGGTGAAAGATGGTAGCATTTCTATCAAAATAATGGCTACTAAAATAAAAATGTTAAAATCGAAGCTTCATTTTGTTGTAAAGTTAAATTTTGTTTTTGCTTAGGCATTGAAGTTTGCTCGAATGGTGTTTCTTTATCTTCCCTTTTCAGTCGCGCTAGAGGCTGTAAGGGATACAAAGTTGCAGATGATGTCGGTAGCATGTGTGTCACTGGATTCTTTTTTCAACTAAATGTAAAGGAACAATGGTTGTGAAGAACAAATGGATGCATTGCAAGCGGTGTTTTACGTTATGACTTTGGATGTGATTTTGAAACTGTTTATGAAGTTGATTTGTTTAGTGATTGGAACTGTGCAAATTGTTTTGCATGTCACGTAAGAGTTGATAAACTAATTGAAACCAGTAATGCGTTACAAATTTTCTTCGTTGCGGCATCGTGCGGGTATTGGTTAACTTTGGTCAAATTACTGGTTTGAGGAGACATCGATTTGGGTCATAAACTAGTTTTGGTGGCAAGTATATGACCTTTACAAATCGGTTTGAGGGTAATTATTATTAATCATAGACTTCAAAAAGAAAAATAATTATGTATATCATTATGTATGCGTAGACAACTTGAAGTGCAACTTATTTCTCACTTTGAAAGTACTCGTAAGGGTTTTGTTGTAAAATAATAATAAAAAAAAACCTTAGTGTATCAATGGAAGTTCATCTTGATGCTTGATGCTTTTGACCCAAACAAATCCTTGACACCCGCTTGAATATTCAGTAAATGAGTTGATGTAAGATCATGCAAATTCTCCAAGTCTTACAAATTTCTAAACTTTAATATTTGAATTAGTTATTGAATTGGAATGTGCTTTTGTATCCCTCTTAGTACGAGTGACCGACTTTTTGAAATGCAAGGTATGGATTTTATAATCTAGGGATCGGTTTTTGTTGTCTTTTGTATTAAGCAATAGGAATTGTAGGATGTGAGAAAATACCTCAAGAGAAGCAAGATCCTAAGTGAAACGGTCAACTCAAGGAGGAGCCGATTGTAAATATGCAAAATTACTCTCTTTGGATTTTTAGAAAAATATTCTCTTAATAAATGATAAGGCAAAAGATTTCATTCCAACTTTTGTATTTTAGGAGTGTTACGTTTGACTTTTAACAGTTTGATTTTATCATGACAACCTAATGTAATTTTGTTTACTTATTTATCAAAGATTGACAACTCCTAACATAAACATATATGGAGCACTTCAAAGGGAAAAATAGGTTGGAAGATCTTTATTTTTTGTTTAAATGGTGGGTATTTTAATTATTAAAAAGTACTTTGACTTTGAAAGTAAACATGTTTTTTTTACTTTCAATATTGATGTGAAAGTTGTAGCTAGAACCTATCAAAGAAAAGTAATTGATCAAATTATTAGCTGTATTTGCGTTGCGTTCTTGCCGTAACTCGCGGGCTCTTCTACTAGTATATCATACAAAGTGTAAAAAAAAATTTGAACACTAAGATTAAGAATTTAAATAAAAAGACAAATGATGGATAACGATCGCCGTTTTTCGTGCAAGAAAAAGGCTAGAGAGTAAAAATTGTATAACCTACGATTGTTCACTTTATTTTTTTTAAGATTTCCCATTTTTAAAAGCGTTCGTAAATTTTTTATACAACACTATTTTTCTTAAAAACTTACACCATAAGTTGGAGCATCTAATATTCTCGTTAATTATTGTTATACCTTTTATTATAAAAAAATTTAATATTTTAGAAAACCCATATGTGTTGCACATAAAACTTGCGTGACTTTGTACAAACGTTTACATAACTTAATTACATAATTACGTTATGTAATTGTATATATTCGTAATTAGGCACATGCGCAGTTATGTATGTATGTGCTTAAGTTTCTTATCAGTTGCTCGATTATTCACTTTTATGTGTAATTATAACGCGAAAGAAAGTACCGATTGCACCAATGAGACGATGAGATAATTGTCAAAAGGATTTTAAACTATCGTGATGTATAGCATGGATTACTGGAATCGACAGGAGCGGTGTTCAATGTGACATCTAGCCTTTCCCGGGTTCTCGTGTCAATACCTTCCTACCTTATAAACATTTTCTTCCATTTTCATTTCTTGTAGTAGATTAAGTTTTTGATACCATGTTTGTGTATTTATATATTGCATTTAAATTTGAAAGTGCGAGCATATTTCGACGGTGATAACTGATAAGGTATGTATTTCTTGAAATTGTAAATCAAGGGTGTATGTTTATAATAGTAATTTCATGTTTTTTCTGCAGTAGTATGTGTTTTAGGTCTTTTTAATTTATTTGTACTTCATTTAATTTTTGCACCGCGTTTAAACTTTCTCCTAGATTGCATGACGACTCACTAGAAATGTAAAGACGGAATTTAATTTACTTAATCATCTCCTTGTAACACCATGCAAATTTGCAAATTTAGTGTATGTGATAAGTTGACCTCACGTGGGAAATCTTTACAATATGAGTTTCATTTGGATTCGGTGTTCCCGATGTCATGAAATTTACCTTAAATACGAGAACGTGTTATATACACCTAAATATATCCAATTTTTACAAGGTTTTTCTATAATGTGGACATTTTGTTTTCTATGTTTAGAATGAAAATAAATTATATTGCAAAGAAAAACCGGTGTGTTTTATTTTCTTTCAGAAACAGATGATGAGTCTTATTCACTTTATAGACACTGCAGTCGACCCAAGCCCAAACAGAATAATAGTCCATTGGATTAGGGTTTGCCTTTAGCATATATATATATATATATATAATATATAGCACTCAGGGTTCAATTCATTGCGGCCGCTGTGTGCTATGAAGGGTACTCGAATCCAGTCGCTTCTCCGGAGGCCGAGACATCTGATTCAGTCTATGTAAGCACTTTCCCCGTCTCTGTTCGGTAATTATTATTGTTTAATGATCTGTTCTGATCTTTATTATAATTTGTGTGTTGAAGGGCATACGTTGATTATCATGACGACATGTTGATTTTTCATAGCAGGCGCACATCATCTCTGTCAGGTAAAATTAACATATCATATCTTGTAGAAACATTCTTTTCATATATAATAGATCGAATGTGTTCTTTTCATCTCAATATTTATTGTTTATATTCCATGCAGGCTTTATAAAGAGAACCGTCACCCATGCAATATGCAAAGACAACTTAGCAGAAGACTAAGCTTGGAGCAGTTGCCAATAAAGTTTTGGTTCCAAAACAAAAGAACACAGATGAAGGTAACTTGCATGAAAATGCACATTTGCAGTATGACCTAATACGCACATGAGGCACCCTTAGTCAAGTGATGCTATATCGTGAAATCTTGGGTTTTATTTAAATTATATGTTTATATACAATAATGCTTTCCTTCGACAATCAGTTTAGCATCAACTGGTTTGACGATTCTCACCTTCCTCTTTAAGCATAACAACACTCAGCTGGTGGCTCAACTTCCTTTTACTGTTTTCTTATTTCTTATTTTTTGATGAGTAATAAAACAAATACAATATTCATAGCAAATTAGTTTGAGTGAAGACGTACCTCTTTGATTTTAGACGCACGTCCATAAGTTTATACCAAATAAGCTACATAACTTCTCAAATTGTTTTTTTATTTTTATTCAAAATTAGGCTCAGAACGAAAATGAAGAACTCCGGGTAGAGCACAAACAATTGACGGAAGCTGTCACTAACGGCACTTGTCTAAAATGTGGTGGCCCGGCTGCTAGTGGGGAAAGGCGCATTGAACACCAATTAATAATTGAAATTGCGCATCTACGAGGAAAGGTATGTCTTAAATTGAACATATTTACCTCGCATATCAAATGGAATTTATGTACTTTCTATAATTTGTTCAAATTGTTAACTTTCAAGGATTTTTTTTAACTGATTGATCGGATATCTGAAATGACTTCCAAGTACTTTGGCAAGCAAATATTCACCCTGATATTACATCTCGTGGACCATCTCACTCCCTCAGTATTTGTAAATCTCTTAAGAAGCAGCCAGAGGCTTAATAGCAGCCAGAGGCTATTAAGATGATTATCAACGCTTTCAGGAACCTCTATAAGGCAGAGTCTCCTACTTTAAGTTTAGTTACTTTCAGGATCAGAATAGATTAGATAAACATGTTGATTGTTCATAGCATTTTGTATAGTAAAATTAAGATATTTGTATACTTGTTAATTATTTTTATAAAATTTTGATTTTTTTTATTGTGTTTTAGCATTCCTTTTCATCATATACCTTTGTCTTGGTACGTAACCGGTAGGAAATAGAAATAATATATATACATTTTGTGATCCAACTAATTTATTAGATCCAAATTGCCACCAAACATTTGTTATTGCATGCCTAACATTTCTAGAGCTTAAGATTCTAAGATGTAAATAATATGAGCAGAGATAGGGCAAGACATTTATTTTAATTAATTTTACTTTCATTGTGACTCCATTCAGGTTTCTCAAGTGCTTGCATGCTCTACAAGTGATATGATGTTTCTAAATGCGGTCTATTAAGTCTTAGGTATGTTTGGCAAGAAGCTTTTAGGAGCTTTTAGGAACTTCAAGCTTCAAGCTTTTAAAAGAAAGCTCCTATCTAACAAAAAGCCTTGTTTGGTTCAATGGACTTGAAGCTTTTATATTAGGAGAAAAAGCTTTTTTTCTAAACGCTACTACTACTAGCATTTGAGAAAAAGCTACAAGCTTTTACAATTGAATTTAGAATTTTGGTACTTAAACTTTCATCAACTTTTGTTAATTTGTATAATAGTTACATATTTTACCCTTATTCAAAACTAACTACTCCAATGACTCTTTAAAAGTCTATAACTTTTTCACACGTTAATATTTTTTTAAAAACACATTATATCATAAAAAAGAGCATTTTATTTTATTTAATTTGAGTATGATATTGATATACTTCTTTACCGGTTATGATTAGCAACAAGTCGAGTCAGACGAGCTCGGGTCATGTGTAAGACCAAATTACTGTCGGAACGAGTGATAAAAAAGGGTTAATTTAGTTCGGTTCATGTCGGTACGGTTTTGGGTCAAAAGGGGCCATGTCAGAATATGTTTCAGATTAAAACGGTGTCGGGTCGGAAAGGGTTTCAAATCAAAAGAGGTTGGTTTAAAAAACCATCTATTTGAAATTACTATATATTTTAGCTTTGTTTCATGATTTTCGCCACGATTACACGCTTGCTGCCTTTGCACGAAGTACACGTCTGCATTCAGGTTATGCGTGCACTAATATCAAGTGAATCACGTACCGACACTGATTATGTGGTTGATCGCAGGTTGCGCGCGCACTCCGCCACATCGCGCTGGCACCCAATTAGTTTTATTAAAAGCTCCAGCTACTCTGCCAAATACCTAAATATATCTAAAAAGCTCCAGCTACTCTTCCAAAACACCTAAATATATCTAAAAAGCTACAGCTACCAGCTTCCAGTTTCTAGCTATCAGCTACCAGCTTTCAGCTACCGGTTTCTATCTAGTTTTGCCAAACATACACTTAACCTAACCTAGATAGACACCTTAGTTCTAAATTTATAAACATATACTCTCCTATGTTTGACCACTAGACATGCAAGTGTACCTACTATAATAAAGCCTAATGATGTTCGGATATTGAACCCAAAGGGCACTAGCGACACTTAACTAGACTATGACTAATAAATATACAAATGTTTTTTTTATTATTCGACCCTATTATTATTATTATCTAACTTAAACGGAAGAATACTAAAACTAAAACCGAGACGGAAACTAGATATGAACAAATCGGACTGCAACTCAAACAAGGAAAACAATTGCCTAGTCAAGTAGCGACAAAGGTTTATGGGGACCGGGGTGACCCCGGCCACTGCCGTTTTCTCGGTTAATGGAGTAAATTTCGCGATTTTTGTCCGAAAATTTTTATAGGTATTGAGCGCGGTCACCACAAGGTATTTCTCCAAAAAGCTACCGATCACCACAGAAATTTCTTTTACAACATCCCAGCGTTTGATTTTTTTATAAAACCTTGCATTTTTCTAAACAAATATTAGTCGAATAGTAAAAGCTTTGTTTATGTAAGACTCAAACTTAAAGGAGACTATTTGTAACAATAGTAAACTTGTTTAAACTACAACAAAAAAGAACAAGATTGCCATTGGGTTAGGGTTTGAAAACAATCTCTCATTCATTCAGTACAGAACTTAAAGTCACTCACTGGAGACCACCGGCCACCACTAAGCGCACACCATCGTTCGCCGTTGTCGGCCATCGCTCTGGAGACCACCGGCCACCGCACACAAGATAATGCCTTCAACCTTGTAGACACCACACACGCCGCAGCATCGAGTAACTGCACCCTTTCTCTCGCATTATCATGAATATTTTAAGTCCTTTGTTGGTTAAAAATTATCTAGTTGTTGTTATTATTATTATTATTATTATTATTATTATTATTATTATAAAAACAATCATTTGAATGAATGAAGAAAAATTAGATATTTAGATTTCATATTGTTTGATCCGACCGACCCGAATCGCACCCGACACTAACCGAATCGTTGAACTGAAAATTTTTAGGTCCGTGACTTCGGTCACCGCTGTCACTAAGTTCAAGCTTCGCCACCGTAGTCAAGGAATCCTACTGAATTGGATTTATGATATCAAATTTCATCAACTGATGTGACACAGATACATACAATAAGTTAAAAAAAATAATTACTATAGTGTAAAAGGAAATTAGGTCAACTCACTTGCTGAAAGTGCAAGGTAAAGCGGTAGCAAGCTTTCGTGGCCTTGTTCCGGCTTATTGGAATTGCTTTTTGGAAAGTCAGTCAAGCAAGAAGAAGGCAGGATTAGCTTTCAAGCAGTTTTCAGGTCAAGCATGACATGAATTCAAACCAGTCTGCTTCGGAGATCTGATTCTACTTTCATGCCACCTTTCACTTCCCTTTCATTGCCTTTGTGTCTGGCTTTAGATTAGGGTCTTGCTTATAATAGATCAATCTTTCTTTCTCTTTCCCAGCACTATAAGCTATTAAAGAAGAGCGTAGGGCTATGGTCTCACTTTCCTCCCTTCTTATAATCAAAGACTACTAATTATAAATGTGAATAGCTTAGGTATCGTGGACTCTTGTTGCTTACCGTAGACTCTCCTTATAAGTCTCAGCCATGACTCTTAGCCCCCTAACTAAGCCGTAGCGGCTGCACTCTTTCTTCTATCAACTGAGTAAATGCACCTTTCGTCGTTTGAAATGCCCTTGTACTCCTCTTTCCACACTTTCAGTCTCTTTGCTTTGCTCGGTCCACAAAAAACAAAATAAAAGGATAGGATCTAATTCTGCCATACGTTTCATTTACCTGTGAAATTAATAGGTTACGGTCTAAACATGATTGGATTGTAACTCAGAGCCTTATCAGCCCCTTTGGTTGGTCCAATTCTTCTTAAATAATCCATTACACAAGACTCAATATTCATAACCACTACTTACTGATATAACCAAAGCTACAACCCAAAACCAAAACCGAAACGGAATCCAGGTTGGAACCAGTATTATAAGAACCAGTTCGGAACATGTAGAAATCGTAAGTCTGAGACCGATTTATAATCCTCGACACTGTGTTAATTTGAATCAAAATCGGTCAAAAACCGATTAAGAAAAACAACCGATGAAGAAAGCGGTTTCTGTACAAACCAAAACTGGTTTTACTGGAAAATATCCCTTACAACTATAAAATTAAATAAAGCATTTTTAAAATTGTGACTTTAAATAATACTAAAAATTTTATTTAACAAAATGGTAAACATGAAATCTTATGTTTTTTAATGGGTATTTTACATATTAATTTTATGATATTATCCTAACACAAATTACCATGTGGAACATTAACAAGAGGCCGGGGCTGCAAGAACTTAGTGTGATGGTTTTAAAGAACTTGGGGTACCATTTGTCATCCAATAACTTGCAAGCCTTCACTATTTTAAACAAAATGAATACCTTCGTGTTAAACAAGTCAATGTTATTATAAAATAAAGTGAACCTCAATAATCTGATGGAGCTCAATGTCCAAAAACTTCTGATGCTTTTGCTATGACAGAACTTCGTCTGCAGAGTTCCTCAGAAGGAAGACTTTAAACTATAGTGAAGCCTGTAATGGAAATTAGTTAATCATTTATACGATACACCTTTAGGGAAGAGTAAAGTTTACTGTGTGTGTAGGGCCAATATTCTATATTATTTTTATGATTGTATATGTCGTTTTAGTTTGCTTTTAGTCGGTTTAGTACGTACTCGGTACGTTTAGTTTGTACGTTTATTTTGTAAGTTTTGGATAAATGAGGACCCTATAAAAGGGCCACTTAACCCATTTATTCAATGAACTCCAACCCCTTTTCACAACTCTTGGAAATAAAGAAGTTTTTTTCTCTCATCTACTTCTCTCCTTTTCTCTCTTTCAAGCAAATAAACCAAACAAACTAAGATCCGAGATCCGAGTGTTGTTGGTGATTTCCGCTAACCAACAACACGGATTGATCCGAGTCAAGTCTTGAGATCCATTTAGAGGACCTACAAGTGGTATCAGAGCTTTCGGCTCGACTTTTTGTGGTTTTCGAGTCAAACTTTTCGGGTTTTGATCTTATTTTTTGTTGGATTTGAGGTTGATTTCGTGTTACTCATCTCTTTTGGAGTCCCTTACACCTTGGAAATACACGAGAATCACTAAATCCAAGTTTTTAGTATTTTAAGTTTTTGTGCTGAGCTCAGATTCGGCTTAAAACTCAGATCTAGGGCGATTTATTGATTTTTATACTAAAGTCTTTTTGACTTTTTGAAAGTTTGGGTGCTATATTCTTAAAAAAAAAATTTCGCATTGGGTACTGTAGCAGTCGCTTCCGAGGTACTGTAGCAATTGCCCGGGGGGTGCTGCAGCAATCGCATCGCCGAGGTACTGTAGCAATCGCTTCGCATGGGGGGTACTGTAGCAAATCGTTTCGCTTCGCACGGGGGTATTGTAGCAACTCATGCGAAACACTGTAGCGACTCAGTACTGTAGCAACTCATGCGAAACACTGTAGCAACTTATGTGAAACACTGTAGCGACTCGGTACTGTAGCTAAAAAAACTTAAAATTTTTTTTCTCTTTCCAAAAAAAAAAAAAATCTAATCAAGTTAAAAAAAAAATGTCTTACGAACCTAAGCTTGGAGGAAATCTGGATATGGGAGAAAGCCCAAAGAAAATATTGAAAAGAGAATTCGACATGTTTATAGATATTAAAGGAGAATCGATTTCCTCTCTCATCAACAGATTTGAGTCACTCGTCACCAAAATGAGAAGTGTTGGTATCATCAATGGTTTGTTTCAGATCAACATGAAGCTATTGAGTTCACTGCCTTATACATGGAGCATCAATGTGGTTACCATCAAAAGAACCACAAATCTGTATACCATGACATTCTCAGAGTTGATTTCTACCATCAAGTCTTTTGAAATAATGAAAGATAAGCTCCAAATGAACAATCAGTTCAAAGAAAATAAAGTTGGGACAAGTGCTTGTAAAAGTAGTCATGCATGTCCTATCATTCCCGACACATCACCAGCTGATGAGGTAAATCACAATCTTTGTTCTCAAGCATGCATCAACAAAGTCACATACTATAGATATCATCAAGACGAAGTTTTGAAAGAAAATGCAAAACTTCGTCAGTTAAATGCTGAATATGTAAAAGCTGACAAGATCTACGTTGAAAAGATTAAAACTCATCACGATAATGTAGCTAATCTTAGACTTGAAATTTTTCGAGAAAAGCATAATGTCATTTATTATAAAGACATAATTAATAATTTAAAAGAAGAAATTAAGAAATTAAAACTCGAAGTTTCTGATAAGAAAGAAAAGGAAAAACAAGTCGAAAGATTTGAGGCATCATCTGAGAAGTAGATGATCTTATTGGAGCCCAGAGAAGTACTAATGTTAAAGCGGGGTTGGGGTACGATTACACTGCCGTACCACCACCATTCAATGATAACTACACCAGTTTGCCCCACTTTAGTTATAATACTTTTCCAGAGGAAGAAATGGAATACGGGGTTGGTAGAATACCAACGCCTGTGAAATTTGTTCCTGCTGCCTCTCAAACTGCTGCTCCAGTCCCATCATCTGATAAATCTGACATCAATGTGTCTTGTGTAGCAGCTGGTGATGTAAATGTTGGTGAATGTGGGACGGTTAACCTGGGTTGTAAGCTAAAAAGAAAGTTAGAACCACGTTTTGAATCATGTGTGAATCTAACCAAAACTATTAACAATCCAGTTTGTAATAAAGTTTGTGAATCCATGTTGGGATGTTTGACGTCGGAATCAAAAACTGTATTTTGCAAAACCACTAGTGAAGACAGTTGTAATGATGTACCTAATGAAAGTGAATGTTCTTCTTCTGACTCAGATTATGAAACCGTTTGTGATGAAACTTTTGTTGAAAAATGTGTCAACGAAAGTAGGCCTGTACAGTCTATGTAAGTACTTTCCCCGTCTCTGTTCGCTAATTAACTAATTATTGTTTATTGATCTAATCTGATCTTTATTTTAATTTGTGTGTTGAAAGGCATACGTTGATCATCATGTCATGTTGATTTTTCATAGCAGCCACACATCTTCCCTATCAGGTAAAATAAACATATCATATCTTGTTTAAACATTCTGTTTCATATATATCAAATGGTCTTAAACTGTATTAAGTAAAAGTCTATTAAACACAATATTTATTGTTTATATTCCATGCAGGCTTTATTAAGAGAACCGTCACCTGAGCAATAAAAGAACACAGATGAAGGTAACTTGCATAAAAATGCACATTTGCAGTATGACCTAATACACACATGAGGCACACTTAGTCAAGTGATACTATATCGAGAAATCTTGGGTTTTATATAAATTATTATATGTTTATATAGACAATCAATTAAACATCAACTGGTTTGACTTCATCTTTAAGCATAACAACACTCAGTTAGTGGCTCAACTTCCTTTTACTGTTTTCTTATTTCTTATTTTTTGATGAGTAATAAAACAAATACAATATTCATAGCAAATTAGTTTGAGTGAAGCCATATCTCTTTGATTTTAGACGCACGTCCATAAGTTTATATAGAAGCGGCGCGGTATACTAAATAAGCTACGTAAGTTCTCAAATTGTTTTTTATTTTTATTCAAAATTAGGCTCAGAACGAAAATGAAGAACTCCGGGCAGAGCACAAACAATTGACGGAAGCTGTCACTAGCGTCACTTGTCTAAAGTGTGGTGGGCCGGCTGCTAGTGGGGAAATGCACATTGAACACCAATTAATAATTGAATTGCGCATCTACGAGGAAAGGTATGTCTTAAATTTTACCACAAGAAAACATATTTACCTCGCATATCAAATGGAATTTATGTACTTTCTATAATTTGTTCAAATTGTTAACTTTCAAGGATTTTTTTAACAGATTGATCGAATATCTGAAATGACTTCCAAGTACTTTGGCAAGCAAATACTCACCCGGATATTACATCTCGTGGACCATCTCACTCCCTCAGTATCTGTAAATCTCTTAAGAAGTAGCCATAGGCTTAATAGCAGCCAGAGGCTATTAAGATGATTATCAACACTTTCAGGAACCTCTATAAGGCAGAGTTTCCTACTTTAAGTGTAGTCACTTTTAGGATCGGATTAGATCATATAAACATGTTGACTGCTCATAGCATTTTGTATAGTAAAATTAAGATATCTGTACACTTGTTAATTATTTTATAAAATTTTGATTTTTTTTTCTAGTGTTTTAGCATTCCTTTTCATCATATATATATCTTTGTCTTGATATGTAACTGGAAGGAAATAGAAATATTGTACATTTTGTGATCCAATTAATTTATTAGATCAAAATGGCCACCAAACGTTTGTTATTGTTATTGCATGCCTAACATTTCTAGAGCTTAAATAAGATGTAAATAATATGAGCAGAGATAGGGCACTGAATACTCTTTTTGGTAATCATTTAATAGTTTATCTCAACTAAAGACACTTTTTTAACTAATTTTACTTTTATTTTTCTCAAGTACTTACACGCTCTACAAGTGATATGATGTTTTGAAATGCAGTCTATTAAGACTTAACCTATCCTAGATAGACACTCTAGTTTTAATTTTGTAAGACTAAAATGTTGTGACTTGTGATATCAAATTACGAAACCCATTACATATTTACGATCAAGTTAATGATTTATGTCGGCGAGAAAACCGGACACGAAACGAGGACTTCGGCACGCGCGTTTAGCTTTAATGGGATAAGTCTTCTAGAATGTTAGTTGTTTGGTTATAAATAGAACTTTGTATTTCATTTTAATGTGTGTTTTGTATGGTGTTTTCACCCACCCAAGGGGAACTCACCTTGGGTGGGGTCGGTTCGTTTACTTAATATATTAAATCTTTCAACCGATAACGAGATCGTTTCTATTTATATTATCGTTATATCATTTTGTTCGGTCGTTTGATTTCACTGTACCCGTCTCGAGCGTGTATCAAGAAAAAAGCCGTTTGTTGTCGGATCCGGTTTCGGGACCTACAAAATTTATAAACCTATACTCTCCTAATGCTAGACCATTAGACATGCTAGTCTACTTATACTGTATTAAAATCCTAATGATATATGGATATTGAACCCAAAGGACACTAGCACACTTAAACTAGACTATGACTAACAAATATACAAGTGCTTTTTTATTATTAACTCTATTATTATCTAACTTAAACTGAAGAATACTGAAACTAAAACTGAGACGGAAACTAGATATGAACAAATCGGAACTCAAATTGAAAAAAATAACTGTCTAGGCAAGAAATCCTACTAGTGAGCTCGTAAACTCTCAGAATTAGATTACTAAAGTACGCTAGATTACCTCCCGGTCTCACCAACAATACCTAAAAACCCTAGATATCATGTAAAATTTAACGGTCTAACGGTTCGAATCACTTCCCAGTCTCACCTTACCTAAATGCTAAGGTACCCCAAAGACTAAATCACCTCTCAGTCTTTCTAACCACAATATACACTAGGCGTAAAGGGGTATTTCACTGAATTCGGTTATAATTTGGATCTGTAAGAATCTAAAGAAGTCTATAGTAACTCACTCCCGTGCAATCACTACCTACACCCACAAACGACCAAAACAAACGGCACTTAATTACCTCCCGGTCTCTCAAGTGGTAGAATATAAGGTATCTCTAAATTCTCAATTGTCGTTCCTTTGGAATATGTTAACAATAAACCACAAACTAGTTGTTAACACACAATAAACAACTTAATATGCATCCATGCACGAAGGACATTTACAAAGAACAATAAAAACTTTTTCAAAGTAAAACCAATCCAAAAACAATCCAAAACAAAAAATAAAACGAGTCTACAAAATATTCATCCAAACTCAGTCAGTTTAACAGTTTAACCGCTCATAATAATCAATGAAACAAAGATAAAATAAGTATCACGGTTCATTGAAAACAAATTAAAAATAATAGTTGAGTAACGAGCTAGCTTGCTTTTCTTCGACGTCTCAATCCTCTTCGAATTATAAAATAATATCCGAGTCTCTCTCTCCTCCAATAATAAATATGCTTCTCAATAAAAAAGGGCTAGCCCCTTTGACTTGCGTTTCCTTCTACGGCAATAGGATGTGACATGAGATTTTAGACAAATTAAGATAAATTATCTTTGAAAAAAAAATGTTATGGATGAAATTATAACAAAATTACTTTTGTCAAAGAATCATATATCCTCGTATACATGTATGAGCTAGAGAGTTTCATATATTTTTAAAATGGTAAAAACAACTTTAATAACTAAACAAACATCATACATATTGTAAACATCTTGCACCCATATTTCGCCCCTAAATAATATTAGAGTAAAGTGTTATTTTTGTCTTTATGGTTTGGAAAATAATGCGAATTTAATCCAAAAGGTTTATATTTTGCATATGGATCAGCCACGTTTTCCAATTCTTGTCAATTACATCCAAATCACTAACTCCGCTAAATTTAAGCGTTAAGTCAGGGGTAGACATGTCTTTTCACTCTTTCTTTGTTATATGAGTAAAGTGCCAAAATCGTCCCTGAGGTTTGGTCACATATGCGAATTTCGTCCAAAAATATTTTTTTCGCAATTAGACCCTTGATTTTCCCAACCGTTGCCAATTTCGTCCAAATTGTTAACTGGCCTAAATTCAACGTTAACTCAGGGGTGTTACTGTTCTTTTATATGTTTGTTTACATTATTATTATAATAACAGTTAGGATTTTTAAACACTTGAAGCTACTTAATCACTTTCAAAGGCAAATCCAAAAACTATCAAAACACATATTCAAGATCTCCAAATTGTTAACCGGTCTAAATTCAACATTAACTCAGGGGTGTTACTGTTCATATTGGTTCTACTTCCAACCCCCATGTAAAAGAATTTGTTCAAATCTCCAAGTTTGATTCACATCAACTCCCCGCCACCACCTCAAAACACCTTGTAACCCTTTCCCTACCGTCAGACCTACCCAGAATCTATCAAGCCCAAGGTTACACACATAATCCACTTCGGTGCAATCCGATTAGCCCTTACCTTTCACAGAAGAAAAGGCTTACCGGCGTTCTCCCGTATAGCCCTTGTGGATACAAGATTTGTTGAATACCAACATGCTTGTATATGTACTATACAAACCACCTTGAACGCAGGCACCGTGTTTGTCACCTTTTACCCAAACTTCAACATGCCCATAAATGACCCATCACTCCTTACAGCCCTGAAAGCCCAGATCCAAATTGGTGGAACCCCACAAGTAAATACTTTCCAGGCAACCTTCCACCACCAAATGGCGTACAGAGTACAAAACCACTCCCTAGACATCATGGTCCCAGGACAAGATAACGCTGGAGACGCGTTATTCATTGATGTTGATTCCAACACCATGCCAACCTGCACATATGTTCCAAAACAGTTATCCAGAGAAGAGTTGATAAAACTGTTACCAGAAAAATGGATAACAAATTACGAACAAATCCACCAAACCCCTGTTCAGACAACCACAACCCCAGAGTTTGTCAAGCATCAAGATGGAATGGTTGAGATCAAGTTCTCAAACCAAGAACGAAGAAACATATTCCCTACAATAAACATGATGCGAACCATACCACCACCTACACCAACTCAACACAGAGAACACGTCTGTTACGATGTATGCAACTGTCCATCTTGCGTAGAAGAAGCTTTCAGAGTTGAGTATGAAGAAGACAATCCAAAAAAGAAGAAGAACTCACAACGCTCCCTAAAGAAAACGTATGAAGATGGAGACCCCAACGTTGGTCTACTAGGTGAACCATCAGGTAAGTTTGACTACTATGTCCTTTATGGTAGCTCAACGCAGAAGCCAAATTCAAAACCAGGACCCTGCAAACCATCACCTCCACCAAGCATGCCTCCTAGAAATCTGGAAAGATGTTTTGTAATCACCCCATCCACCTCATCATCAGATTACCAAGCAGAATTCCCACCATTAACCCCGTTTGAGAAACCTGACCAGAAAGCCAAACACTCATGGAAGATACAAAACTCTTCCATCATGACACCAAGTGGTCCCTCAAACCCCACCACTGTAGCAGAAGCAACTTTAAACTGGCAAAGTGAAAATGTTGTTGCCCAGAATAAAGTTCTCACAACCATCTTAGCTCAACAAGACAACTTCAGCAGAACCCAAGAAGTCCTGGTCAACAGACTTCAAGGTATAGAAAACATCATCTATGAAGTTAAAACAAAGATTCTAAATCTCCACCAAGAGCTGATGGAAATGGTTAGAAACACTCCTGCGATGCAGACATCAATGACTCTCTCCCATAAGGAGTCACAGATGAAGTTTCTCAAGGCTCAACTAGCAGACCTTGAAAGACAACACAAACATCAAAAGGTCTCAACAATGGTTGATGATCCATGGAGATTACCAACCTTCCCATTTGCAAGACCTAGCTTTGACCCACAACCTTTAGCCAAGGCTCCATTCTCACAATCCTCACCATCACTAAGCCTATGGTCTAACCAAAGAAGCAGGTCACAAAGAAAATCCCCACCAAGAACCATGGGTACCTCTTCCAGCAACCCTTCATCATCAAAAGCCAAAGAAATATTCAGAAAGCACACCCATGATGACAACATGATGATAGCCTCATCAGTTGCTCCATTGGATCTTCCGATCTCGAAAGAAGACCCCATCACCACCCTGATACACAAGCTAGCAACAAAAGACTCTCCAAGAGTCCTGCCATGTATTGCCTCCAACATGATTGTCAACTCAGATGATGAATCTGACAAGTCAGAGGATGAGGAAATACCCAACCCAAGTGAAGCATTCGAGCACTTGTTCATGAATGAACAAGAAACCACAGTCAGAAACGATATAGATTCAGATGTCGAAGATGCAGCTTCACAGACACAAATTCTGAACAAACCAAACATCCCAAGATCAGAATCCAACATAAAGTTCACCTTTAATGACATTCCCCCGTCACAGTGGTGTGAAAGAATTGTAGAGATGCATACGTGGTGTGCAGTCGAATTACAATACTACGAAATTAATGTCGTCATTAAAAGATTCTTGGCCAGGTGCCAAGGAAGACTTAGAGACTGGTACAACAAGCCGGGCTTTATTTCTAATGATCAAGACCTTCACGTTGCCAAAAGCCTTGCACAACAAGCCGGGCTTTATTTCTAATGATCACCCCCTTGTCGTCTTTCTTTTTTCGGAACACCCACTTCGTTCCGATTGGCTTCTTATTTTCTGGTTTCTTCACTAGCCTCCAAACATTCAGCTTCTTAAACTGTAACAGCTCTTCTTGCATGGCTTCGACCCAGGAATTCTCTTTCAGTGCAACTTTGTAGTCCTTGGGTTCCACCTGGTTAAATAAAACAAGCAAAAAGACATCTGTTAATGTTACCGGAAGTACTGCGTGTTTGGATACCAGCGGACGGATCTCCAATGATGTTCTCAGTCGGATGTCGACGATGAATTGGTAGCTGTGGAATTTTGTCGACATGCTTGACTGGTGTTGCCCAAAGCTGGATGGTCAGGCTCTCTATGAGATGAAAAACGGTGGTCGCAGGGACAGAAGCATTTGGTTGAGGATTAATTTCACCTTCTTCATGATCGACCAAGTGTTCTGGTGCAATGAGACCTTCTCATAGGTCGTCATAAAATGGCACCACGACGGCTGGAACGGAGGTAGAGTTGGTGTTATCAGAAGCTTCATTCTGACTGGGAACAACTTGCACATTTGATGTATCAACCTCCACTGCAGTACCTTGAGTGTCTTCTTCTGAGGGAGGTGTGGGGACAGATTCCACCACACTTGGTTCTGCGGAGGTTGCTCTGCTTGTTCGGCTTGAACATTTTCATCGTTGTCGACTTACATATATGAATCAGAATATGAATAAGAGATGTCTTCAACAACGTGCATTTCAGTGGTGTCGGCAGAGGGCTGCACATCATTAACCGGGGCTGGTGGATTAACCACGGGTTGTGCATTAAGTATGGGTGCAGGAGTAGCTACATTAACATCTCCAAGATTTCTCAATACAGCATGCATCAAAATTGATTGATCATCAGCAGGTTGAACAGGAGCAGAAACAACAAGGGAAATCGTTGGTACAACAGGTGTCATATACATTCCACGAAACTGCTTGAACAATCTTTCATAATCAAACATCCAGTCCGGACCATTGCGCGCATCGGTAGGGTTCAATTCTTGCCAATCAATGTTGAAAGACTCCAAGATCACTCTGGTTTTCTTGTTGTATACCCGATAAGCACATTTGTCGACAGCATAACTAACAAAATAACACTCATCCGCCTTGTCAGCAAACTTGGAGGTTGTTCCAGCATTGGTTTGGAGTATGGTATAGGAACATCCAAACGTTCTAAAGAAATTTACCCTTGGTTTCGTTCCATAGAAGACCTCATATGGAGTCTTGTTCAATCTTTTGTTCAGAAGCACACGATTTTGGGTAAAGCAGGCTGCGTTGATGGCTTCACCCCAGAAAATTAATGGTAGTTTTGAATATGACAGCATTGTTCTAGCGGCTTCAACCAATGTACGGTTTCTTCTTTCAGCCACCCCATTTTGTTCGGGAGTGTAAGGTGCGCTGAGTTGATGAACAATTCCCTTGTTGTGAAAAAATTTATTTACCACTTTGTTGAAGAATTCCGTACCATTATCACTCCTGATACACTTTACTTTCTTGTCCGTTTGATTTTCAACCAGCACAATAAACCTGAGCAGAAACTGTGATGTCTTGTCCTTGTGCCCTAGCAGAAATGTCCAACTGAAACGCGAGAAATCGTCAGTAATAACCAGATAATAGGCTTTTCAACCTATTGCCATTGGTTGAATTGGACCAACAAGGTCCATGTGTAACAGCTGGAGAGTGAAGATTATGGAATTGACGGTCTTGGGTCTGTGAGTGAGTTTGTGTTGTTTACATTTAGAGCAAGATAAACATTTTTCAGCACAATGGAAAGATTTTACAGGTAAGCCCCTCACATGGTCACCTTTAACCAACTTATTCAAGCTCTTAAATTTGACGTGACCCAAACGTCGATGCCATAATGATGAATCGTTCTCCGAGGCCTTGGACATCAAACAAGAAGTAGTACGCATTGTATAATTACTTCTCATATCCAGAATATAAGCATCACTGTGCCTTGGAGTACGTAACATAATCCACTCTTCAGGGACTTTAAAAAACCTGGTTTCAGAATAAGACATTCATTTTCTGTAAATAGGGTTGAGAATTTCTTATCACAGATTTGAGACACTCTGAGCAGGTTGTGGTTGAGCTGTTCCACCAGATTAACCTCATCGAATGTCAAAGTGCCATTTGAGACCTTTCCTTGCTTTGTAATTTTCCCTCCAATTTCACCGGAAAAGAAACGTGTCCGACGTCAAATGGTTTAATGTCGAACAACAGGGACTCGTCTCCTGTTATGTGTTGGGTGCAGCCACTGTCTAAGTACCAAATACTGTTGACAGGCCGTCCATGCTGACCCTACACACACGAACAACCAGTTAGTGGAGGGTTTCCTGAGACACACTTGTCTTGGGAAAATTAAACACAAAATCACCAAGTTTAATTTTATGATTTCTAAATATGTAATCTTTTGGTGAATCAAAATCTGAAGAGCAATCCCTCGAGGAACTTGAATTATGATTTCCTCGATTTTGAAATGGTTTTCTGGATTGCCTCCGTTTCGGTTTAGGCTTAACTACAAAATCTTCTTGGTTAGCCTTGGTGAAAACTTTTGATGAGTTCTTGGATTTTTCAGCCTCAGATCCCTTTTCTAACTGCTTCCTTTCTCTTTGGGTTAGCCAAAAAGGTTTCTTGGGTTTGTCGGTTCTTTTGGGTCTTAAATCAGTCTCACTGGCCGAAGTATAAGTTTGGTTAGACATTTTCTTGGTTTGAGCATTACATTTAGGAAATGTCTGACCAAACTTACTGTTGAAGTCTCTTTGTTGCTTATGCCAGTTCTTGCAATGAATTGCAAGATGAGACGGATTGCCACATACAAAACATCATTTTCCCTGGTTGCAATTATAGATATCTTGGTCACAGGGATATGTGGGATAGGGTGATGCAGTTGGGCTAACATTTCTATAATTTGTATTTGTCTTATAATGATGAACATTTGAAAATTTTGAAGCAAAATAGTTTGAATAGTTTGAATGTATAGGTTTCTGTAGAGAATAATAATAGTCACTATCTATCTGATCATAATATTGAGAACTATTGTTTAACCTTGTATATTGGGAAAATGAGGTTTTCTTCGGTGGCACATATTTACAGGAAGTGCTTGGTTTTTCATTTTCAAATCTGGATTTCTCTTTTACTAAGTTCTCAACATCATGATCAGTTGATGAGCAACTCTGACTAGTCTATTCATTAACCTTGACTTCAATGGTTTCATAAAAAACAGTTTCACATTCTGAATCAGAAAAAGAGCATTCACTTTCATTACAAATATTTGTATAACTGTCATCACTGGAAGTTTCACAAAATACAGCTTTTGATCATGACGTTAAGCTTCCTAACATTGACTCACACACTTTATTACAGACAGGATTGTTAATCGTTTTTGTTAGACCCATACAAGATTCAAAACGGGGTTCTAACTCTCCTTTTGGCTTACAACCCTGGTTAACCTTCCCACAATCACGACTTACATCACCTGCTATACAAGACACATTGACGTTAGACTTATCGGATGATGGAATTGGAGCATTTGATGGAGAGGCAGCAGGAACAAATTTCACTGGTTTTGGTACCTTACCAATCCTATATGCCATCTCTTCATCTGGAGAAGTATTATAGCTAAAGTGGGGTAAACTAGTATAATTATCATTCATTGGTGGAGGCACCGCTGAATAATCATATCCTAGCCTAGATTTAACTTTAGTACTTCTTTGTGCTCCGATAATATCATCTAATTACTCAGATGATGCTTAAAATCTTTCAACTTGTTTTTCCTTTTCTCTTTTATCAGAAGCATCAAGTTTAAACTTTTCAATTTCATCTTTCAACTCATTAATTATGTTTTTATAATAGATGACATCTTGCTCCTTACCTAGAACCACTGTTTGTATTCGACTTCCATAGAATGAAATATTCATTTCATTCCAACCAGAACCCGAGTCTCACAGCTGTTGAATGCACTTTTATTCTTTCTCTTTCCTCCCTTCTTCTAAAAAAGGGAAAAAAGAGAAAAGAGGGGGCTGATATTTAATTGGTTATGGACCCGAATCCATTAGTATGGAACATTTTCTTTTCCAAGTGAAATCCCCTAGTATATGAAAGAGTGAAAAAGTGCTTTCGTTGTTGTGGAAGAAGAAGCCTTCGTATCAAACAGGCATAGGGCAACTAGACGGTATTAACGTAGCAATTGCGGTTATGGATTTTCAGTTTATGGGGGTAGTATGGGATCCGTAGTTGGGGAGAAAATTACCCGCTTGATTGAATACGCTTATTGAATTGCTCATTGAATTAGCATTCTCAATATTATGCCTTGAAGAGGACTCGAACCTCCACGCTCTTTAGCCAGATCCGTTTTGCAAGTTCGTTATTACGGGTAGTTCCTACAAAGGATCAGACTAATGACGTATACAATACTTGAATTCTCGGTGGACGAAAAGGATTTGTTTGATATTATGGATGACTGGTTACGTAGGGACCGTTTCGTTTTTGTAGGCTGGTCCGGCCTATTGCTCTTTCCTTGTGCCTATTTCGCCTTAGGGGGTTGGTTCACGGGTACGTTTCATGCTTGTTTGAGTAATAGCAATGAGATTCCCCAATATCATGCTAAGAATAGCTAGGATTTCCAGAATAAGATGCCGCCAAAACGATACACAATAGGAGAAATTGGATCAACCCATTTTTTTGCGCCAAAGATCTTACCATTTCCGAAGGAACTGGAGTTCCATCTCTTTTCCATTTCCATTCAAGAGTTCTTATGTGTTTCCACGCTCCTTTGAGACCGATTCTCGAAGAATGAGGGGCAAGGGGATTGATCAAGAAAGAACTCTTATTCTTATTATAAGATCGTGATTGGATCCGCATATGTTTGGTAAAGAGAATAATCTTCAGAAGATGAAATTTCACCTCTACCATCAATAGGTTTAGCCAGGGCGTTGATAACACGACCCAAATAGGCCTCACTCACCGGTATCTGAGCAATTCTTCTACTTCAACCGATATGCCCTTAGGCACGGCCATACATAACATAGAAATCACACTTGGAAAGGGTGGACAATTAGACGCGAAAGCGAAAGCCTATGGGGTCGCTTCTGTAACTGGATAACCAGCACCGAAAACCGTCTTTACATTGGATGGTTTGGCGTTTTGATGATCCTTACCTTATTGACCGCAACTTCTGTAATAGACAATAACTCCCCCCCGAACACAGCTTACAACTTTCATCATACTGTGCTCTCCAAAGAGCAACTCTTCTCAAAATCTCACTCAAAAGGTTCAAAAGGTGCTGAGTTGGAATCCCATTCTAATTCTAACTAAGGATTCTTGTGGTTCCGGAGGATCCAGCTACAAGAGAACCAGGAATTGTTTTGGATCCAATCCATAGGAATCAATAGAAAAGGCAAATCTCTTATGATACACCAGATCCGACTCGGTTATTGATAGAGTAAATGACCTTTCCTATTCTTTCCCCGGACCCCGATACTAAGAAAGACGTTCACTTCTTAAAATATCCTATCTATGTAGGTGGAAACAGGGGAAGGGGCCAGATTTATCCTGACGGGAGCAAAAGTAACAATACAGTTTATCAGGGGCGCGCTCTACCCACTGAGCTAATAGCCCGTCGTGCGAGCCCCCCACCGGGGGCCCACTATGCCAAAATGATCTTTCAAATTGGTCAAGACTCTCTAGTTTATGGCCGCTTCTCTATGGTACCAGTTGTTGCTTCATTGAATTTGCACGATGGATTTACAGATTGTACTTTTCCTGTTAGCCCATAAGGATCGGGGTTTATTGGAATATGAAATTCAACCCTGGAAATACAGGATCCCGATTTTTTTTACTACCCGTAGCTTCGATACATTTCGAAATCGAGAGATGTCTACCGGGGGGGTTCTATCAGACAACAATTAGCAAATCTAAATTTACGAATGATTATAGATTATTCATTGGTAGAATTCTTCCTGTTGCTTTTACAGAACTCCCTTCTTGTATCAGCAAACCATCACCCATTAAAACAACACCAACATTAGTTGATTCCAAATTAAGAGCAATACCTATTGTACCTTCTTGAAATTCTACTAATTCACCCGCCATTACTTCGAATCCTTTATGAAATGGGTGGAGTAACAAAAAATATAGCCAGAAGGGCTATTTCAATAGCAGCGTCTAAAATGCCTATACGAGCTCAATTCATTTATTCCGATGAATCTGAAATAATTGTTTTGTTTTACTGTTATAGAATACATTGATCCACTATAATCCAATGGAATTTGGAAATGAAGGGAATGTCTTATCGAGGTAATACTATTTGTTTTGGTAAATACGCTCTTCAGGCACTTGAACCCGCTTGGATCACATCTAGACAAATAGAAGCGGGTCGACGAGCAATGACACGAAATGCACGTCGCGGTTGTTTCGCTCCTGTATCTTCCAAAAGGAAAAAAGATCTATGAGAGTTCTTTCCTGAATCCATTTAAAGTAAAGAAAGATCAAATTCACTAGTAAATACTATAAAAAGGGCTTTCTACATAAGCATCGTCTAAAACAACGATTTTTATTAGCTGTAGAAAAGAAAGAAACTTCATAGAAGTTGAAATATGAAGACCCAAGTCCTAGTAGCCCCGCTAAATGGTGATTCAACATAGATTCTACATCTTGAAACCAAGCCAGTTTTGGAGCAGCTTTATGATAATGAAACCAACCAGTCAATATTGTACCGAGGGCGTCTTTAGAGTATACCGAATCAGTATAGCTATCCTTCTTCTGACACAGCACTTCATAGACGAATTTGGGATTTGCGATCCCAGGTAAGATCGGTCCAGGATCATGGGATCCTTTTCTATCAGATAGGAAGGGCTGTAGCACAAAATGTACTCGAATCATCCTTTCCACGGAGGCAAATCTTTTCCTGTTAGGTAAGAAGATAGCAAGTTACAAATTCTGTCCCGGTAGGACATGTATCTCTATTACTAGGTTCCTCTCTCCATCGGAACAATAGGGCCGTTATGCTCATTACTAAACTTGTTGAAGAGATGAAATATAACCAAGGTAAAAAACAAACAAAAAAAGAAAGAGGGGGTCAAGTCAAACAGTCTTCTTCACAATCTACGTGAACGGGGACTGGATTGATGATAAAATAGAAGCAAACAGTGATTCGATTGATGATGAAAGAAGATGTGTACAAACGAGATATGCAGCAACAAGAAGAAGGAAAAGGATTGCATAGAGGAACTCCCGAACATTTGTCAGATGTGTCGATATCAATGGTGACTCATTATTTCGATGAATCATTTCTTCGGACAGAAGAAGATTATTTTTTAAGTTTAAGATTTGCTACATCATCATGGTGAGTTTTTATCTTCTTAACATAAATCTTGTCGGCTTTAACATATTCAGCATTTAATTGACGAAATTTTGCATTTTCTTTCAAAACTTCATCCTGATGATATCTATAATACGTAACCTTATTTATGCAAGCTTGAGTGCAAAGATTGTGACTTACCTCATCAATGGGTGATTCATCAGAACTTGCGGCTGTGGATGAGGATGCTTCATCGTTTTTTGTGAACGCCATACCTGCCATGTTTAGAGGATTCTGCAACTCTGGAAATTGATAATCCCAATCCACACCAACTTGGACCTCCGTTTGGGAGACAAGGGCCTTTGTGTTTGCACTTGAATTGCCCTTGTGTGGATGATTCCCAATTCTTTGAGCTGAGCTGCTTGGCTTCTGCACCTCATGCCTCTTTCCGGCAGCTTTGCTGTTTTCCTCCTCAGTCACACGAATATCATTGACTGGCTTTGACGGATTCGTGCATTCTCGTGAAAATGACCCATCTCACCGCAGTTGTAACATCGTAGCTTTGACTTGTCAAACCCGATCCTTTTTCTGTCAGAATCCTTGAAGCTATCCTTCCCATACATCTTCATGAAGTTTGTAGCTCTTTGCACGGCCATTGCCATTTGATACTTGATATCCAGCTTGTCAAGATCCTTTTGATTAGTATCTCTCATATCCCCGATCTCAAATTGTGGTGGCAATAGATTTCCTTGCATTAATTCTTCATGACTTGACAGATAAGCATGAACTATTGAGACATTTGAATCATTCAACAACGGGAGAGCTTCACGGTAGCTTGAAGGTTTGCTAGGTTGAGGTTTTGAAGATGATGAAATTCCGTGTGCCTTCAAAGCTTGCTCAACAGCACTATCGACTGCCTTCTGAAATGAGCTAGACTCAGATGATCCAAATTGATTTCCTGTTGAGATAAAGGCAGTGGTTTGTGGAGGAACACTTGAGGAGTACTTTGGAGTGTTCACAGGGTACACATTCTGTTGGGTTTTGCTTATGAAAGCGGTTGGAATTGTTGATGCATTGCTCATCCCAGCTTGATTCAGAGAACTCAGATGATTGTTCATTCTCATCTGCTCGTCCATTTCAAATGACTTGATGGTTGAGATCAAATCGGAGTTTGTCATGGCATTAAAATTTGTGGTTCTCTTGATTGTAATTGTGTTGGTACTCCAGCTGTACGGCAGAGAGTTTATCAACTTGTGATTGACTTCAGAGTTGGTGATGTTGACACTTGCAGCTCTAACTCTAACCATTAACTTCTCAAACCTTTTCACCAAATCAAACACATTTTTCCCTTGACGATGATTGAACATGTTGAATTCTTCTTTCAATAGGGCTTTCTTGTTTTCCCTAATTTCAGCATTTCCCTTCACCTTCTCAACAAGAGCATCCCACAAACCCTTGGCAGTTGTATGTTCTTGTAGGGTCTCAGTAATCTCATTTGAAAGTCAAAATGTTAAAGTAAGATATGCCTTCTTATCTTGCTCCACCAAAGTCCTATCATTATCGTCATAATTTTCAGGAGTTTTTAGTTGTTTCCCAGCCTGAGTGACAGTCACGGGAACATGAGGACCTTGTACAAAGCATCTCATTAAGTCAGAATCAGTTAATGAGATAAAATTCATGAACCTCCATTTGAAGTGGGCAAAATTATCTTCTAAGGTCATGAATTCTGGAGGTTTTTGATGTGTTCCCACTTGGTTTTCCAACAGCAAATACCCCTTCAACAACTCAGAATCAGTGCTCGTCATGGTCTTCGCAGTCTCAAACACTTAACAACCTTCAAACAGCTCAAAAATCAACACAGGCAACTTTTTCACGCGAAACAGACTCTATGCGAAGCGAAACAGTAAGCGAAGTGAAAAAGTGAAATCAAGCGATGCGAAAAAGTTGTGCAGATAAACAGTGATGCAAAGCGAAAAAGTAGGCGAAGCAAAATTCTGAGCGAAGTGAAACACCACGCGAAGCGAAACCCCAAGCGATGCGAAAAACCAGTGAAGCGAAAAACCTATGCGATGCGAAAAACTTTCTTGAGCGAAAAAGTTTAGTTTTCTAGAAGAAATCTTTCTTAGGATCTGTTCCTCCAAATTTGTCAGTACTAGGTCAAAGGTTGGTGCACTGATTTTTATGCCATAAGAAGCGAAATTTTTGACTTGTTAATTTTAACACTTTTTCAAACCCGTAAACACCAATCTTTAACACTTTTAAACCTAAACCTTTTGGATCTAAAGCTAGTTTCACCAAGAACACAATCTAAGTCGTTTTATGAAGTTTTTGGCCGATTCTTTTTTTTTTTGTTGAACTTTCTTTACAAGAACACTTGTTTTCTTCTTCTCAAGATCAAAACCCAAGGTTGTGATCCAAAAACCCTCAACTAGTGAGCCGAAGCTCTGATACCAATTGTAGGTCCCGTGACTGGTGGATCTAACAATATTATTGGATCAACCGAGCTTAGTGCTAGCAGAAATCACACTAAGCCACCTAAGCGGTCTCGGATCTTGTTATTTTCGGGTAGAGAGAGAGAGAGACGAGAGAAAGTGAGAGAGTGTGTTAACAAAAGGTTTTTCTATTGATATTCAACTCCTTATCTCTCATGACATGATTCTCTATTTATAGAGAAGCATACATGAAAAACATGTTACATCACATGCCCAATGGGCTTAATTACAAGTTTTTCTCTTGGGCCTATATATGCAAAACAATCAACTAAAGACCAATGCATATAATTACAATACAAAAGACTAAAACAACAAAATGAGACTAACAAAACGTACTAGAAGAACATTAACAAACGGTTTCAGCAAATTATATAAAACTTCGATTTGATTTAAAAAAAAAAAATTTCACAATGAAACTAGATCGTAAGAAATCCATAAATTTGCAGATCCTTAAGGCATAAAAATAGTTGTGAGCACTTTATCCGTCTTCAAAGATGCATTCAACAGCTTCATACCCTAAATCAGTAATAAAATTGTAAATAAAAACATAATTACAAAATGAATATGATATCAATATGCATGCATGTGTATAAATTAAAGGAGATGATAATAGGTACGTACCTCCTCTTTTCCAAAAGAAACCATCTTCACCTCGAGTTGACTCAGATCGTTTACACCAAACTTATTAAGGAGTCTGATGCTAGAAATAGTGGACATAGGTTTCACCACTAAATCATCCATCACCATATAAGTCACAACTTCCTTAACATACCCTATCTTAATAATCTAGTCCTCTTCACTTGTTTTCGGTTTTACAAGTGTCATTGGAACGTTCATAAAAAGATAGCACGTGGGACACACGGAATTCCCATGCAGTGTCGCGTAAGACCCGCACGGCAATTTACCATAAGCATGTTTATCCTTGCAAGCTTTGGGACACGTGTAGACTTCAGGTGCAGTACGAGATTGATCAACAGCAGAATTGGGAAAGAAAAATGTGTTGGTATTAAAAGAGGCTGTTTTGGGGTTGAAGATGTCCACTTTGATGCCAGGTTGAAGGTAGTTTCCATGGAAGCTTTGTATGCTATCTTTGAGTTTGCCTAAGGAATTCACCCCCACCCCCAACATCTTGTCGGACTCGAATAGGGTGCCTAAAGGCAAAGAGAAGATGCTGAAAAGTAAATCCACAAATTCTTTTGGTGCCTCTGCAAATAACACTCTTGAGCTTTTTCTGTCAACAAGAAGCTTTATATTTATACTCATATTTGGGGCGTTCATTGATAAATCAATGCTCCTCAAATACCGCTTTGTTAATCCTACGACAGAAATAATTAAAGCAAAGTTATTAAATGAAATACACAAGTTAAAAGTCAAATATATAGTTACATATTAATGGGAGTAAATTTTTTCTAAACCACATTTTTTAGCATCACATGACTCTATAATAGGACCAAGTGGATTTAAGAACTAAATGGTATATAGAAGTCGTAATGCATATTTTTAATTCATAATAAATATATAAAACAGCATATGATGAAAAGGTAATATTGAATCATTAAAAATAACTCGAAAACATAACTCGGTATATATAATAAAAGAAGATAAAAGGGGTATGTGTGGTCGCATTACACTTGTGATGATTTGAACCTAGACCTGTTGGGAAACGTACCATACCGCTAGGGTGCTAGGCATAGTAGATCATGGTATGTTAATGGAAGTAAATATTGAATTAGAAAAATTAACAAAGTGATTAGGTTTATCAATAATTTAATGATTTCGGATTAGATCCGGGTTTATAAAAACGAGAAATCATTCAAGAATCGAATATAACATAATAGTTTCACAAAAGTTTTTGATTCAAGATTAAGATATAAATTAAAACACATTTGACCCGACATTGTGACTAGATCATTCAAACTAAACATGATTTTAAAACTCAGGGAAACAAAAACGAACCGATTGTCTCTTCTGCAGCCTCTCTCGTTCTTGGTCAATTTGTCTACGAAGTTTTTTTTTTCCCTTTTCAATTTGCGTCCCATTTAAGTTCAATTTCAACCGACAAAGTTTTGTGGGACATTTGTTTTTGTTGGCTATTTAGCCATCTCTAATAAGTGGGTTGCGGGATTATATTTAAGGCCCAGCTGGCTAACTTAAAAACACAAATGGCAACTAGTTATTTAATTTTAAATTTACTTCCCCACCTTTGTTTTGCAAAGCTTCCAACAAGATTTGAACTGATAAATACGAAAGTACGAAGTACAAACTGTTGGATTTACTAATGTTTTCAGATCCGGCTCGGACATCGACACGGGTCACAGGTCAGACCGGCATTGATCTGGATGACGTCATAAATAATATATATATATATATATATATATATATATATATAGAGAGGATTTGGTTCATTTCAGAAGTGTTTCTTATTGCGAGAAGCACGAGAAATAAATCCAACCAATCACATTTATATATATATATATATATAGGATTTGGTTCATTTCAGAAGTGTTTCTTATTGCGAGAAGCGCGAGAAATAAATCCAACCAATCACATTTTTTTCTTTTATTTTACCATTTATTTAATGGCATGGGTGTTATAGTAAAATGTGCATCTTTTTCATATTTGATAGGTCATAATGTATGGAGAAGTTACATTTAATTTGTTTTAATATTTTTTTAAAAATTTAGTCAAATAAACCTATATTGAATTCTTTTTTTTTATCAAATTCAATTTTGTTGATTTATCAATATTATTTTTGTATTCTCGTAATTTGAATTTCATACCTTTATCTAGATAATAGTTCTTAAATTCAATAGCGACGATAAGTTTACACAGTACATAAATGAACATACACATGAATAAAATTACAAATACGCAACTCGAAATACCACCTACATAGTGCATATATGAAACTACACAGTACTAAATGATTTAGCACACGATAAAAATTACACATACACCATTGGAAATACCACCTATACAGTACATATATGAACATACACAATAATATACGAACCAACACAGTACATAAATGAACATACACATGATAAAAATTGCACGTACATAATTCGAAATACCACATACACAGTGTATATACAAACCTACACAGTACAAAATAAAATTTTTTATTACATTAAACTATATATAATAAATAACGGATAACGATAATAACCTACACTCGTAAAATTTTCACACACACATTCGTGATACCACTTAAGTAGAACATATATAAACTTTTTTTTTGAAAGGTCATATATACATATAAACCTTACACGGTACAAAATAAATTATTTTTTTATTTTTCACATTAAACTACATATAATAAATAAAAAATCATGTTAATAGCCTATAATTATAAAATTTTCACATACGCATTCGTGATTTCACCTACATAATACATGACTATTCATGTGTATATAATACATAATTTCGTGTAGAAAATATATAATATTTAACGCATTTGAAGAAATATGATTAAAGATATTATAGTATTTGTTTGAAATTATATTTGTTTAACATTAGTTTGATTAATAACATCAATTCAAAATAACAATTAAACAATTAGTTAGTAATAATAACAATAATGTTATTAATGACTTAAGTTTCACTTTGAAAAGTCTAAAAAACAAATACCAAACTACCCTTGTTCATTAAAATTTTGGTAAATTAATATCTTCATAATTACAAGTTTGCCAAAACTTTTCCAATCCATTAATTACACATAATCAATGGTCCAGATTGATTTCTCGCACTTCTCGCTGTAACTTGACTTCTCGCAAGATCCATCCCCTATATTATATATATATATAGGGGTGAGATTTAGAGAGAACTCCTTTTAAAGAGAGAACTAGAGAACTAATAAAAACTTTTTTTATTTTTTTTTAAATATTTTTCGATTTTTTTTCTTTGCTCCTTCTAATAAGATGATATTGTTCCTAAAAAAACGTTGATGTAGTGCATATGTGTACTAATGTGTATTGCATATACACAATAGTGTTTTATTGCATATAATACAACACAATTGCATTATATAATACACACTATTGAATATATGCAAATACAAGCACTAATAATTGTACTCAAAACAAAGTGTCGCATGTACGTAATACAACACTAATGCACATATGCACTATATTGTTTTTTTGGTATTTTGTATATAATATAACACTATTGCGATAATACAATACAAAAAATTGCATATATGCTATTCAACATTATTGCAAATATCAAAATACACACTAGTGCACATATGCAATAAAAAAAAGTCAATGTATTGCTTATGTGCACTACAATGAGTTTTTTTTAATTATTATTTTTTATTTTTTTATATTTTTCGAGTGAATTGTAACAAAATATAAGAATAATGGCAAATACGGAAATTTAAAAATATTTTTTTAATTAAATTAAAAATATTTCTTTATTAGTTCTCTAGTTTTCTCTTTAAGAAGGAGTTTTCTCTTGATCCGCTCCATATATATATATATATATATATAAGTAATGGGTAAGGATCCTAAGAGAACCCTTGGCAAATTGTGAAATTTAAGAATCATTTTGGACCACTAAACAAAATCTTTAAAAAAATATTTAAAAAATTATAAAACAAAAAAAAACAAAAATTTTTAAAAAGTAAAAAAACCAAAATGCTTATATTTCATTCCGGATTCATTAAAAAAATACCAAATTTTTTTTATTCGTATTATACCTATAAACATATGTATACTTTCATTTAATCTCTAGTTTACGTAATGTACACATATGTACACTATCATTTACTTTAAATTATACATATGTGTATAAAAAAACATACGTGTATATATATGTACATATTTTACATATATGTATAATTTAGCTAAACCGAGAAATTTTTTTTTTCAGTTTTTTTAGAAACGGGGATGATAAATAAGAATTTTGATTTTTTTTACTTTTTTTATTTTTGTGTTTCTTTTTTGTTTTATGATTTTTTTTATTTTTGGGTTTTTTGTGATCCAAAAAGATTTTCATAGTTCTCAATTCCCAAAAAGTTCTCACATGATCCTAATCCTATAAAAGTAATATATATATATATATATATATATATATATATATAGGGGAGGGATCTAATGATAACTCCTCTAAAAGAGAAAACTTAAAAACTCCTAAAAATTCTTAAAAAACTATTTTTAACTTTTTAAAAAAAAAATTTTGAAGTTTCTTTTTTTTTTCAATTATTCTTATATGTTATTGGTTTGAAAAAAAAAACCCCTTGGCAGTAACCTCGTCGGTATAGTGCGCATGTGTAATAGTGTGCATTGCATATATGCAAAAGTGTTTGTATTGCATAAAATACAACACTATTGTATATATTTGATACACACTATTGTATATATGCAATATAAGACTAATACACACAACCAATACACATTAGTACGTATGTGTAATACAACATTAACGCACATGTGCACCACATCGACTTTTATTTTATTATTATTTTTTTCCATATAATACAACACTACTACACATATACAATACACAAATATTGAATATATGCTATTAAACACTATTAAACTCAAAAATACGTAGTAATACACATGTGTAATACAACGGTATCGCACAGTAATACGTATGTGCGTTACAGCGGTTTTTTTTTTATTTTTGTTATTTTTTTATATTTTTTTTGAGCAAAGGGTAAGAAAATATAAGAATAATGGCAAAAACAGAAATTTAAAAATATTTTTTTATTTTTAATTAAAAATATTCTTTTATTTTTAATTAAAAATAATTATTTAGGAGTTTTTAAGTTTTCTCTCTAAAGATGAGTTTTTTCTTGATTCTCTCCCTATATATATATGTGTATATATGTATATATATATATGTATATATATATATAATATTTGAGTTAATTTCTATTTTCTTACAACCTTATCCAGATTTTGTATTCTTAAATTGATTTTAAGTTGGGAAGATTGGAAGAAGCATTGAAGGGTTAATTTTGTGAGAAAAAAAAAGATCATATATGCTGCTACCAACTGCTTTCATTTTATATGCATTTTCACATTCAATGTGTTTATTAATATATATATAATTTGTTTTTCATTTATATATGCATCAATGTAATCTGGTTGTGTGGCTTGTGGCTAATCCTATTAGCATTTCATCTCGGCCACAGCTCGGGTTCGATTCCCGGCTAGTGGTTTATTTTTGATTTAATTAAAAGTAGCTTTTACCGAACTGGCAGTTCACCCGTTCCGGTCGAACTGCAAACCGTCAAACCTGGCCGGGCGGTTAGAATACAGGTTATGCCGGCGAACGGGTTTCAAAACATTAGGATTTACATTATGAACTGCCGTTCCGGTCGAACTGCAAACCATCAAACCTGGTCGGGCGGTTAGAAAATAGGTTATACCGACAAACGGGTTTCAAAACATTAGGATTTACATTATGTTCCCGAGTTTCATTGAAAAAGAGAAAAGAAAGGAAATGATTTATGACTTAAGAACAACTTTTTAAAATATGATTAAAAAAGTAGAATTTTTGACTTTTAAAGAACAACTTTATAACTTTATCAAAAAACTATAAAAAAGGATTTTTGTAACTACCAATCATTTTAACTTATTGTCTTTTTGAAAAAAGCTAATAAGTCAATAAGTTGTTTTTAAACTTTATCCCAAACATGTGACGCCCAGAAATTTTCGTTAATCGGCGTGAGCATTCGTAAAGATTGTATATTTGTCGAGATTTGAGGGGTCTTGTGGTACTTCTTGGAAGTTCATTTATGTAGCTTTAGAAACAAGTTAGCATCCTTTGCAAGTAGGAGAACCTGAATTGTAAATTTCCCAAATTATAATCTATTTTGGCCTCCTCCTTCCCTATTGCGATTGGACAAGAAGAGCAGCCCTCCCCCATCGATTTTTTCACCATTCCAGCCAATTCCTAGTTCAATCTATCTTGGGGTGTTTGGGATTGCTTATTTTCCCCTCCTTTTAACTTTTTAACTTTTGCATAAAGGAGAAAATAGAAAAAGGTGTTTGGATAAGTGAAAAGGACTTTAGGTTTTAACTTTTCATTTAGTGTAAAAACTGATTTTGAGAAGTCAAGAATTTGTGACTTTTGGGTTAAAAATGCATATGTACCCACATAAGCTAATCCAAATACTTTTTTTAAAAACTCCTTTTCAAAAGTCATAAGTTATAAAATCCCTTTTAACCAAAAGTCCTTTTGGACTAAAAAAGCAATCCCAAACACAACCTAATTCCAGGTTAGTTCTATTCCATGGAACCTCTTTTTCATTTATAATCCGCTTTATATGCTCGTTATTTGATCGGAATCTTCGTTTAGGTCAAAACCGGAGGCTATCCAATTAAGCTATTTCCGGAGTTGATAATTAAGGTTTCTTGTTCTAATAACTCCCTAGGTATGCCATTTACATCATACTAAACTCATGACCATTGGAGTTGTTTCGATTGGTCAATTGTCGATAGTTCGAAAACTAGGGTTTTCAGGTGTTTAGTCGTTAATTGTTACAATTCACGTGTTGTTTGAGGGAATTGCATACCAAATTAGGTTTTTTAGTACTAGGGTGATATATGGGCTGTAAGAATATAAATTTTGATCAAAACGTGGCTGATTTGGTTGGTGATTATCAAATGGGCCGTTAGAGCGTGAATTCTCGTTTAATCGTTAATTCGTGTGTTGTACAAGGGACTTGCCGACCCAATCAACTCATGCAGTGTCGTGTGGTTGTATTGGCTGTAATAGCATCAAATTTTATCTACACGGGGCTAATTTGATTGGTGATAACTTAAACAGTTAGTAAACGCGCAATTCGGCACAATTAATGAGAATTGGGTGTAGTTTGGAACCCTTGTGTCCCCGATTTTAATTATGGGTGGTTTTGGTCAATTAAAGGTCTCGAGGGCTGATGTAAATGAATTAAGTATGGGTAAGGCTTTGGGTCAATCCAATCATGTTAGGACGTCTCGTAGAGCGAGTGAGTCGATGCGGTTTAGTTAGTGATTGTTATGTGCTATAACTTGACAGGCCTTTGATTTTGAGTGATTACCTAGAGATTCTCTAGCTCGTTGATCGTTGTGTGATTCGTATCAGGTGAGTTTCATGATACCCTTTTTAATATTTTATGTGTTGGGCTAGCATGTACATTGTAACACCATGAAAATACCCCATCTAAGTTTGAGCTAAAAATGTCAATTCTGAAAGATAAAGGGTCAATGATGTGCTAAAAGTAGTCATTAATTTATTAACTAAATAAACGCTAATCTAAATACTAAGTAATAATTCTAGACTCTTAACTTAACTAAAACTACTAATCGGCAAGTGAACCGGTCGACTCTAATACAGTTAAGTAAGTCCGGATATCGAACCCACGAGACTCTTTAAATTATGTTTAACTAGCTAATTAGACTCGACTAACTGACACGACTATTTGTTTATTTGTTTTAGGGGGGTTTATTTAAAATACTAAACTTTAACTATTTATTAAAAACTAATTAAGAAAAACAAGTAAATTAAATGAAAGACAATTTAATTGATTTTAATCAGATGATAATGAGAAACTGCCTAGGCTAGAATCCCCAAAGTTTCAGTTATCAATTAACCAAGAAAATATTTAGTAATGGAACTGGGATCGTAAAATAGATGCTTAAAAGAAAACCCGAGTAGGACCCCTGACCCTTCTCAAGAAGGCACCTATGGGTTTCTAATAAGTTTTAACACACACTAGTTTTATATATTAGACTTCCTTACGGTCACCTAATTAATTGTGAACTAGTTCCTTTATGCGAAATCCTAACTTACAGCGCGAAAATCAAAAGTGGTTTAGTATATTTAATTGACTCGATAGACAAAATTAACCAATCAAACCTAGACGGACTCCTTACGAATAACTAAATCTAGCAAGCTTGATCAACAAAGACCTATCAATAACCTAACACCTTACAGTTATTTAGGTTAGCAACACATAGGTTTATTTGATTAAATAATATTATTCCTATGGTTTTAAAGCATATTAACCACAAAATAGTAAAAAACACAAAGTAGATGACCTAATAGCAACCTATCGCATGACAAACAATAACCAAGGCAACTATGGAACAACAAAACTCATCAAACAATCCTAAGTGTCCATATGTATCAACGCAATATAATTAAATCTTTTACTACTTCGTAAAACCATAACATTTAAACAAATCTCGAATCAATTTCAAACATTAACAAAGGTTCATCACGCCTATATAGTCTATAAATTTTATCCAATCATGATATAATCAAATGAAATAATTTTAAAGAATTCACGGTGAAAAACAATAAAAATGAAAGATTAAAGATGATAAATCCGTGGTCATCGTTGTTGGTTGATTAGCACGTCACCATATGATTCTGTAACACCCAGCTTTACACATAAAAATTTAGATATGAAATAACTTAAAATGACTAACAAACATGAAAAATAATTGTTAGGTAAATAAGGTCTCTTAATATTAAGAAATAATAATAATAATATATGACCAAAAGCTAGAGAATTGAAAGTGCTCGTGTGCAGTGATGCAAAAAGATACGACAAATTTAGTAATAAACAATAATAATATTAATATCATATGACAAAAAAATCAATTAACAAGCACACGTGGTGTGCTTTTGAGAGTCCTCAATAATTCATATACTTATATATAATAAATAAAAGCGTAAACCGACTAGGAATGTCGGCTCATATTGCTTGTATAAAACAAGTTAGATTAATTCATATTGATGTACGAATACCTTTCAACCTTCTCTCAACTCACAGGTAAATATTTTATCTTTAACTCTAGTTATAGACATAACATAATATAATATTAGTATTAAAGTTATATTATATATATATATATATATATAATACTAGTAGTAAGAAAAGAGTTTAGGATTATGACCAGGATAGGTGGTGAGTGGTGAGTGGCTCGACCCTAGTCTAGGTATGGATTAATCACCCATGCTTAAACTAGGTAGGTTTGTTCCGAGCCAACCATGATTATGACTAGTTAACGATATCATTGCTTGACATTAGATTACCTTGACTTGTAACAGGACCAAAGGACAGTACCTGTTTTGTTAACAACTATTACACCAGTGAGTTATCATGACTACTTTTAAACTGTGATAGTATACTTGTATTGTCAAACTAGTAATAATGAAAATGCTGCAATATGCGTATATCGGTGGGGGTATAAAGGATCCTTGTATACTTAATGGATATGTTACGAAAAGCTGAATAGGGCAGGGGTGCCCAGCATGGGGTAACCATGTGCTTAGTAACGAACTCCATACTTACACAATGGCTGGGTGGACAGTGATGTCCGTGGCTCGGTGGTTGTGGTAATCCATGGTAGGCACGTGTTGCTCCTGGACCAATTATCACAACCCATATTGTGTACGCATAATTATAAATATATGTTTTATAAATCTTGTCTCGTGAGCTCACCAGCAATAGCTGACTTGTTTTAAGTATACGTATCACAGGTGAACCATGAGGAAGTTTAGAGCTACTTGTTGATGAGTAATATCGGAGACCAAGAAGTTCTTAGGTTTTAATGTTATTATAAATAGTGACTTGATGTACTTGAGGATTTTATAGTTTAAAATAAACTTTGTGTTTTCTTCCATTGTTAAGCTGTATCAATTGTGCATTGACACCCGGGATCCGGGTGGGGTGTTACAGTTGGTATCAGAGCTTGAGGTTTTAGCGAATTAGGTATTACAATAAGAATACCTAAGCTTTAACCAGTAGAGCTCAAGACTAGGACGTACCCTAGTGAGAGTCAAAATTTTATATTATTACGTTTAAATGTTTTACTTGCAGGAATAATGCCAGGAAAAGGAAAGGCATTTTTACTTAGGTTTGGTAAGAAAAAGCCTAGGTCACCCGAATTGTCATCTTTTGATAGTTCTGAACAAGAAACACCTGAGGCACCACCTAGTTTTACTTATGACTCGAATATTCTACACCAACATAGTCCTATTTTACCGCCACCCGAACCATACCCACTTCCTTTTCCTATATCACCTCACATTCCAGAATCTCCAAACCTTAGTATATGTTCCCTTTCTTCAGATACTAGTCTATTTGATTATTTTGCTAGCCCATCCTCTAGCGACACTCGTTCACCCTTTAACCCTTATGAAGTAGAGAGAGCAGGGTTAAAATTATACCCTACATCTGAAGAAGCTGAGCCTTCTAAAGAAAGTCCCGTAGTACGATACAGAACCCCCTCTCCTCATATAGGATTGCCGCCCCTACACCCAGATGAGCCTAGTACTAGTAGAGGAGCCAAACCCAAATTAAAAGCACGAAAAAGTGTGTGTGTTCCCGCAAGTTACCGAAGAGATTATGAGAATAGAATAGCACGGTTAGAAGCAGATAAACGTAGAATGGAGGAGGAAAAACGCCATATGGAAGAAGAAAGGCATCTGTTAGAAGAAGAACTTAAAAAGGAAAAGGAAAACAAATCGGGAAATAAGTCTATTATAGGGAAAGCAATTTCAGGACTTATGGGATGGAACAAGAAGAAATAAAGCAATCTATATTATGTGTTGTTTTATATAATAGTAATAAGTTTCTATAATAGACTTGCATAATATTGTAAAATAGTTGTAATGCTTTTGTATTATAAATAAAGTTTGTTTCCTATTAATTAGAGGAATAACCTATGAACGAATATTGTAGGAAAAGATATACACAATGTCAGAGCACATAAGTAATCAAAACATGAACGTGGGAAATGAAAATTCCAATAGAACTCAAACTCCCTCCCAAAATATCAAGGCCATGAGTAATGCCGGATCATTTCTAAACGAGGAAGCAATCCACAAAATTGCCCTCAAGGTAGCAAAAATAATGAACACAACACAACTAAAGAAAGATACTGAGAAACCAAAAGACAAATCAGAAGAAAGCTCAACCGCATCCACACCAGTACAAAGGGAAAGAAAAATTGAAAAAGGTGAAAGTAAGTATAAAGAATGCACTTACAAAAATTTCATGTCCGGCAAGCCTTCTCTATTCGACGGCAAGAAAGGAGCCGTTGATGCCCAAGATTGGTTGAGTAAAACAGAATCCGTCTTGGACATTTGTGATTGCAATGAGAGTAATAAAGTTCGGTTTGCTGTATCTATGTTTGCACATGAAGTGCTTTACTGGTGGAATATTGTGGTACGAACGAAAGGGAAAAATATTGCCAAGAAGATGAGCTGGGAAGAATTTGTTCGAGAATTTCTTGCTAAATTTTGTCCACCTAGTGAGACGGAACAAATGGAATTGGAATTCTATCAATTAAAAATGGGAAGTAAGACCTATCGAGAATATGTCACCTGATTTAATGAATTATCTCGACTGGTTCCCCATCTAGTTAGATTAGAGCGTCAGATGATAAATAGGTTTATGGCAGGGTTACCTTCTGAAATAAGAATATTTATCAAGTCTAAATCCCCAAAGAGTTTTTCAGAGACAGTAGAAGCTGGCGCAGTCATAGCAGCTGAGATTATACGCCAACAAGTTGAATCCCCTACATTCAAAAGAAAGTGGGAGGAAAAGAAAGGAGAAAACCAGAATAACAACTTTAAGAAACCAAGAGAGATACCATAATGCAAAATATGCAAAAGACACCACTCGGGAATTTGTCGTTTCCAAGCATGTCCCAATTGTAAGAAAACGGGTCACAACCTTCAGGAATGTAAGGAAAAGAGGAGATGCTTTGAATGTGGTGATCCTAACCACTTAAAACCTGAATGCCCAAAGTTAAAGAAAGACAACAATCAACAGGCAAATAGACCTAAGGGACGTGCATTCGTGTTAACCACTGATGAAGCTCGAAATGTCCCAAATGTCGTTACAGGTACGTATCCTGTCGATAATGTGTACGCTCGAGTGTTGTTTGATACCGAAGCAAATAGGAGTTTAGTATCAACTACGTTAAACCATATTTGGATCAAGAATCTCAAATATTGGACCATACATTTGTAGTGGTAATGGCTGATGGGAGTCAACGAGAAATAGTTGATATTATTAAAAATTGTACAATAAGTTTAAACGGTCATACTATTCCTATAGATTTAATGCCCATGGAACTAGGGGAATTTGATATAGTTATAGGAATGGATTGGCTAGACCTTTATCAGGCAAAAATCATTTGTGATAAAAATATAGTACGACTAAGACTACGTGATGGTAAGAGGATACTCGTATCAGGAGACCAAACGGATAAGATCAAGAAGAACATTATCACTGTAATGCAAGCCCACAAATTCTTAAGAAAGGGATGCATTGCTTTTCTAGCATATGCCATAAACACTTTGGAGAAACAAAAGATTGGTGATGTACCTATAGTTAAGGAATACACTGAGGTATTTCCAGAAGAACTTCCAGGATTACCACCAGATCGACAAGTCGAGTTTAGAATTGACCTAATTCCCGGAACGACACCAATTGCTAAAACCCCGTACCGTTTAGCTCCAACAGAAATGCAAGAGCTTAAAAAGCAACTACAAGAGCTACTTGATAAAGGATTTATTTAGCCGAGCTCGTCACCATGGGGAGCCCTAATTCTATTTGTGAAAAAGAAAGACGGAAAAATGCGTATGTGCATTGATTATAGAGACTTAAATAAAGTCACCATAAAGAACAAATATCCGTTACCAAGAATCGACGATTTGTTCGATCAATTACAAGGGGCAAGTTATTTTTCAAAAATAGATTTAAGGTCTGGATATCACCAAGTAAAAGTGACACAAGAAGATGTACCTAAAACAGCTTTTAGAACAAGGTACGGTCACTATGAGTTCTTGGTGATGCCCTTTGGACTAACAAATGCACCTGCAATATTCATGGATCTTATGAACCGAATATGTAAACCTTATCTAGATAAATTTGTGATCGTCTTTATTGATGACATCTTAATCTACTCTAAGAACAAACAAGATCATGAGCAACACCTCAAAGCGATCCTTGAACTTCTTAAAAAGGAAAAACTTTACGCAAAATTCTCGAAGTGTGAATTTTGGTTACGGGAAGTTCAGTTTTTGGGTCATGTGATTAACGAACAAGGTATACAAGTAGACCCTGCAAAAATTGAAGTGATCAAAAATTGGGAGGCACCTAAGAATCCCACAGAAACTCGAAGATTTTTGGGATTAGCAGGATACTACAGAAGATTTATCCAAGTTTTTTCCAAAATTGCTATACCTTTAACCAAATTAACCCAAAAGGCTTCTATGTTTGTATGGGATTTGAAACAAGAAGAAGCTTTCAACACTCTGAAATAAAAGTTATGTAGTGCCCCAATACTATCACTTCCCGAAGGAACTGAAGACTTTGTTGTGTATTGTGATGCATCCCACTATGGAATGGGCTGTGTACTTATGCAGAGAAGCAAAGTGATTGCCTATGCATCTCGCCATTTGAAAAACCCGAACAAAATTACACCACCCATGACTTAGAATTGGGTGCGGTGATATTCGCATTAAAAATCTGGAGACATTACTTGTACGGGACTAAATGCACAATCTATACAGATTATAAAAGTCTCAAACACATATTTGAGCAAAAGGAGCTCAATATGCGTCAACGAAGATGGATGGAACTGTTAAGTGATTATGATTGTGAAATACAATACCACCCGGGTAGGGCAAATGTGGTTGCAGATGCGTTAAGTAGGAAGGAAAGACCTCAACCGATAAGAATCCGTGCATCCAGAATCGAAGTTAAAATAAATCTATTAGATCAAATTAAGAATGTGCAACAAGAAGCCTTGAAAGAAAATTTTATTAAGAAAGAAAGAATGACTGGAAGACAAAAGCTGTTGAAACTAGGAAACGATGGTATATTAAGATTCGACAACCGTATATGGGTCCCTACCCTTGGCGGATTGCAAGATATGGTATTAGAGGAAGCCCATAAGTCAAAATACACGGTACACCCTGGTAGTGATAAAATGTATAAGGATTTAAGAAGCGGCTACTGGGGCGGGAAATGAAAAGAATTATTGCACGTCATGTTGAGAAATGCCTTACTTGTCTTAGAGTCAAGTCAGAACATCAGAAACCATCTGGCTACTTACAACAACCTGAAGATCAAGTCATGGATATGACACCATATGGGTGATAGTTGACAGATTGACTAAGTCTGCTCACTTCCTACCAATTCGTGAAGATTATGAAACGAACAAACTAGCTCAATTATACATAAAAGAAATAGTTTCATGACATGGAATACCCATATCAATTATATCAGATAGAGATAGTCGCTTTACATCAAGATTTTGGCAGAGTTTCCAACAAGAACTAGGAACAAAACTTAATCTAAGTGCTGCCTATCACCCTCAGACCGATGGACAAAGTGAACGGACTATTCAAATGTTGGAAGACATGCTTCGAGCTTGTGTGATTGGTTTTAGCGGAAGTTGGGACAATCACCCACCTTTAATTGAGTTCGCTTACAATAATAGTTATCATGCTAGTATTAAGGCAGCACCCTATGAAGCCTTATACGGAAGAAGATGTCGAACGCCTATCTGTTGGACCAAAGTAGGTGAGAGTCAACTATCAGGACCATAAATCATCCAAGAAACAACTGAAAAGATAAAACAAATTAAAGAAAAGATGTAAAGCGCGCAAGATCGCCGGAAAAGTTATGCGGATCAAAGAAGAAAACCTCTAGAAATGTCAAGTAGGCAATAAAGTACTGTTAAAGGTATCACCACTAAAAGGAGTTATTCGATTTGGGAAGAGAGGAAAACTAAAACCACGATACATTGGACCATACGAGATAACAGCCCGAGTCGGACCAGTAGCATACCGACTAAAACTTCCCGCAGAATTAAGTGGAATACATGACACATTTCATGTGTCAAATTTAAGGAAATGTTTAGTAGACGAAGCAAAAAAAAATATCACACGAGAATGTTCATATAAATGAAAAACTAAAATTCGTGGAGGAACCACTTCAAATTGAAGACAGACAAATACGAAAGTTACGCAAGAAAGAAATTCATTTAGTAAAAGTAAAGTGGAATGCACGACACGGACCTGACATGACATGGGAACTTGAGGATTAGATAAAGGAAAAATGCCTTTAACGTTTTTAAATAAAAGAAATTTTGCGGACGAAATTTTTATAAGGTAGGGAGAGTTGTAACACCCAGCTTTACACATAAAATTTAGATATGAAATAACTCAAAATGACTAACAAACATGAAAAATAATTGTTAGGTAAATAAGGTCTCTTAATATTATGAAATAATAATAATAATATATGACAAAAAGCTAGAGAATTGAAAGTGCTCGTGTGCAGTGATGCAAAAAGATACGAAAAATAAAATTAGTAATAAATAATAATAATATTAATATCATATGACAAAAAAAATCAATTAACAAGCACACGTGGTGTGCTTTTGAGAGTCCTCCTCAATAATTCATATACTTATATATAATAAATAAAAGCGTAAACCGACTAGGAATGTCGGCTCATATTGCTTGTATAAAACAAGTTAGATTAATTCATATTGATGTACAAGTACCTTTCAACCTTCTCTCAACTCACAGGTAAATATTTTATCTTTAACTCTAGTTATAGACATAACATAATATAATATTAGTATTAAAGTTATATTATATATATATAATATTAGTAGTAAGAAAAGAGTTTAGGATTATGACCAGGATAGGTGGTGAGTGGCTCGACCCTAGTCTAGGTATGGATTAATCACCCATGCTTAAACTAGGTAGGTTTGTTCCGAGCCAACCATGGTTATGACTAGTTAACGATATCATTGCTTGACATTAGATTACCTTGACTTGTAACAGGACCAAAGGACAGTACCTGTTGTGTTAACAACTATTACACCAGTGAGTTATCATGACTACTTTTAAACTGTGATAGTATACTTGTATTGTCAAACTAGTAATAATGAAAATACTGCAATATGCGTATATCGGTGGGGGTATAAAGGATCCTTGTATACTTAATGGATATGTTACGAAAAGCTGAATAGGGCAGGGGTGCCCAGCATGGGGTAACCATGTGCTTAGTAACGAACTCCATACTTACACGATGGCTGGGGGGGACAGTGATGTCCGTGGCCCGGTGGTTGTGGTAATCCATGGTAGGCACGTGTTGCTCCTGGACCAATTATCACAACCCATATTGTGTATGCATAATTATAAATATATGTTTTATAAATCTTGTCTCGTGAGCTCACCAGCAATAGCTGACTTGTTTTAAGTATACGTATCACACGTGAACCATGAGGAAGTTTAGAGCTACTTGTTGATGAGCAATATCGGAGACCAAGAAGTTCTTAGGTTTTAATGTTATTATAAATAGTGACTTGATGTACTTGAGGATTTTATAGTTTAAAATAAACTTTGTGTTTTCTTCCGCTGTTAAGTTGTATCAATTGTGCATTGACACCCGGGATCTGGGTGGGGTGTTACATATTCCGAGCTTTCAAACCCTTCAAAAACTCCTCACTTGAGCTCCAATTTTCGTCCACAACGGCTGGTGATCGCAGGGTATGCTGAAGGTTAAGTTTAGTGGTGTTTATATAGGTTTTCTGGACCCAAAACTGATAAAAAAACGAAGAAGATTCCGGAAACTGGTTGTCCTTCCGTCGCGCGGTCACAAAGAGGGTTTGTGGTCACGCAACGTGGCGTACAAAATAGGGGGTCAGCCGGTCCGGTCCGGTTCAATCCTTGTTCGGTCCGGTTCGATTCTGATTCCGGTTCTCCGTCGTTTTTCGCTCTTTTTAACCATGATCAACCTCCGAAACCTACAAAAACTAACAAAAATATTGTACAAACTAGGCACATGAATTATATATATTTAGCAGTAAAAGTGCTTTTAAATTCATAAACATGCTTTTAAATTCATATTACATTGTATACATTCACTTACATATTAAAAAGTGCTTTTAAATTGATAAACATAAACTTTTGACGTCGTTTTCATATGAAAAAACACATTCGTAACAAAAGAAAGTTTTCAACTTCATTAATAAAGTTTTAATGTACATTTTAATCATGAAGACATAAATAAGTTATAACTACATTTTTATGAAAACATGAGCAAGTTTTAAAGTACGTTTTGGTCAAGAAAACATAAGATTTTGATAAAAGTTTAAATCATGAAAGCATATATTGTAGAAATAATTACTTGTCTTATACATTTTGAAACATTTAAAACTCAATAGTTTCAAATCAACTTGTGTAATTATACATTTAAAACATGTGAACTCACCAACATTATGTTGACTTTTTAAGCATATTTTCATGGTATTAATACCAAGAAGAAAACCGTGGAAATTTACAAGCATCGCATTGCATGTAGGACCACTACGTAATCAATAGCTATGATTATCCATGAAAGTCGCGCGCCGACGTATCTGCCTTGGCGGGGTGTGACATTCTCCACTAGTTGTTTGTTTTTTACCCTATGACAAAAGGAATAAATTTTTACTTGGTCTTATGCCTATGCCACTTCCATACTTTTCCTATAGAACCTTTCCATAAACTCTTCGACGGTTTCCCCCTTTCGTTTCTTCAAGTTGTGCAACGAGGTATGTGCCTTTGTGCTTTTTCTTCTTTTGCTAAAGTTCTTCAGGAAGACCCTTTGTAGGTCTTCGAAACTATCTAGGCTACACGCTGCCAATTTTTTGAACCATTTTCGCGTTGTGTCTTTTTACATTTGGGTATACATGTAGCACCATCCTGGCATCAACCAACCTTCCACTCCGCAATTCCAACAAACGATAATATGTGGTCATCTAGGTCTCCCATACCATCATATTTTTTGATGGGGGATGGCATCTTCATTTGACTAGGAGTTGGGCTTCTATGATTCTCTTCGTTAACTTCAACTACGTATAAGCCGATGACAGTTTATAAGATGTTGTTAGGTCTAGGGACTGTATGTTTGTTTATAGACCAATTTTCGATGCCTGAATACTCAAAGGTATTGGGACGGTTATAAAAGGTGGAGTTGTGGAGCCAAATAGGCCTTGATTAAAGGCAAGAGGCGCTATGATAGTTTATGGCCTTATTCCTGAATTCCAGGTAAATGGGTGTATTTTTTGTGGTCCCATCGACCACTGATCACTAGGGTGTGGTGTGTAGAAGGTTTGAAATGGCGGCCATGCCATGGGAGTTTGAATATTTGAGTGCGTAAAGGTCATGTTCTATTGTGGTGCTGGTATTTGTATGTTTGTTTGTGCTGGGATGGTATTAAACATGGTGTTAGTTATGGTATTTGTGAGAATTAGGATTACTTGACCTTAACGTTGTTTCATTTCTTGCTGCTGTCACATTCAACACACTCGCCATGGTTGTACTTTCCGGGTCGGCGTTATATTGAATAGGTGTAACATCCAACTTTTGTTAAATAATACATAATAGAAAGTTTGTTATTAACTGTGCGTCGTTAAGTTAGTCCGTGTGTTAAGTATTTGGATAATATTTGGAGTAGGAATTGGGAATGGGTGGTGGGACCCATGAAAACCCCCCACCCCTATATAAACCCAACAACTTCTTCCTTACTTTTCTTTTCTTATCCAAACACACACACACACACACTCAAGAAACACACACATACTCTCTCTCAAGACCCAAATCCGATTCCGAGCTAAAGTAAGGAAGATCTTGGTGATCAAGTGTCTTCAAACAACAAGAATCACGTCCAGATCCTCGAGTTGTCCAGATCCGAACCAAACCCGAAGCCAAAGGTGAGTTTTAGCCAACAAGGTTAAGTTTTGTGGTTGAGTTCGACATGCAAATCGATATCTTAGTAGATCGAGTTGTAGGATGTAAGAAAAACATAAACTTGGTGAGTCTTAGCCTCACGAGTATGAAATAGGACAAAAAGGTGATGTTCGGACCTCATAAAACACGGGTATACAAAGTTGGTACGACCCAAAACCCATAAAAAGAGTAAAACCGGGTCCTAAGGAGGAAATAAGGAGAAAATGGCTTTAAAATGGTAAAAACGAAGAAAAGGAAAAATTTCGCACAGCCATGCGAAGCGAAAAAAGTTATTTCGCATCGCATGACCATGCGAAGCGAAAAAGGTTGTTTCGCATCGCACAGCCATGCGAAGCGAAAAAGGTTGTTTCGCATCGCACAGCCATGCGAAGCGAAAAAGGTTGTTTCGCATCGCATGACCATGCAAAGCGAAAAAGGTTGTTTCGCATCGCACAGCCATACGAAGCGAAAAAGGTTGTTTCGCATCGCACAGCCATGCGAGAAAAGGTTGTTTCGCATCGCACAGCCATGCGAAGCGAAAAAGGTTGTTTCGCATCACACAGCCATGCGAAGCGAAAAAAAAGGTTATTTCGCATCGCATGACCATGCGAAGCAAAAAAGTTCCATACGAAGCGAAAAAGTAAAAGTTCCATGCAAAGCGAAAAAGTTCCATGCGAAGCGAAAAAGCATGCGAAGCGAAATTCCCATGCGAAATTTCATGAAATTAATTTTCTGATGCGTTTTTGTTAAAGGACCGTTAATGAAAATAACCCCAGCCAGGGGCTCTGCCCCTTGGACCCTGCTAGGGGCTGCCGCCCCTAGACCCCGCTACCATGGGCGCTGCCCCCGGACCCCCGTTAGTTGAGGGTTTCATAAATTTAGATGTAGGAAGTTATGGTAATAGATAATTTACACGCGTAATGTATTGTACAGTTAGCCGTGCACAACTAAAGAAGGGAATTACCATTAACGGCGAGGGAAATCGACTCCAGGTGAGTTCTAGCCCCATTTCTCTTTGAAATGTTTTCGGGGCTGTGTGCATACTCCTATGTGATAGTTAATACATTTACTTAATTGATAAGTGTGTGACTATGTATTGGATGTTATTACTATATAATGATAGTATGAATGAGCATGTATATATATATATACTATTATATACATGAGACATGTAAAATATGCACGTATGATAAATGTATGGGTATTCAAGGCAGTAGGGACCAGACCCTTATAATATCTGTGATGTTAGGGACCAGACCCTTATAATATTTGTGATGATAGGGACCAGACCCTTATAATATCTGTGATGATAGGGACCAGACCCTTACAATATCTGTGATGTTTAATGTAGAATAGCTTATGGTATACCATAGGATTTTATGAAAGAAAGTATGTAAGTACGTATGCATGTATATATGGTATATATGAAAGGAGTAATAGAAAACTAAGGTATGAATACGTATCTTCGGACGCGTACGAGTAAGGGTATGAATGTATTGTATGTTAATTGATTAACTAGAACTCACTCAGCGTAGCTGACTTTTAGTATGCACGCAGGCAAATAGGTTGAGGCAGCTGGCTTAAGGAGGGACACAGGGCATGGACTGAAGAGACTGGTATCCTTGATGAAGTGTTATGACTGTTTTAATTAGTTATTTATGAAAATACAATTTGTATGTTAAGACAAGAATGAATGTTTTGTAATGTGATGTTTGAAGTTTTTAATTATTCCACGAAGTTTTTAATTTACTCTGATTTTAAAACTGTGTTTATAAGTAAATACAACACCAAAGTAGGGTTACCAGGAACGGGGCCTAACAATAGGTTTGTTTGGACAGATTGGATCGTTGCTTCTCTTTCTTGTTGTCTTTTAAGGCTCAAAAGAAAATCCTGTTTTTTTTGCGCAAGAATCCAGCACCCAATTCGTCAACTATTTTGTCTTCCGATATAACTTCTATCTCTTCTTCCTCTGTCGTGACTCCTTCGTCTTATACATTGCTTGCTGACGTCATAAATCTACCTCTTATAATCTCAAAAAAATCACTAAAAATTGCTGTGAAACTCAAGTTTTTTCACCGGATGGCGCCAATGTAAAAGCAAATCCTAGCCTAATCGATTACCGGATTAAGATCGACTCTAATGGATTAATATATGACTGATATTTGAGAGTGATAGGGAAATACATAGTTAAAGGTGTAAGTTTATTGATATGAATGATGTGAGCATTGTTACAAACACATGAGTTATATGTAGAAGACAATATAGCATCTACAATCGTACTATTATTCCTAATGGCCGACCACGTACGAGGGTTGTCCTTTTCTAGCTGTTATCTGTTATTCTTGTACGATCTCTCTTTTTGTCTTTACTGAGTAAATGCTCTTCTTGTCTTTCTTGTAACGATGCTCCAGCATGAGTGTTGATGCCATTTCTGGGGTGTTACCCTTCCAAGAGAAGAAGGAAGGGGGTGTCGAAGTCAAGCTGTCGATGATGGAGGCCGGGATGAGGGTTCTGCTCATGTGAAAGGTGATTGAGAGAGCTGCAAGTTGTGCATCAATGAAAAACGCGATCAGCGACGACACACAGATAAGAGCACGCTGTACAACTATTTATGCAAGACACAATATTCATAGCATATTGTGCAACCTATAATATACACTAAAGTTGCAAACTGTATATATATATATGTATACTGAACTCACATATGAGATAAACATAAATATAAGAGAGAAATCTACCTATCTAATAAATCAATAAGATTTTGACCAACCTATCATATATAACTTCTCCAAATTTCTTTAAAATGCCACATGGCATTCTCAAATTTTTTCCTTTGGTTCCATAGTCTAAACAAAATGGCAGTTCCTTAATTTTAGCAATAATTCTTTCCTAAACAATGCTCCATACCGTTTCAGTCAAATCTCAAAATCCTCTTAAGTTCTAAACCTAATTTTCATCTACAAGCGCTCGAAGATTCTTTCTATGGCGTCAAAAAAATTCATCATCGTTCCTTTATTGCTTGCATATATGTTCTTTTATTTGATTTTACTCTTAATCAACCGTCTCAAACCCCAAAAGTGATACCTACAAAATTGATCTCGTTAGTGTGATTAATCCTCGATGACTTCAGGCATGCAATTCCAAGTTTGAACCGGTGATGGAAGTAACTTTCATGCCCGATTCACAATTTCGAATCAAAGTGATAGCCGATCCTCCACACATTCAAATTCCCTAGCCGTTGCACTAGCCGTAGAAGGAGTCGGGTTAAACGATTCGGGCCAGGTCTGGGTCAGTTTAATCAAATCAGAGAACCAGATCACTTGAAGGGTCACATGGATATCATGCATGCATATTTCCACTTTTTATGTCCTTGCCATCCATAATAATTATTTTAATAAAGTCTTCCTTTAATTTAGTTTTCTTTCCTTTATGGTTGTAATAAGTGGTCAAAGTCGACGACCCTTAATTTTAGCTTTTTCCTTATTTTCATTCTTGCAATCTTTATTTAAGGGAGTAAATCATCTAAACAAGGGGTGAATGATTAAAATAAATTTCGATTCTCTTGTCTGAGATATTTTTCCATTGCTATCCTAATTCGTGGCTGTTTAGGAGGTGAACTGTGGAACCATCATTCGCGTCTCGTGGTGTTATTTGTAGCATGACTCAAGTTTTGGGTTGCCAACGAACGAGTCGGGTGGTGTATTCTGTATCCTGGGTCTTACGTTGATTACCGTTGTTTTTGATTTCTCTCCCAGCATTTGAATTTCTAAGTCTGTGGCCATCATTTGGTATCAGAGCTCAGGGTTCAAGTCGTTATTATTTTTCTCCACCAGAGACGTGATTACCAACATCTACATTCCATGAATACTCGCAGTAGTGTTGAGTTGAAGAAGATCATTGATAACCTTGAAACCGAGAAGCAAGAAATGGTTCAGCAAATGAAAACAATGCAGGACCAGATCCGAGAGTTGTCTGTTTTGGGTCGAAGACCACGAGGCGAAAGATCCAGAAGGGTTTGATGATGACGACCAGACTAAGGGTTCCAGAACTCGCGCTCAAGATTAGACTGGACCATAGTCTTCTAATGATGATAAGGTTGATATTCCAGACTATGATGGCCGTCTCGACCCGGACGAGTTCATTGAATACAGTTGAGCGGATTTTTGATTACAAGAAGACCCACAAAGAGAACAAGGTAAAAATTGTAGCACTCAAACTTTGAAAATATGCCTCGACTTGGTGGGCAAATACGTGCACAAAACGGGAACGGTTGGGAAAATTGAAAGTGAAGACTTGGCCTAAGATGAAGAAATTGTTGAAACAGAAGTTCCTACCGACCTATTATCTACAATCCAGTTTTTCTCAACTTCATAACCTAAAACAAGGAACCCGATTGGCTGAAGAATATACCCGTGACTTCGAACACATCCTTATGAAGTGTGATTTACCAGAAGATGAACCACAAACTTTCGTCCGTTACCTTGGGGGTTTAGAACCACGAATTGCACATGTCATTGAACTCTACCCTTATTCTACCTTGGAGGAACTAGCCATGTTGTCCCACAAAGTAGATCTCTAACAAAAGGTCAACGGAAAAAATGAAGCTGCTCGTTCAAGCTCTAAAACCTTCACTCAAGATAAACCCACTTTTAGCCCTAAAACCCAAAATACCACCGAATCTGTTGCTACCTCGAATCGACCCCGACGGTGTCATGCCAAGGACTTGGCCATGTCGCATCGGAGTGCCTTAATAAGAAGATTGTCACACTTGCTGATTTTGAAGTAGACGGCAACTCGTGCTTTGCTAATGATCAACCTGCTCAATGTGGCACCCAAGAGAGATATTAGGCCCAGATAATGGCGAGTGCCTGGTGGTTAGACGAGCACTTAACAGTTCCAATAATCAAGAGGAGAACTTGCAACGAGAAGCTATCTTCCATACACGTTGTACCATCTCCAACAAAGTGTGCTCCTTGATCGTTGACGGTGGCAGTAGCACAAATGTAGCCTCTCAAACATTGGTCTCTAAACTGGAGTTGGAAACCGAACAACATCCTTCTCCTTATGTGATCCAGTGGTTAAACCAAGGTAAGGGTATACATGTCTCTCATCGTATTTTATTATCATTTAGCATTGGCGGGAAATACGAAGATAGAATCTGGTGTGACATGATTCCCATGGATGCATGTCATGTATTACTTGACCGACCTTGGTTATTTGATAGAAAGGTGATGCATGATGGGTATAAAAATACCTATTCTTTCAGTCATGGGCATAAAAGAATCACTCTGACCCCTATTCCACCCTCTACTAGCAATACCAAACCACCACTACCATTGAACAATTTGTTAAAAGCAGCTCCACATGAATAGTGCCTTCCATTACTTGATACTAATGAGTTTGGATGAAGAGGGGGACACTCTTAACCGTGAATTACACCCTTTGGTTCAACTCCTATTACACACCTATGAGCATGTCTTCCCTACTGAAATTCCTTCGGGATTACCCCCATTATGTACCATTCAGCACCAAATCGACCTTATACCAGGTTCTGTTTTACCCAACAAGCCGGCATACAGAACCAACCACGTGAAAATTTAGAGATCCGACGACAAGTTGAGGGTTTATTAAATAAGGGACTCATCCGCGAGTCCCTCAGTCCGTGTGCGGTACCCACTCTTCTTGTTCCAAAAAAAAAAATGGGGAGTGGCGAATGTGTGTAGATAGCCGGGCAATTAATAAAATTACCATTAAGTATCGGTTCCCCATCCCTAGATTGAATGATTTATTGGATGAGCTTCATGGATCCGAGATCTTTTCAAAGGTTGATCTAAGAAGTGGTTATCACCAGATTCGAATCAGTGAAGGAGACGAGTGGAAGACCGCTTTTAAGACAAAAGAAGGGTTGTGTGAATGGCTTGTTATGCCCTTTGGATTATCAAACGCATGAAATACCTTTATGCGATTGATGAACTATGTTTTAAAACCATTTCTGGGGAGGTTTGTTGTTGTGTACTTCGACGATATACTCGTGTATAGTCGGTCCGAAGGGGAACACAAAGAGCATCTACAAAGGTTGTTTGATGTATTAGCAAAAGAGAAGTTATATGGTAATCTTGAGAAATGTGAATTTTTTTCTCCACATGTCACCTTTCTAGGATACCTTGTGTCAGCCAAGGGCATCCAAGTAGATGAAAAGAATATACAAGCCATCAAAGACTCCTCAACACCGACATCCATCCAACAAATTCGAAGTTTCCACGGTCTAGCCTCTTTCTATCGTCGCTTTGTTAAGAATTTTAGCACGATAGTAGCCCCTTTGACCGAACTCACGAAGATGAAACAGTTTGAGTGGAATAGCCAAGCCCAATCTACATTTGAAGAATTGAAGAAGAAATTATCAACCACTCCTGTTTTAGCCCTACCGTGTTTCGATGAAGTGTTTGAGGTAGAGTGTGACGCATCTGGTGTTGGAATCGGGGCCGTATTATCTCAGCAAGGGTGGCCCGCAGTCTATTTTAGTGAGAAACTTAAAGAAGCCAAACGCCGGTACTCCACCTATGATAAGGAATTTTATGCCCTCGTTCGAGCCTTAGAGCATTGGCAGCATTACCTTATTGCAAAAGAATTCGTTTTGCACTCTGATCACGAGGTACTTTAATATATTCAAGGTCAACATAAGCTACAGCCCCGTCATGCCAAATGGATCAAGTTCTTCCAAGCATTTAGCTTTACTATCAAACATAAGTCTGGCAAGTTAAACAAAGGTGCTGACGCCCTTTCACGAAAACACCTTCTGTCATCCATGTTGCGACCCAAGGTGTTAGGCTTTGATGTAATTAAGTCCATGTATACAACTGATTTGGATTTTGGGGGCGTATTTCTAAGTTGTCAACATCATGCTAATGGAGATTTTCATATCAACGATGGCTTCTTGTTCAAAGGATTGCCTGTGTATCCCTAAGCACAGTATGAGAGAATTTGTGATCAACGAATTACATGAAGGGGGACTAGCGGGGCAGTTCGGAATTGATAAAACAACCACCATGGTTCAACAAAATTTTTACTGGCCTCGACTCGCAAGAGATGTTGACCATTGAATAAGACGTTGTGGTACATGCCACAAGGCCAAGGGACACAACCAACCTCACGGGTTATACCTGCCGTTACCGATACCCACCGTCCCTTGGGAAGATGTGAGTTTAGATTTCATAACTGGAATACCCCGTACACAACGGAACAAGGATTCCATCATGGTTGTTGTTGACCGATTTTCCAAAATGGCTCATTTTATTCCCTGCTGTTATCAGATTGGAATCGAATAGATGATCAAGATGTAAAGAACTACTCAAACGTTTATTCAATTGAAAGATTACAAGAACAGAGATTACATAATTGAACGAAAGAAGAATCCAAATACCTAACCCTAACTGAGTCTATTTATCCCCAATTGAGCAGTTAGTTTCATCTAACAACCAACTAACAAATGTTACCTAACCAGTCCTTCTAGTTTCTCTATATGAACAAGTTAGTTCATATCCAACCCTGAACTTTAGACACTCTGTCAACTAACAGATAACCAAGTTATCTAACAATCTCTACCTTTGACAAGTGTCAACCAACATTTAACAACTCTAAACAATACTGAAACTTTGAACTAGGAAGAATTTTCGTGAGCATATCAGCACCATTTTCCATAGTATCAACCTCTCTTAACTCCACTTCTTTAGCTTTTATAACATCTCTTATAAAATGTAACTTGACATTTATATGCTTGGTTCTCTCATGATAGATCTGGTTGTTGGTCAGCTGGACTGCACCTTGATTATCACAGTAAACTACTAGAATGACCAAACTACCCTGAAGCTCAGATATAAAACCTTTTAATCACAAAGCTTCCTTTTTTGCTTCTGTCAATGCAACATACTCAGATTCGGTTGTAGACAAGGCTACAATATGCTGTAATGAAGCTTTCCAACTTACTAAGGAACCCCATACCATAAAAGTATATCCAGTCATCGATCTACCCCTGTCAAGATCCTTGGCAAAATCTGAATCAGAATAACCAATAACTTCAACACAAGACTTCCTTCCAAACACCAGCCCAACCTCCTTTGTACCTCTAAGATACCTAAGTAACCATTTCACAGCTTCCCAATGAGATTTTCCTGGATTAGCTACATATCTGCTTACTAGACTTACAGAATAGCTGATATCAGGTCTAGTGCAGACCATGAGATACATCAAACTACCCACCACCTTGGCATACGGAACTTTACTCATGTATTTAATATCACTTTCTGATGTAGGACACCCTTTTTCAGATAATTTGAATTGTGAAACGAAGGGAGTAGTAACATACTTGCTAGACTCCATTGCATAATTTGACAAGATCTTAGTAACATAAGAAGTCTGAGTCAAAGATAGCAAACCTTGACTCTTGTCTCTACAGATTTCCATCCCTAGAATTTTCTTTGCCTCACCAAGTTCTTTCATATCAAATTCTTTTTTTAACAGCTCTTTAGTGTCTTGAATAACATGCTTGTCTTGACAGGCCACTACCATGTCATCTACATAAAGAAGTAGATAGACATATTTACCCTTTTCATATTCCTTAAAATAGACATAACTATCATTTTTGCTTCTGTTAAAACCATTACCACCATATACTCATCAAATCTTAAGTACCATTGTCTTGGTGACTGATTCAGACCATATAATGACCTTTGCAGCTTACAAACTTTCCCAATTTGCCCATCTACCTCAAAACCTTGTGGCTGAGCCATATAAATCTTTTCATCAAGATTTCCATGTAAGAAAGTTGTTTTAACATCGAGTTGTTCTAATTCATAACCTCTACAAGCTGTCAAAGAAAGAATAATTCTTATAGATGAGTGTTTGACTAAAGGAGAGAAGATCTCATTGTAGTCAACACCTTCTCTTTGCGTAAAGCCTTTAGCAACCAGCCTAGCTTTATACCTAGGTGGTTTATCTGCCACACCTTCCTTTATTTTGTATATCCACTTGCATGATACTAACTTTTGATCTTTGGGCTGATCAACCAACACCCATGTCTGATTCTTATACAAAGAATCTATTTCTTCTTGCATAACTTGTATCCACTTATTTTTGTGTACCGAATTGACTGCTTCACTATAAGTCAATGGTTCATATGTACACTCTTCTTCTGCATTCAACACAAATGCAGAAATGTCTTCACCATCTCTAAACCTTTAAGGCCTCTGAACTTGCCTTCTCTGTCTGTCTCTGGCTAACAGGTAATCATCACTTTCAAGATTACCCTCTTGATTATCAGATGTACCACTTGTGCTCCCATTTTCAAATATACTCACCACTGGCTCCACCTCAATTTGCACACCCTGATCTCTACCCAGATCTGTGATTGTCTTGCCAATAACATTCTTGTACATTACTTATTCCTTGAACACAACATTCCTGCTAACGATTACTTTAGGACTCCCATTATCTAACCTCCATAACTTGTACCCTTTAACACCATCAGGATAACCAATCATTATGCATATTTTAGCCCTTGGTTCTAATTTGCCTTGGCTAATATGGGAGTAAGCCAAGCAACCAAAGATTCTCATATGATCATATGTAGTCTTTTCACCAGACCACTTTTCCATAGGAACCATCATATCAATTGCTGTAGATGGTGACCTATTGACTATATATGTAGCAGTCTTCACAGCTTCTGCCCAAAAACCCTTAGGCATCCCTGCTGCAATGATCATACATCTAACCTTTTCCAATAAGGTTCTGTTCATTCTCTCTACAAGGCCATTTTGTTGTGGTGTTCCAAGAATGGTCAAATGTCTAGATATACCTTTAGCCTTGCAAAAGTTATTAAACTCACCACTACAAAACTCTAGACCATTATCAGTTCTTAGTTTCTTGATCCTCTTTTCAGTTTGAGTCTCAACCAAGACAACCCATTCCTTGAACAAGTTAAATGCATTTGACTTGTTCTTTAAAATATACACCCAAACCCTTCTAGAATAATCATCAATTATTGATAAGAAATAAGAAGCACCACCTTAGGATCTGTGTTTAGTAGGGTCCCAACAGTCTGCATGTACATACTCCAAAATACCCTTGGACTTATGAACCCCTGCTGATAATATAACCCTCTTAGCCTTTCCCAAGATACAATTCTCACATGAATCTACATCACAACTAATTAGATCCTTAATAACTTCTTGTTTCTTTAATTCTACTAAGCCTACTTCACTCATATGTCCAAGCCTTTTGTGCCACAGTTCTGCTAGATTGACAATTTTACCCTCTGTCACATTTGCAGACCCCATAACCGCACCCTAGACCCTGACATAATCATCATAGACCCCTTAATAACCCTTTTACCATTCTTTAAACTGATAGATATCCTTTTCTTTCAAGAGTGCCTAATGAGATAAGATTTTTGGTTAACTCAGGTATATACCTGACATTAGATAACTCCACCTCTGTACCATTATCTAATCTTAAAGCTACACTGCCATGCCCTTTAATTGAACAAGACCTATCATCACCTAGCTTTACAACACCAAGATCTTCTATCTTTAAGTTCTTAAAACACTCTCTAACAGGAGTCATATGGTATGAACAACCAGAATCCATAATCCAACCACCTATTCCACTATCACTAGATACCACACACACATCTGCACTATCATACCCATCTAGAGGATCATTGCCAGAAGAATTACCTTGAGTTTTAGAAGAATTTGCTTCTTGTTTCTTTTTCGTATTTCTCTCCGGACATTCTCTCTTCAAATACTTTTCATAGTTACAAATGAAACACCTCCTTTTAACAGCAGACTTTGATCTTGACTGAGCTTTGGATTTAGAACCCCTTTGATAAGGCCTTCCTCTAACATATAAACCATCACCTACATCTTCTTGAGCATCAGTCTTCTTGTTTAATTCTTTGGATTCAAAGCAGCCAATACATCTTCCATAGACAACGAATCTCTCCCATACATGAGAGTGTCTACAAAGTGTTCATAAGAAGATGGTAATGAAGATAGAAATATAATGGCTTGATCTTCATTATCTAACTCCACTTCTATATTTTCAAGATCAAGAATCAACTTATTAAACTCATCTGTGTGACTTTCTAATGATTTACCAGACCCCATATGAAATGTATACAATCTCTTTTTCAAATAAAGACGATTTTCAAGAGATTTTGTCATATACAGTGTTTCCAATTTAGCCCAGATTCCGGCGGCCGTTACTTCCTTCGAGACTTCCCGGAGAACACGATCTCCGAGACTCAACAAGATTTCACTGTGTGCCTTTTCCATTATCTCCTTCTTTTCTTTATCGGTCAAACCTACTGGCAAGTTCTCTTCACCCCTTAGTGCATCAACCACACTATTATGAATGAGAAGTGCTCTCATCTTCACACGCCAAAGACTAAAATCATTCCTTCTGTCGAACTTTTCCAGAGTGAACTTTGATGACGCCATCTTGATTGAGAATTGCGGAATGATTCGGTAATCGGAGCCAACGAAGCTTTGATACCACTTGTTATCAGATTGGAATCGAATAGATGATCAAGATGTAAAGAACTACTCAAACGTTTATTCAATTGAAAGATTACAAGAATAGAGATTACAGAATTGAACGAAAGAAGAATCCAAATACCTAACCCTAACTGAGTCTATTTATCCCCAATTGAGCAGTTAGTTTCATCCAACAACCAACTAACAAATGTTACCTAACCAGTCCTTCTAGTTTCTCTATATGAACAACTTAGTTCATATCCAGCCCCTGAACTTTAGATACTCTGTCAACTAACAGATAACCAAGTTATCTAACACCTGCCATACCACATTCGATGCTGTCCAGATTGCTAATCTGTATTTCCGGGAAGTTGTACGTTTACACGGAGTTCCAAAAACGATGGTTAGTGACCGTGATGTGAAGTTTCTTAGTCATTTTTAGTTAACATTATGGAGAAAAATGGGAACACGGTTGAAGTTTAGCACCGCTAGCCATCCCCAAACAGATGGCCAAACCGAGGTGACTAATCGGACCCTGGGTACTTTGTTACGGGCCCTTATTAAGTCAAACATCAAGCAGTGGGATGAATTACTTGCTCAAGCAGAGTTCGCGTACAACCAGGCCCCTAGTAAGACTACTGGCCATAGTCCTTTTGAAGTTACATATGGGGCTAACCCACACACTCCTCTTGATTTGGCTATTCTTGACACTTCTAGTAAGTTCAGTTCAGATGCAAGTGACTTAGCAACCAACATCAAGAAAATACATGAGCAGGTCTTCACAAGGATTAACCAGATAGATGAACAGGTCAAAAGGCGCATTGATAAGGGTCGCAAGACTATGTTATTTCAGCCAGGTGATTTGGTGTGGGTACATTTACGTAAAGAACGTTTTCCGTCTAGGCACCGATCAAAGCTGAGTCCTCGATCCGAAGGTCCATTCTGAGTCCTTTCCAAAGTGAACGACAATGCCTACAAGATTGATCTCCCGGGGAATTATGGAGTATCTGCTACCTTCAATGTAGCCGACTTACATCCCTATTTTGATCCCGACGAGGAGCTTCCAAGTTTGAAGATAAACTCTTTTAAAGACGGAGAGAATGATAGCCGATCCTCCACACATTCAAATTCCGTAGTCGTTGCACTAGCCTTAGAAGGAGTCGGGTTAAACGAGTCGGGCCAGGTCTGGGTCAGTTTAATCAAATCAGAGAACCAGATCACTTGAAGGGTCACATGGATGTCATGCATGCATATTTCCACTTTTTGTGTCCTTGTCATCCATAATAATTATTTTAATAAAGTCTTCCTTTAATTTAGTTTTCTTTCCTTTATGGTTGTAATAAGTAGTCGAAGTTGACGACCCTTAATTTTAGCTTTTTTCTTATTTTCATTCTTGCAATCTTTATTTAAGGGAGTAAATCATCTAAACAAGGGGTGAATGATTAAAATAAAATTCGATTCTCTTGTCTGAGATATTTTTCCATTGCTATCCTAATTCGTGGCTGTTTAGGAGGTGAACTATGGAACCATCATTCGGGTCTCGTGGTGTTATCTGTAGCGTGACTTGAGTTTTGGGTTACCCAACGAACGAGTCGGGTGGTGTATTCTGTATCCCGGGTCTTACGTTGATTACCGTTGTTTTTGACTTCTCTCCCAGCGTTTGAATTTCTAAGTCTCCGGCCATCACAAAGGTTTGCTCAAAATTATTTAATTAGAGTTTAGGGTTAGTAGTATAAATAAATTGTTCTTGATTTGTGACTTATATGTAAAATACCTTGCAATTAATGTCTGTCTCGAAAGGCCGGGGTGGGGATGGTTTAGTAAGTATTTGAGTTCTTCATTAACATATAGCAACCATTGCTTGGCCATCTTCTAAGAATGGCCATTGTTTGTATCAACTCTTGATTACATGCTGTTGGTAATTATATAGTAAAGTGGATATATGTAACATCACTATTCGCTATTCTACATGGCATGTTTAAAGTCATTTACATGATTGTGTGCAACAATTTTAACATACATAGAACACTACAATAAGTCAATAAGTTCAACCATATGGGAAACATAGGTGAAACAATTCCATTTGCGAATTTGTTTTAGGTTCCAACATCCTGACGTATATCTATGATTGTATCTTGATTATATTTATGCTATATTTTTATCATTGAAATTTTTTCGCCAAATAGTTTATTTATTCTTGGACATATCTTGCATTTGTAGGAAGTGACTTATAACTTTCGAACTGGATTGAGTTCTTTAAAGGCTTCAATTTTATTAGGAAGTTAATTAAATAATTTTCAATGCCCAAATTTTTATGTGAATGGTGATTTGCCTGGATTGTTCAATTCCAAACAACAAAAGGTGACCGTGCCAAAGTCAAGGTAAGAGCCTGTTCAAATTTCTTTCTGGAATGATTTTTGCATTTGTTGCAGGGCTTTAGAAACTGTAGTTTGCAAGGAACTCTCCCTACTCTTTTGAAGAATACCAAATCTTAATCAAATGTAAGCTCATATTTTCTACTCAATTGTGTATATATAGATTTTAGTTTTATGTTGTTTGTCTTATTGTTTTTTGTTTAATTTGATAGATTTCTTAGCAGAAATAGGCCCATTGGATCATAGTTGTCAATAGCGATGACAGCGCTTGCTATAGCACGCTATGTAGCGTAGCAAGATTTCATAGCTATCTCATATTTAACGCTTAATAGTGTGAAGAATATCGATATTTCAGGTTTATTTAATTTTTTTCTTCCGTTTTAATTGAAATAGCGATACTAAACCCTGCATTTCAGCTGGATTTCAGGGTTTTTTGTTAATATACTTATAAAAAATACCGTTTTTGTCAAATATATGTATAAAAATACATATAAAATATTTTTAATTTTTTTTCTATTGTACCGCTAAACATAAAACAGCGCTCGATATTTGACCGCTATCGCTACATAGAGTATAGGTAGCATGCCACTATCATCCGTTATTCGCTATTAACAACTATGCATTGGATCAATACAACCAAATAAGCTTTCAAACATCATGACAGCTATGTAAGTTTTAAGATATTAGCGGTGATCAAATACTTAAATGCAGGCAAACTTCCAAAGGTTTTAACTGTGATATTGGTATGCTTCAACACGACACTTGAAAAAAAGACAATAGAATTGAAGTGTGTGCATCATTATAGTTTGTTGTTGCAACAATAATATTATATTCAAAATGCTTTTTACATTAATTAATTTTCATTTGCTTAACATTTTTCATATCACTTAATATTTTTTCTATATTTTCTTGGTCACTCTTTTCTTAAACAATTAACAGAATTACAGAAATTGTTATTTATCTTTTACTCAAATTTTACTCGTGTCCCCTCATCTTCAAAATTGATCTTTTTTGTCCTTTACGTTTCAAAATCTAACAGCGTTTGTCCTTTTCGCATAATTCAGTTAGATTTTCTCGTTACGTCAGGTCACATGCTTTACACATAAGGGCAAATTGGTCAATTTACCTATTTAATTAAAAAAGTGTTTTAATAAATAAAAAAAACAATAAAAAACAGTTAATATATATTTATATCCTTTATCTCTCTCTCCCCCTTCTTCTTCCTCCATGGCCAACACCAAGCTTTCCGGCGGTCACCACCGCCGGCCGCCGTCTTCTCCGGCCACTCCACCTCCCGCCACCTTCTTCTCCGGCCTGCTTCTAAACCTCCAGATCTCGAACACAAGGGTGCGCCGCATATGGAACGGAAACCGGAAAAAACCCGACTATAAAGCCGGGTGCGGGTACAGTGTTAAGGCAAAACCCTTCACATACCTAACACCCGCAGGGAAGTGAAGCCGAGAAAATCTTGGCATTCCACCCAACTACAAAACGGGCACAGGTACAGTGTTAAGGCAAAACCCTCCACATACCTAACACCCGTAAAAAGTCATACCTCGGCACCTAATTGTAAGTCGGGCGCGGGTACAGTGTTAAGGCAAAACCCTTCACATACCTAGCGCTCGCAGGGGATTAAACGCCAGGAACACCTCGGCAACCATAAGTCAGGTGCGGGTACAGTGTTAAGGCAAAACCCTTCACGCACCTAGCCCTGCAGGGATTTAACGCCAGGGATACCTTGGGAGTAAAGTAACTAATAAGACGAAGTGCGGGTACAGCGTCAAGGCAAAACCCTTCGCATACCGAGCACTCCATGGGAATTGAAACCAAGAAGGATCTTCTGGGCCATGCTTGCAGAAACGGGATTAACATCCCCGCATAGCGGGAACGTCAAGAACTAGATTGTTTGAAACTTCATGATGGAATTGGTGGTTATAACATGATTGATCACTATGTTCAAAACCACCAAAACCTCATGGAGAATCTACACAAAAGGTTCTAAACGCTCCTGACTTGCGGGGAGGTTACAGACCTATCCGCATCACCCCAGAGATCAAGCAGAACATTGGGAAATTCTGCGTGACATTGGGAAACCCGTGGGTAAGACTTCCCGCGGAAAACCCATAAAACTAAACCCTTTTCAAAAACCCATTGCTTAAGTCCAAAAGTTCACCTCACTTTATTAAACATTCATGAGCAGAACATTGGACTGGGGGGACTTGAAGAGGTAGGTCCCAGCAGAGGCGGTTAGGACCCGCAAGACTTCCTTAAAAGGAGACGTCTGCGCAGTTGAACACGCAAGACTCCTTAAACGGACGTCTGCGCAGTTGAACCCGCAGACTTCACCATAGGGACGTCTGCGCCGCGACCTACCAAACCTGCAGGACCCACCACGCTCAGAGTTGTGACGACCTCACATGCGGTACGCAAGCTGGTCCCGCAGGAAATGCCTCCCTATGGTTTCCAAGTATCCCCCTGTTCCCGCAGGTGCGGATACCCGCCATTAGGGACTGGCCACCCGCGCAGCATGGCTACACGCATAAGGCTCAGACTCATAATAATTCAGTAGTCACCTGAAGAAGGAATAAGCAAAGCCGGGAACATTCCCGCATAAAGGCGGGAGGGGGAAAACTCCCGCCTAAATGAGCCCGTCCGTATAATAATGGAGGATCTTTTGTGTGATACCTGACGAGGTATGGACAAAAGATCTGACCAACGATACGACAGCTCACTGACAGCAGCATGGCAGACAACACGCCACAGCACTGTGACCAAAAGCCGCCGCCTGCTCACCAACTCCTGCCATATCACGTGCCTAGCCTGTAGTTGGTGGAAAAGGAAAAGTGAACAGCACGCCTGGTCACTGTCAGCCGCTGCCTATCCACCAATTACCAGCAGAGCACGTGCGTAGGCCACAGTTGGCAGAGTAGTAGGCCGGCTAAACCTCCTTGGAAACCCACCTTCGGCTATAAAAGACATCAAATGGTAATATCATTTCATCATCTAATATCTTGTATAATTTACCTGATAACTGCTCTAGTATTAATAACATACTTTATATTCAAAGAGTAATATAGACTGATTCTCACGCCGGAGGGTGGTCACAAGGAGGAACCCCCCCCCCCCCCTTTCTTAGTGACGAGCTCACGGTGTCTGTTTTGCAGGTTATCGGAAGAACCATCTTGCCGGAACTAACCCCTCGTGGGAAACGTCTATCTAACCCTCAGGTTACTTGTAATCTGTTAGGGTTCGACTGGTGTTTCTTCAACTTCAGATCCCAGGTAATGGACATTTTTGCAGGGATTGAGGATATGGTATTTAGGGTTAGACAATTGAGAAGATTGGGAGAATGAAGAAGATGAAAATGTTAGAACTTAGGAGAGAGAGAGGTTAATTTTAATTATTTTTTAAATAAACAGGTAAAATGACCAACTTGTCCTCATGTGCAATACACATGACAAGACTTAACGAGAAAATCTAACCGGGTTAGACGAAAAGGATAAACGCTGTTGGATTTTGAAACGTAAAGGACAAAAAAGATCAATTTTGAAGATTAGGGACAAAGAGTGAAATTTGAGTGAAAGATAAAGGACAATTTCTGTAATTCTGTCTAATCAATTAAAATACCAAGTTGTCGCCCCTATACGTAAACTACATGCTATTGATTTTTGTAGTTTCTTTCCATATTGCATATAAAGTTAATTAACGTTTTAGATATGATTGATCATTTTCATTATTTTTTGTTGTCTACTGAATGAAGACATGCTTTTTGGATTGTTGCTAGGGCAATAGAAAATATAAAAAAACCGATACATCTTCTACCATCTTTATGATAGATGATGAGTTATATTTTGGTCTACATGTTGTATTTTGGTTGTATATTTTTAACTTTTGGTTGCATGATGAGTGGTGATGTGGGCTATGGGCTTTGTTTTGCATAATCTCACTTTGAGGTGTAAAGTGATACTATGATTGCTTCTTTTTTTCATAATTCTGTCAATGTTTTTTGAGATTTACGGATGAAAGCTGAATTGCTTGGAGCTGATAATCATGTCCTTCAACAACAGAGAGTACGATTTAGGAGTTTTATGAAATTTTTTTCCTAACTATTTAAATTGGCAGTTAACATTTTGACAATATATGTTTATATTTTTTTTAGAATGTGTACATTTTGGCAATCAACTTAAAATAAATATAATTTCAAAATTTAGAATCTGCTTAACAAAGAACTTTCCACACTTGATTAAAAATAGTTTTTATGACGGCTAAACCAATGGTCAAAATGTATCCAAAATTTCAATTGCAACTAAAAAGAAGAAAGCACTATTACATGACTTAAGAATCATATTTTTTGTTTTACTTTTTTGTTTATATTACTTTTTTGTTTATTATCAAACCGTGTATTACACGGGTTCTAACATAGTATAATAATAGAATTTGACTTGAAAGAAACTAGATAAAAGAATATCATAAACACCCAATAGTATAAACACTTAAGGAATATTGGTTTTAAATATTCTTAACTATACCCAATTAGCAAATAACGGTTTCAAATTTATGTTGGCTGGTAGTTATACCAACTAAAGGGGTATTTTTTTTAAACGGACCGTGACCAACGGTGGTTAACTCCGTTAGTGATTTGTTAGCGTGGCCCATCTAGATGTCAACAAAAGATTACGTGAGCAGATTACATGACATTCCAGATCTTTTAATATAAAACAAACAAAAACTCACCCCCATCTCTTTTACTTACACGAATTGAAGAACCCTAAATCCTCAAATCGATCGAATAAACCCTAAACCCCCAAATCGATCGATGGAATTAAGCTCATCCTCCACTTCTTCATCTCGTGACAAGAAAAACTAACTTGATTTTGAAGGAAACTTGGTTTAAACCTCTCCAAACATCACCCAGCCTCCACCGTCGCAATTGCCACCACTCGTCGGCCGGAGACAAGGTTCCACTCGTATAATAGTGTTTAATGGACCAGCCACCGGGAGGGGGGAACGATGATGTCTTGTATGAGTTCGCCGAGAGATGATAAGAGACAGTCGATCCATGTCTCTGATTTGTTGTTTTAATAAACGAATTAAGAGAACGGACCAGCCGAAATCTTTTATATATGGCACGATGTTGTTGATGAAGGAATTCAGTGGGTGCGCCATGGTGTTGTTGCATGTTGTAGGTGGCGGTGTTGGTGCAGATGGCCAACCGATGATGATCGTCGACGGTGTTACAGCGGTTCAATGAAGACATGGAGGATCTGATGGGGTGGGTCTAGGGTTTCTTAATATTGTTTTTCCACATTTTGCTCGAAACATTTTTCCCATGTAAGCATACGCGCATTTCCTACATAAGCAAATTTTGAAAAGTAGGTCACGCTTGGAATTCAAACACGGTGTGAAAGAGGTGCACGATTTGGTATTACCAAAAATACTTTGATCACTCACGGGTGCGCTACAACCAAAAAGACTAAACGTCGGTTTGCTATTACCCAAAGTATTTTGATCACTGCAAGATGTTGTTTCTTTGGGGATTTTAGGTGTAGTACCAGCTTGATCAAAAGCAGAATTGGGAAAGAAAAATGTGTTACTGTTAAAACCTGTTTTGGGTTTGAAGATGTCATCCACTTTGATGCCAGGTTGAAGGTAGTTTTCATGGAAGCTTTGCATGCTATCTTTGAGGTTTCCTAAGGAACCCACCATCTGGTTGGATCTGAGGAACTCAAAGACGGTGCTGAAAGGCAAAGAGAAGACGCCGAAAAGTAAATCCACAAATTCTTTTGGTACTTCTGCAAATAACACTCTAGAGGGGGCTTTGTTGTCCACAAGAAGCTTTATACTCATATTTGGGGCATCCATTAATAAAATACTCCTCAAATACTGCTTTGTTAATCCTACAACAGAAAATAATTAAAACAAGTTATTAAATGTAATACAGATCGAAGTTCAAAGTCAAATATTTACATGTTAATGGAAGTAAAGTTTTTTTAACAAAACATTTTTTGCATCACATGATCCAGGCGGCTCTTAAAATCTTAGATGCTTGGTGCATATAAAAGGGACGGACTTTATAACCAGACCGACAGCAAATTACCAGTCGTCTCACCGGTCAGACTGGATTTAAAAACCAAATGACGTACTATATATTTTTATATTATAAATATGTAGAACAACAGATGATGATAAGGTAATAATGTAATAATTTAATATAATTAGAGGTTAAAAAAACAAGAAATCATTCAAACAAACCATTCAAGAATTGAATCTAACATAATAGTTTCACAAAAGTTTTTGAATCAAGATTAAAAAATAAATTAAAACTGATGTGGCCAGACATTGTGGCTAGATCAATCACACGTAACATAATATTTTAAAACTCACGGAAACAAAAACAAACCGATTATCTCTTCTGCAGCCTCTCGTTCTTGTTCGGTCATGGAAGTTAAAATTGTCGACGAAGCCAATTTTCTTCTATTTGCTTCAGCCGTCACGTTTAAATTTAACTTCAACCGACATAAGTTTTGTGGGCTTTTCAACCATCTCTAAGACTAAATCCTTGGGACTAGATCTAATCTGTGGGCTTTTTATTGAGGCCCAGGCTAATTTAAATACACAAATGGCAAATTAATTGATTCATTACTTCCCCGCATATGTACTTTTGCAAAGCTTCCAACAAGGTTTTTTTATTTTTATTATATATATTTTTTAAGAATTTAACTGATAACTCCCGACTTTTGTATCCATCCAATGTGGTGTAGTGGTAGGAAGCTTGGGTTTCTCAATGGAGACTCAAGTTCAATTCCCACTTACAACACTTTGGGGAGATATGTATGGCTCTATTAAGGAAGACCGAGATCTTTGTGATTTTCAGTTCGATTCTGAGGGCATCCGGGTTTTACCACCAGTGGGTCTTCGGGCGGTGGGTTTTCCCTGGAACTATAGTTAATTTGGAGGCGCTTAAGGGCTCCGTACGGCTGGGTTGGGCCAGCTGGCGGTGGCCTTTTGCTATTGGGTCACCCCTTACAGAGTACCTGGACATTCTATGTTGTTGGCCGTTCAAAAAAAAAATATGCCAAAACCGATTTGGCAATCACTTTAGTTTTAAAAGAATGGAATCAATAGTTGTTCAATTATCACCATCGCGTTAAGTTGATCATGTTTGTCTGAAATCAATCACCTGTTTCCTCCATCATTTACACGGTTGTGTCGACTTGATAAGCTAAATTTAACACGACCATTTTGAGCATCGCTTCCAACATTTGCCCATCATAAAAAATAAGACATTGTATTTTTGAATCACTTTACTATGTCCGTTGTCGTCTTTCTCAACCAACCAGCACCAATAAAAAAGTGAATATATATCTGGAATCGGACGTTGGGTAATCCTAAAAACTGAACAAAACTAAACAAAAAAAATTATATTTTAGTTAAGTTAATAAATTACAAAAATAATCCTTTTTAAGTATAAACAAAATTTTATGTTTTGTCCTGAAAAGAAGATAACTATCAAACAATGTCCTTTAATTTAGAAGATTTTTCACTGACTAGTGTTAGTTTTTGTGTTAGCTAATTAAAAACTGACCAATTTGCTCTTATAGTTAAAGGACGAAAAATGTTATTTCCGATTCTGTTCTTTTTCTAATTTTACTTTCACTTTATGATTATTTTTCATATTATTTTTGTTAGGTCCCTTTTTGGTTATATTAGTCTTTTGTATTGGTGATTATGTAATAGGTCGTTTTGTTTACTTTGTATATTTTAGACCCAAGAGAAAAAATGTAAAGAAGCCTATTGGGCATTTGATGTATCCTACTTCTCATGTATGCTTCCCTATAAATAGGAAGCATGCCATGAGAAGTAGTGTTGGTTGTAGTTGTTGATATTCAAAGAGAAAAACCTTTTGTTATAACTCTCTCTTTCTCTCGGCTCTCTCTCCTTCTCTCAAACCAATCGAAAATAACATCTCAAGATCCGAGATCGCTTAGGTGGCTTAGTGTGATTTCCGCTAGAACTAAGCTCAGTTGATCCAAGACTATTGTTAGATCCACCCACTTGGGACCTACAATTGGTATCAGAGCTTCGGCTCACTAGTTGAGGGTTTTTGGATCACAACCTTGGGTTTTGATCTTGAGAAGAAGAAAACAAGTGTTCTTGCAAGAAAAGTTCACAAACACCACAAAAACAAGAAAAATACAAAAAGAATAAGCAAAATATTCATAAAAATGTCTTAGAAGGTGTTCTTGGTAAAGATAGCTCGTGTTCAAGTTCTAGATCCAAAATTTTTGTTATAAAAGCGTTAAAGTTAGTGTTTACGGGTTTAAAAAGTGTTGAAATTGACAAGTGAAAATTTTCGCTTCTCATGGCATGAAAATCAGTGTACCAACCTTTGACCTAGTACTGACAGGTTAGATGGAGCATATCCAAAGAAAGATTGCTTCTAGAAAACTAGACTTTTTCGCATCAAAGAATTTATCGCCTCGTTTGGAAACTTTTTCGCTTCGCATAGAACTTTTTTGCTTCGCTTCACTGTTCATGTTTCGTTTCGCAAAGAAATTTTTTCGTTTCGCATTACTGTTCATCAAAAGTTTTTCGCTTCGCCTGGAGCAACTTTTTCGCTTCGCTTAGCTAAATTTTTTCGCTTCGCTTGGCTTCACTTTTTCGCTTCGCTTGAAAAAGTGTTTCAGCGAAAAACTTACCTGTGTTGAATTTTTAAGCTGTTTAAAGTTTGCTAAGTGTTTGAGACTTCTGAAATCATGACAAGCACGGATTCTGAACTGTTGAAGGGGTATTTGTTGTTGGAAAACCAAGTGGGAACACCTACAAAGCCACCAAAGTATATGACCTTGGATGATAACTTTGCAGACTTCAAATGGAGATTCATGAACTATATCTCATTGACTGAGACTGATTTGATGAGATGTTTTGAACAAGGTCCTCATGTTCCCGTGACTCGCACTGATGCTGGGGAACAACTTAAGGCTCCAGAAAACTATGATTAAGCAGACAGGGACCTGTTGGCATAAGACAAGATTACCTATCTCATTTTAACTGTTTGTCTTTCAAATGAGATCACTGAAACTCTTCGTGAACACACAAGTGCCAAGGATCTGTGGGAATGTGACACCCGGTAATTTCCCAATCCCATAAACCAAGTAATCAACCTAATTATTAGGTGATTGTGAATATTATGCGCGCCATGTTATGATCAGCGCGGGCATATGTTATATGCGCCATGCGCGGATGCGATGCGCGCCATGTTATGATCAGCGCGGGCATATGTTATATGCGCCATGCGCGGATGCGATACGCGCCATGTTATGATCAGCACGGGCATATATTATATGCGCCACACGCACAGGTTTTTGTTGTGTTTTCATGACAACTTAATTTTATGTCGTTTCTGTCTAATGGGTTGCATACCTCTTCAATGATCAATAAGTAAAACTATGTTCAAACAATATCCTAATTTCCTAATTAAGACCCAAATCATTTATGCGCGCGCGGAAAAAGGGAACTAACCTCCCCGCATGGCGGGAACATTGAGAGCTAGTTTGTTTGAAGCTCCAAGATGGAATTGACTTCAACATAACTGATCACTATGTTGAAATACCAAGACCTCATGGAGAATCTACAAATGAAACTCAACGTCCCTGACTACGAGAAGGTTACGCACCTACCCGCATCAAATAAAAGGAGTTATGTGCGACACCTGCGGGAAGAATCCCCGCGGGACACCTTAAAACTAAACCCTTTATGCATGAACGTCTGCACAGAAACCAACCACCTTTTCGCTTAAATCCAAAAGTTCACCCTGTTAATAAACTCTGAGAACGCTGGTTCCAGCAGAGCCAGATGGACTCGCAGGATTCCTTATAAGGACGCCTGCGCAGTGATACGCGCAGGATTCGTTACAAGGACGCTTGCGCGAAGACCAACTGGAGCCGCCGGACCCACAACGTTCAAAGAAATGGCCTACACGCAGAAGGCTACACGCGCAAGGTTACGCGCACAAAACACTTAAAGTCTATTCTTCAGATGAAAGGGGATTACCCCCGCCCAGAAAGAACCAGTTGCGTGTTTAAGAGATTTTTACCTTTTGACAGCACACTGACAACAGTACCAGGAACGGTACTGTAACACGAAATGTCAACTGTCAGCCGCACCTACTCTCACCAACCACAGTCCTGCATGTACTGTCAAATCAATCAGAATCTTCATAACCACTCCCTAGGACCATCACCCCCATCCCTAAATAAATAATAATAAACCCCATACCTTGTCATCATTACACCCATTATGATAAGATCTCAATCCCCTAAATCAAGGGATTGTGTTCCCTTGAATTTGCCTATAAATATCAATTCTTGAATAAAAATATCACAACCACAAGAAACACACTCCAAACTCCTCTCTTAAACCTGTAATTCTGCACTAACCATCTCCCAAGCATCCGTTTCTAGTTCCATCGCTAGGTAAGTCGAAACTTTAGTCTTGAGATTTACTTTTCTGACCAGCCCTTATATTCTTCGATTACTTGGTCTTAATACACATATTTCTTGTTATTTAAACATATTCTAGACTTCCAATTTCGAGGCTAACACCAAGAAACCTGAATCTCGTTTAATCTCTCTAAACCATCACTTAACAAGAATCACAGGTGAGTCTCACAGCCCCTATTTTCACTATTTTTAAACTGTTTTCGTGGCGAGGGACACGTGTTTAAATTATGTTTTATCATGATATATTTACAAGCAATGCAAACGATTATCTGTTCATAGTGTCTATCTTGGTTATCAATGTGAGTGCGCAAGAACGAGAAAGTGATCACGAAACAATGGAACTCTAAGGGTAGGGACTACTGGTTTGATCAACCCGCTCGTAGGGGTCGCACCTCTTTGCATGGACGAGCGCCTAGTATGGTCATGGGGTAGTACTACTGGTTGTTAAACCCGCTCGTAGGGGTCGCACCTCTTTGCATGGACGAGCGCCTAGTTTTTCCGAACAACGATGTCCACGCGTAACCCGCGGGACGGTATTATTAAATCCGCTCGTAGTGGCCACGCCACTTTGCATGGACGAGCACATAGTTTTCATCGATGTCCGCACGTAACCCGTGGGATGGTACTATCAAGAATATGTTTCAATATGATGTTATCAAGAATATGTTTCAATATGGTTTTATCAAGAATATGTTGCAAAACGATTTATCAAGTCGCCAAAACCTGTGAACTCACTCAGTTTATACTGATTCAAATATTTTTACGTGTCTTTCAGGAGGTAATTAAGTAGCGCAAGGAGTCACACGTAGAGCACTTCACGCAGAACAGCTATAAAAATGGTTTTTGGAAGATTTTAGTTCTATCCCTTCCACACGCGTGGTTGTTCCCGCCGTGTAAGGGGATATGGCGCGGAAATCTTCAACGTTTTTCATATTTGGATGTTTTTATATGTTCTTCTAAACAATGTAATGTATTTTGTACTAGACATTTCATGAGAAATGGGAAATTTATTTGAATGTTTGCAATGACCCGTGCTTGATTATCAATCCCCACACGCGCACGCCCGGCTGTTTCCGCCGTTTAGGGCCGGGTGTGACAGATTGGTATCAGAGCACTGGTTATAGCGAACTAGGAAAGAAGTTTTAACCTAGACTATAACCGTAGGGGAATCGCATGAAATATTTTTTTTAAAAAGAAAATATTTTCGAAAGAAAAATCACACACACTTAGGAACACGGGTCACACAATGTCTAGTGAACACTAAGGATAAAAACATTATGTGCTCAGGGTACATGCGCTAAGTTTGATATATTTTCACTCTTTCAAGAAAAACGAGAATGCCTCCAACCAGAGCCAAAGGAATTACCATGACACCCGAAGAACTCGCAGAAATAATCGCACAGGCGATCGCAACGCATGAGGCCAGCAAGGCCGAATCCAGTCAGGGTCATCAAGAGACCGAAACCCGAGAACCCGAATCAGGAGCTTTGGACAAAGGATGCTCCTATAAGACATTTATGGCCTGTAAGCCTTGGCCATTCAAGGGCACCGAAGGGGCCATTGGGCTCTACAACTGGATCGACAAAATGGAGACAGTTCTCTCCATTAGCGGGTGTAGTGAAAGTCAAAAGGTCCTTTACGCGACCTGCATGTTCCAAGAAGCGGCCTCGTCTTGGTGGAAGCTTCAAACGAAAACATTGGGACGAGAAGTTGCTCTCCACAAGACCTGGGAGGAACTAAAGGATATGATGATGAAGAAGTTCTGCTCTCGCGCCGAAATTCAGAGTCTACAGCAGGAATTTTGGAACCACGCCATGGTGGGAGCTGATATCGACGCCTACAACAACCGATTCAACGAACTTTGCCAGATGGTGCCGGATATGGCAAACACGGAGGAGAAAAAGATCGAGAGGTATATCTTTGGGTTACCCCATGTTATCAGAGTTCCGCTCAATGCCGCAGCGCCTCCAACCTTTGATGATGCAGTGGCGCGGGCCATCACTCTTACAAGAGATACGGTCCGTGCGGGCATGTTGACCTCGCGCGGGAACGAGCAGCGAACCCCTGACCCCAAGAGAAAATGGAACTCTCACCACCGAGGGTCCGACTCCAAGCAACCACCATTCAAGAGACAGGAGAGCGTAAGGGCTTACGCGATACAAGCCTTGGAGCCACCACGAAGAGGGTACAATGGGCCTCGCCCATGGTGCAGCAGATGCAAGTATCACCACGAGGGTGAATGCGCAAGCATCGTATGCGCCAAATGTAGCAGACCAGGGCACAAGGCGATAAATTGCCATGTCAAAGAAACTGGAGTAAACGATAACTGCTACGCATGCGGGAAGCCAGGACATTTCAGTCGGGATTGCCCGCAAAAGAGAAACCAAGCTCGCGGGAGAGCCTTTGTGATCAGCGCGGGCGAAGCAAAAGAAGAACCGAATGTGGTAACCGGTACGTTTCTACTTAACGACCATTTTGCATCTGTCTTATTTGATACTGGCGCTGACCTAAGTTTCGTATCCACTGAGTTTAAAAACTCCCTAGGCTTAGCAACCAGTAGGCTAGACACGCCTTATACTATAGAACTAGCCAATGGTAGGCAGATACTCGCGAACGAGAGGACTGAGCAATGTGTATTGGTCATGGGAGGTCACGGATTCAATATTAACTTATTGCCAATAGACTTGGGAAGTTTTGACATTGTGGTAGGCATGGATTGGTTAGTCGAGAACCACGCGGAAATTATTTGCCATGAGAAGCAGGTTCGGATCCCACTGTTGAGCGGGGAAACCTTAGTAATTCAAGGGGAAAGAAGTGGAGTTGCGATAAAACTCATTTCGTGTCTAAAGGCGCTCAAGTGCCTGAGGAAAGGATGCTACGCCTTCCTGGCGCACGTAGTAGAGAAGAAAGGAGAACGAAAGATTGAAGACTTACCATTGGTGCGCGAATTTCCAGAAGTTTTCCCTGAAGATTTGCCCGGATTACCGCCACCGCGACAAGTCGAGTTTCGAATCGACTTGGTTCCAGGAGCTGCACCAGTAGCTCGAGCACCCTATCGACTAGCTCCATCCGAGATGCAAGAGCTATCCAATCAGTTGCAGGAACTATTGGATAAGGGTTTCATACGCCCAAGCTTTTCACCCTGGGGAGCTCCAGTGCTTTTCGTGAAGAAGAAGGATGGTTCATTTAGAATGTGTATTGACTACAGGGAACTGAACAAGCTGACAGTCAAGAATCGGTACCCCTTACCAAGGATTGACGACTTATTTGATCAGTTGCAGGGATCCAGTTATTATTCAAAGATAGATCTACGGTCAGGTTACCACCAACTTAAGGTCCATGAGGAAGATGTGCCGAAGACAGCCTTCCGAACTAGATACGGCCATTATGAGTTCTTAGTGATGCCCTTCGGGCTAACTAATGCGCCGGCTGTATTCATGGATCTGATGAACCGTGTGTGCAAACCATACTTGGATAAGTTTGTGATTGTGTTTATAGATGATATTCTGGTTTACTCCCGAACCAGAGCTGAGCATGAACAACATCTGAGATTAATTTTGGAAATGCTGAAGAAAGAAAAGTTGTATGCAAAGTTTTCTAAATGTGAGTTTTGGATTAGAGAGGTTCACTTTCTCGGTCACGTTGTAAACGAGAAAGGAATACACGTCGATCCTTCCAAGGTCAAAGCCATCGAGAATTGGGAAGCGCCAAAAACACCAACTGAGGTGAGGCAATTCCTAGGACTAGCTGGCTACTATCGACGTTTCATTGAGAACTTCTCCAAGATAGCTTTACCTCTGACTGCGCTAACACAGAAAGATAAGAAGTTTGATTAGGGCGAAAACCAGGAAGCAGCGTTTCAAATGTTAAAGCAAAAGTTATGTAGTGCGCCAGTTTTGTCTCTGCCCGAGGGGACGGACGACATCGTCGTCTACTGCGACGCTTCACATCAAGGGCTCGGATGTGTCCTTATGCAGAGAAATAAAGTCTTAGCGTATGCCTCTCGTCAACTCAAGGTCAATGAAAGGAACTATACAACGCATGATCTGGAACTTGGCGCAGTTGTTTTCGCGCTAAAGATTTGGCGCCATTATCTTTATGGTACAAAGTGTTTAATTTTTACGGATCACAAGAGCCTTCAGCATATATTTGATCAAAAGGATTTAAACATGAGGCAACGAAGATGGGTAGAATTATTGAATGATTATGATTGTGAAATAAAGTATCATCCTGGAAAGGCGAATGTGGTAGCAGACGCTTTAAGTAGGAAAGAGTGAGCAAAGACGCTACGAGTTAAGGCTCTAAGATTGACCATTCGCGCAGATCTCACTACCCGCATCCGAGAAGCTCAACAAGAAGCCTTGAAACCAGAGTTTGTCAAAAACGAATCCCTTGGGGGTATGATTAAGAATTTAGAGCTCAAAGAGAACGACACTCGATATTTTGCTAACCGCATATGGGTCCCTCTCAAGGGAGGATTGCGCGAGCAAGTGTTAAACGAAGCTCACAAAACGCGGTATTCCGTACATCCTGGCACAGACAAGATGTACCAAGATGTTAAAGCGCTGTATTGGTGGCCCAATCTTAAGGGCGACATCGCGACGTATGTCAGTAAATGCCTGACGTGTTCGAAGGTGAAGGCTGAATACCAGAAACCGTCGGGGTTGCTTCAACAGCCAGAAATTCCCATGTGGAAGTGGGAACAAATCTCCATGGACTTCATTACCAAACTGCCAAGGACACCTGGGGGTTACAACACGATTTGGGTTATTGTAGACCGACTAACTAAGTCAGCACACTTCCTGCCGATCAAGGAAACCGATAAGATGGAAAAGTTAGCCCGATTGTATATTCGAGAAGTAGTTTCAAAACACGGAGTTCCGGCATCCATCATTTCTGATAGAGATAGTCGGTTCACCTCAAGGTTTTGGAGATCGTTACAAAGGGCTTTAGGTACTCGTCTTGACATGAGTACGGCTTATCATCCCCAAACAGATGGACAAAGCGAGCGAACCATTCAAACATTAGAAGATATGTTGCGCGCGTGCGCAATCGATTTCGGAGGTAGCTGGGATACTCATCTCCCATTGGTTGAATTTTCATACAATAACAGTTACCACACAAGCCTCAAGGCTGCGCCATTTGAAGCCTTGTATGGGCGCAAGTGTAGGTCCCCGCTGTGTTGGGCTGAAGTGGGTGACAAGCAAATGACTGGTCCAGAATTGATCCAAGAAACGACGGACAAAATTTTCCAGATACGGGATCGCCTTAAGGCAGCGCGCGACAGACAGAAAAGCTATGCAGATGTGAGAAGAAAACCGTTGGAATTTCAAGTAGGGGATAAAGTACTTTTGAAAGTCTCTCCATGGAAAGGAGTCCCCCGTTTCGGCAAGCGAGGAAAGTTAAATCCGCGATACATCGGACCATTTGAGATCCTGGAAAGGATCGGTCCAGTTGCTTATAAACTCCATTTACCCGCCAAACTTAGTGGAGTTCACGACACGTTTCATGTGTCCAACCTCAAGAAGTGCTTATCCGATGAAACGTTAATTTTACCAATGGACGAGATTCATATCGACAAACAACTACACTTCATGGAAGAGCCTATAGCAGTAACCGATTGGAAAGAACAAAAGTTGCGAAGAAGCCGAATCAAGTTAGTAAAGGTTCAATGGGACTCAAAGCGTGGACCTGAATTCACTTGGGAAAGAGAAGACCAAATGCGCAAAAAGTACCCATACCTCTTCCAAAGGATAGCTCCTACCAGCGACACCTACTAATTTCGGGACGAAATTCTCCTAACAGGGGGAGAATGTGACACCCGGTAATTTCCCAATCCCATAAACCAAGTAATCAACCTAATTATTAGGTGATTGTGAATATTATGCGCGCCATGTTATGATCAGCGCGGGCATATGTTATATGCGCCATGCGCGGATGCGATGCGCGCCATGTTATGATCAGCGCGGGCATATGTTATATGCGTCATGCGCGGATGCGATACGCGCCATGTTATGATCAGCACGGGCATATATTATATGCGCCACACGCACAGGTTTTTGTTGTGTTTTCATGACAACTTAATTTTATGTCGTTTCTGTCTAATGGGTTGCATACCTCTTCAATGATCAATAAGTAAAACTATGTTCAAACAATATCCTAATTTCCTAATTAAGACCCAAATCATTTATGCGCGCGCGGAAAAAGGGAACTAACCTCCCCGCATGGCGGGAACATTGAGAGCTAGTTTGTTTGAAGCTCCAAGATGGAATTGACTTCAACATAACTGATCACTATGTTGAAATACCAAGACCTCATGGAGAATCTACAAATGAAACTCAACGTCCCTGACTACGAGAAGGTTACGCACCTACCCGCATCAAATAAAAGGAGTTATGTGCGACACCTGCGGGAAGAATCCCCGCGGGACACCTTAAAACTAAACCCTTTATGCATGAACGTCTGCACAGAAACCAACCACCTTTTCGCTTAAATCCAAAAGTTCACCCTGTTAATAAACTCTGAGAACGCTGGTTCCAGCAGAGCCAGATGGACTCGCAGGATTCCTTATAAGGACGCCTGCGCAGTGATACGCGCAGGATTCGTTACAAGGACGCTTGCGCGAAGACCAACTGGAGCCGCCGGACCCACAACGTTCAAAGAAATGGCCTACACGCAGAAGGCTACACGCGCAAGGTTACGCGCACAAAACACTTAAAGTCTATTCTTCAGATGAAAGGGGATTACCCCCGCCCAGAAAGAACCAGTTGCGTGTTTAAGAGATTTTTACCTTTTGACAGCACACTGACAACAGTACCAGGAACGGTACTGTAACACGAAATGTCAACTGTCAGCCGCACCTACTCTCACCAACCACAGTCCTGCATGTACTGTCAAATCAATCAGAATCTTCATAACCACTCCCTAGGACCATCACCCCCATCCCTAAATAAATAATAATAAACCCCATACCTTGTCATCATTACACCCATTATGATAAGATCTCAATCCCCTAAATCAAGGGATTGTGTTCCCTTGAATTTGCCTATAAATATCAATTCTTGAATAAAAATATCACAACCACAAGAAACACACTCCAAACTCCTCTCTTAAACCTGTAATTCTGCACTAACCATCTCCCAAGCATCCGTTTCTAGTTCCATCGCTAGGTAAGTCGAAACTTTAGTCTTGAGATTTACTTTTCTGACCAGCCCTTATATTCTTCGATTACTTGGTCTTAATACACATATTTCTTGTTATTTAAACATATTCTAGACTTCCAATTTCGAGGCTAACACCAAGAAACCTGAATCTCGTTTAATCTCTCTAAACCATCACTTAACAAGAATCACAGGTGAGTCTCACAGCCCCTATTTTCACTATTTTTAAACTGTTTTCGTGGCGAGGGACACGTGTTTAAATTATGTTTTATCATGATATATTTACAAGCAATGCAAACGATTATCTGTTCATAGTGTCTATCTTGGTTATCAATGTGAGTGCGCAAGAACGAGAAAGTGATCACGAAACAATGGAACTCTAAGGGTAGGGACTACTGGTTTGATCAACCCGCTCGTAGGGGTCGCACCTCTTTGCATGGACGAGCGCCTAGTATGGTCATGGGGTAGTACTACTGGTTGTTAAACCCGCTCGTAGGGGTCGCACCTCTTTGCATGGACGAGCGCCTAGTTTTCCGAACAACGATGTCCACGCGTAACCCGCGGGACGGTATTATTAAATCCGCTCGTAGTGGCCACGCCACTTTGCATGGACGAGCACATAGTTTTCATCGATGTCCGCACGTAACCCGTGGGATGGTACTATCAAGAATATGTTTCAATATGATGTTATCAAGAATATGTTTCAATATGGGTTTATCAAGAATATGTTGCAAAACGATTTATCAAGTCGCCAAAACCTGTGAACTCACTCAGTTTATACTGATTCAAATATTTTTACGTGTCTTTCAGGAGGTAATTAAGTAGCGTAAGGGGTCACACGTAGAGCACTTCACGCAGAACAGCTATAAAAATGGTTTTTGGAAGATTTTAGTTCTATCCCTTCCACACGCGTGGTTGTTCCCGCCGTGTAAGGGGATATGGCGCGGAAATCTTCAACGTTTTTCATATTTGGATGTTTTTATATGTTCTTCTAAACAATGTAATGTATTTTGTACTAGACATTTCATGAGAAATGGGAAATTTATTTGAATGTTTGCAATGACCCGTGCTTGATTATCAATCCCCACGCGCGCACGCCCGACTGTTTCCGCCGTTTAGGGCCGGGTGTGACAGGGAAGCACTTGTTGAGAAAGTTGAGGGCAATGCCGAAATTAGGGAAAACAAGAAGGCCCTATTAAAGGAAGAATTCAATATGTTTAATCATCGTCAAGGTGAAGTTGTTTTGGCTTTGGTCAAGAGATTTGAGAAGTTGATGGTAAGAATTAGGGCTGCAAGTGTCAACATTGGAAATGCTGAGGTCAATCACAAGTTGATGAATTCACTACCATACAGCTGGAGCACCAATACAATTACAATCAAAAGAACTACAAATCTGAATGCCATGACAAACAGTGATTTGATCTCCACAATCAAGTCATTTGAGATGGATGAACAGATGAGAATGAATAATCATCTAAGTTCCATAAATCAAGCTGGAGTGAGCTCTGCTTCCTCAATGCCAACTGCTTTCTTAAGTAAGACTCAACAGAATGTGTATCCTGTGACCACTCCTAAGTACTCCCCAAGTGTGTCTTCACAACCAACAGCATTCATCTCAACCAGTAATCAATCAGATTCTTCCAGTACAAGTTCGTTTCAAAAGGCAGTCGACAGTGCGGTTGCCCAAGCCTTAAAAGCTCAAGGGATTTCCTCATCTTCAAAACCTCAACCAAGCAAACCTTCAAGTTTCTGTGAAGCACTACCCATGTTGAATGACTCCAACATCGCAATAGTTCACGCTTTTCTGTCAAGCCATGAAGAGTTGATGCAAGGAAATCTATTGCCACCACAGTTTGAGGCTGGGGATTTAAGAGATATCAATCAAAAGGATCTTGAAAAGATGGATATCAAGTACCAAATGGCAATGGCGGTGCAAAGAGCTACAAACTTCATGAAGACGTACGGGAAGGATAGCTTCAATGATTCTGACAGAAAAATGATTGGATTTGACAAGTCGAAGCTGCGATGTTACAACTGTGGCGAAATGGGTCACTTTTCTCGAGAATGCACGAACCCATCAAAACCTGCCGATGATATTCGTGTGACTGAGGTGACAGAGGAAGAGAACAACAAGGCTGCAGGAAAAAGGCATGAGGTGCAGAAGCCAAGCAGCTCATCTCAAAGAATTGGAGGTCATCCACACAAGGGTAACTCAAGCTTAAACTCAAAGGCTCTTGTCTCCCAATCGGAGGTCCAAATTGGTGTAGATTGGGATGATCAATTTCAAGAGCTGCAGAACCCTCTCAATATGGCGGGCATGGCCTTCGCAGCAAACGAAGAAGCATCCTCATCCACTGCTGCAAGTTCTGAGGAATCACCTTCTGATAAGGTAAATAAAAATCTTTGCTCTCAAACTTGTGTGAACAAAGTTACTTATTATAGATATCTTCAGGACGAAGTTTTGAAAGAAAATGCAAAACTTCGTCAACTAAATGCTGAGTATGTAAAGGCTGACAAGATATATGTTGAAAAGATTAAAACACATCACGATGATGTTGCAAATCTTAAACATAAAATCTTTCAAGGAGAGCACAATGTTATCTATTACAAGGACATAATAAATAAATTAAAAGATGAGATTGAAAAGTTGAAACTAGATCTTTCTGATAAAAGAGAAAAAGAAAAAAAAGTTGAAAGATTTGAAGCATCATCTGAACAATTATATGATCTTATCGGAGCTCAGAGAAGTACTAAAGTTAAATCGGGGCTAGGTTATAATTATTCAGCAGTGCCTCCACCAATGAATGATAATTATACTTGCCTACCCCATTTTAGCTATAATACTTCTCCTGATGAAGATATGACCTATGGTATTGGTAAACTACCAAAACCAGTGAAATTTGTTTCAGCTGCCTCTCCATCAACAGCTCAAATTTCATCATCTGATAATTCTAACGTCAACGTGTCTTATGTAGCAGGTGATGTAAGTGGTGATTGTGGGAAGGTTAACCAGGGTTGTAAACCAAAAGGAGAGTTAGAACCCAGTTTTGAATCCTGTGTGGGTCTAACAAAACGGTTAACAATCCTGTCTGTAATAAAGTGTGTGAATCAATGTTAGGAAGCTTAATGTCAGGATCAAAAGCTGTGTTTTGCGAATCATCTAGTGATGTCTATTGTACAAATATTTGTAATGAAAGTGAAAGTTCTTCTTCTAATTTAGAATGTGAAACCGTTTTTGATGAAACCATTGAAGTCAAGGTTAATGAACAAACTAGTCAGAGTTGCTTGTCAACTGTTCATAATGCCGAGAACTTATTAAAAGAGAAACTTAGTTTTGTGAATGAAAAGCCAAGCACTTCCTGTAAATACATACCACCTAAGAAAACTTCATTTTCTCAAAATACAAATTATAACAATAGTTCTCAATATTATGATCAATTTGATAGTGCCTATTACTACTCTCGACAAAAACCAAGGCAATCAAATCATTTTGCAACTCATCATTCAAATGCTTACAATTATCAATCAGATAGAGGTCATCAACATGTTGCTACATCCAGCAGAAGCCGAGTATATTGCTACATCCAGCTGCTGCTCTCAAGTGACTTGGATCCAGCATCAGCTGCTGCATTACGGTTTGAATTTCTTTGGATCCACGATCAAATGTGATAATGAGGCGGCCGTTGCCATTGTAAAAACCCGGTCCAGCACTCAAAGACTAAGCACATTGACATCCGAATACATTTCATTCGTGATTGTTATGATCGTAAGCTTGTCGACATAAAAAGGGTCCATACTGATTACAACTTTGCAGATCTCTTTACAAAAGCTTTCAGTCATGCCCGATTTTTGTTTCTTGTTGAGTCATTGGGCATGATTTCTTTTGAGTAAATCTTATCTTTTAGGTTTTAAAACTGTAAATATTTTTCAAATATGTCACAATTTTAGAGGGAGAAAATGAGTTAACTTTAACTCACGAAAAAGATTTTAAATTTACTTTTAGAAAAACAAAAATCAAGTGAAAATGAGTTAACTTTAACTCACCAAAAAGATTTTAAATTTACTTTTAGAAAAACAAAAATCAAGTCACTTGACTTAACAAAATGATTTTAATTTATATATATAATATTAATTTCCTCCTAACTCCTATTTAAGAAAAACTTAAGAAAATTCAAAATGTGTTGTCCCGCTTAGAGGGAGCTCCTTCGTAGAGGGAGTCGGTTATTTTAAAAAATTTTAATTAAGAATTTGATCTGACACTTTGGAAAGTGATAGTACGTTGGTATATAATGATTCTAGCGCGTTAAAAGAGTAGAACAAAAGGCTACAAGATCATTCATAGATGTGTAGGTAGGCATGACAAACAAGTGTCAGGTGATATAAACTTAAATTAATGTCGTTGCCAGTGGATACACGTTTAAGAAGCGGTTGCATGATTCCGTGAAGTCATATTCATGAAGGCAAAAATGTAATTATACATGTCATACCCAAGCCTCTCTTTACCTGATCACAGTTGTCTTATGATAGTCAGTGTCAATTTTAAATTTTCATTAAGTCAAGAAAAGAGTCAAGTAAAAAGCCAAGAAAAAGAAAACAAAAGAGTCAGAAAAACAAAAGAAAAAGAGTCAGAAAAGGAGTCAGTCCTAGGAATTTTAACTTCTGCTTTATTTCTTCATTTATTTGTGACTCAAGCCTTGGACTTTCTACGTTTCTAGTCATACAAGATCTGATTGTTAAGGCCCTGAGTCTTCTGCTTTGTTTTATTTTCTTTCTTTTTTTCAAGCATTGGACTTTCTCTGCGCGATAATATGGTATTATCCAACCTGATTGTTATGGCCTAAACTTCTACTTTATTTTAATCTTTCTAGATCGAGTCAAGTGTGCAAAGCACAAAGTGTCATGTGTACAGTGTACAATAAGTCAAGTATGTTAATAAGAGTACTGTGATCAACTAAGAAAGGTTTAAGTCAGGTTAAGGTGATATGTTAACACAATGTAAGCCTGAGATATGATGGAATTAGTAACATGTTTGATTAAGTGGGAACCACATAAGTATCGTGCCTAATCGAACCTCAAATGTATCACTCTAGCATTAAAACACTTGTCAAGTTAAAAAGAAGGACAATATCTACAGTCAATGATGAACTTGTGTCATAATTATTTCAAAATAGAAACGCGATTAGGGCTTTGCAAATCAATATGATTCCATGTCGTGATCGTTCTTTGTAAATTAGATAAAGAATAGATCTATGTAAATTAATTCAATATTATTTTTAACCTCGAAATGTTTCAAATTTTCTTTTGTTTTAAGTTTATTTTATTTTGTTTTTGTTTTCTAAAATATTAAGTACCTGTACAGATTAATATTTTAAGTTTTATTTTTAATTTTATTTTATTCTACTTTAATTCTTAATTCTCAATTTTATTTTTATTTTTGTTTTTATTTTTATTTTTATTTTTATTGTCTTCTTTTACTGTGTTTTTATGTTTTGTCTAAGAGATCGTTTGTGCAAAGTTTAACAAGTAACGGACCGACAATAGAAAATCATAAAAAGTAAACAAATGCTCGGACTCGATGGGAAAATGCTTTTCAGGGTTTGAAAATGCAAATAATTTTAAAGACCGAGGACTGAGAGTGTATTTTCGGTGAATACTCGCGAGGGTTTGACCTTATCGCGAGATAGGCTGACCCTATATATAAGGAAAACCTAAAATATCTTTCACTATTCACCTAACTATTTTCACTTTCACTATTTTTTCTCTCTCTACTCATTCTTTCAAATCCCTAATCTTTCTTACTAAAACATCAACGATTCGACCTTTCATTATCAATTATGCCTCTAAATCCAGATCATGCTCCTTCGGTATAACATCATACACATCTCAGTTCATCTTTTCTTCTTGTTTCTGGGCTCTCATGGATCGAGACGGCGGTTCTCATGAACCATCGGCTAGATCTAAGACAGATCACATGATCTTTGGTGTTCTCTTGGTCATAATATGTTCTTAGGACCTTGGATCTATGTTTATCATCCTTATTTGTTAGTTTTAGATTTGGTCTTGTACAGTTTATAGTTATGGGGTTTGTTTAAGAGTTCTAAGGTTAAATTGACCAAGTAAACCAAGGAGGTTCAGGCTCAAACTTTCCAGAAACCCAATTCGGGTCTAGGCGACACTCGCTAAATGTGCAGAAGATCAAAAAGGACAAGTGAAATTTTTTCGCATAAAAGGGCCTTTTCACTTCGCTTGGGATCATGCGAAGCGAAACAAATCTGTTTCGCTTCGCTTGGGCGCATGCTAAGCGAATGGGATTTCTATTTTGCTTCGCTTAGGATCATGCGAAGCGAAACAAGTCGCTTGGGCTCATGCGAAGCGAATGGGATTTCTATTTCGCTTCGCTTGGAATCATGCGAAGCGAAACACATCTATTTCGCTTCGTTTGGGTTCATGCGAAGCGAAATAAAGTCTCTGTTTCGCTTCGTCTGGGATCATGAGAAGCGAAAAAAATCTGTTTCGCTTCGCTTAGGTTCATGCGAAGCGAAATAAGTCCATGCGAAAAAGTCTAACTTAGCAGTTTTTTTTGGTTTTCAAACGGCTACCCTCTAGACTATACTGAACTTATGAACTGTTTGGATTCATAGACTGTTTTGGCCTTAATCTTGTACATATTAGAATTAGCAACTTATTAATCAACTTATTAACTTATTAAAACTAAATTGTACATAACTTATTAACTAAAATTAATTAATTAACTTATGTAAATGTGAATAATTAATGCATTTATATATAACTTATGATATTTTATTATTTTTTTTGATGATTCTCATGATCTTGTGGTATCAATTTCAGGGACATAATCAATTCTGTGCTCTTGAGCTTCCAAAGTCTAGGAAGGATAGAGTATTCACTTCTATGGTTAAGGGGCTCAAGCAATCACCTATTGCACATGCCATCTCAGCTGACCCAGCTATCTCTATAAGTGGGTTCTGGACTTCTGGGCTTTTGCAAAGGTTGCTGATGATTCTCTATCATTTACAACCAAGGTTGTCAGAAGGGAGTTGACTATCACTGAAGCAGATATCAGAAGAGTATTGAAGATTGCAGACGAACAAGACTATACTTATGAGAAGGGTGATAGAAAGAAGCTGGGTGATTTTGTCACTCAGATGGGATACGACACAGAATGGAAGAGCCTTGAGAAGAAACATCTCCCGCCATACTGGAGGTTTCTTTTTCATATTATCACTCATTGCTTCGCGGATATTCGTGGAGGATTTGATAGCATGAGCACTGACTGGGTCCGCATCATGTTTGCGTTAACGACTAGAGAGAAGTTCAATTACTCTCGAAGGATATTCCTATGCATGATGGGAAATATTAAGAGTGGGGCGACATGGCTTATGTACCCAAGATTTGTACATATGCTTCTTGACGATCTGATCCCTGATGTTTAAAGGCCGGGGTCAAAGAAGGCAAAAGATAAGAAATCTCTTCCCGAGCCATATCATGTGCATGAGATCAAGACGTTGATCTTTGGTGTGTTGCTTAGCACCAAAGGAAGGGGACATCAGTATATAGGACCAAGGTCAGGTCCTAAATTTGGATTGTTTAAGGAAACAGAGCCTGATGGGGATGAGGCATCTGATGATAGTGAAGAGGAGGATGAGCCAGAGGTCGGGGCAGAACAAGATTCTAGTGATGAGCCGGCCGAGGATCGAACAAAGGCCAAGCACGACTTAAAGAGGAAGAAGAAGACCAGCCGCCCCTGAAGCGTTTGAGGAAGCTTGGGGACTCCCAGAAGTCAACCAAGTTTCTTGTCAAGATTCCGTCTCAAGACAAACCATCTGACCAACGGAAAATCACCAAAGAAGCCCTAGCCCAAGCCCTCAAAGCACTAGACGTAACCAAGATACAAATCCCTGCCTACAAGAAACCAAAAACAAGAAAGAAAACCAAAACCCTACTCCACGACTCACCAGAATCCTCACCAGAACCTTCACCAACAGACCAACCCATTTCAACATTCTTACCCCAAATACCATCCTCACCACACTCACCACCACAGCAACAAACCCAACCCGAACCTTTTCATATCTCAACACCACCTACCCAACCAACCTCATCCATATTCACCTCATCAGTCTTCAGTTCACCAATACAAACAACAAGCTTATGGAGCAAAACCGTTATAACTTCTCCAACCCAAACCGTCACACCACCTATAACACAACCAATACCACCCACCACTATAACTTCACCAATCCTTACCCAAGCCATCACCCTAACTTTTCCAACAACCTCACCACCCATAATGTCCACCACCCCACCATCCACCATTATCTCACCCAAACCCATTTCCCGAGGAATGTCTTCGACACCTCCAGTGTACGCCGATCCTATCCTCGATAGGATCGTCGCACTGGAGGAATCCAACACAAAGAGGGCGGAACGAGAGATTGTGCTCCTCAAGTTCATTAAGGAAATAAAACAGAAGGCGTTGGACGATGAGGAAGAGAAAGAGTCTCTAAGGGAGAGGATTAGGGTGTTGGAAGCGCAAAAGGAAGCAAGCGATGCACTTGCTGAGAATCAGAGATTATTGACCAATACTTTCCACACCCGAATCCAGAATCTGCAAGCGCTTATGAATCGTGAAGCCTCTGAAAACACAAACCTGAGAGCAAATAATTCAAGACTTGGAGACAGATTGGCCACTCTGGAAAGAAATTTGCCATATGCGAGTGCTCTCAGGACAAGTCTTAACAAGAAGATCGAGGATGCCACTCGGAAGTGGGATGTTGAGAATAAGGCCACAAATTCAAGAGTTACAATCTTAGAGAATCAGCTCGCTTCATCGGCTTCCCTCGATTCACTCAGGGCCGTGATGGACGGTATACAAGAAAAGATAAAGGACAAGATCGTCTGAATGAGCTACAACTCAAGACGAATGAAGACATGGTGAGTAAGTACCGGGCGACCTCATACCTTATGGGCATTCAAGAAGATGAATTTCATGGCCTGGAGGATAGGCTGGACGCAATGTTTGGGACTTGGAGAAGGTCTGGAGAGACTTCTCAAGTCGGTGGTTCACAGCCTACCGCAGGTCCATCTGTGACCATGCGAGGAGTTCAGGCTGTAGTATCCGAGGGTGAGGCGACTGTTGGTCGATTAGTACAACAGGGCGGCCAGTCTAGCGGTGTTGGTGGTGGAAATGATGGTGATGACGAAGATGAGAAAGACGATGATGATGAAGAAGAAGATGATGACGATGATGAAGTTCATGATAGCTTTGATGATGATGACGATAGTGCTGATGAAGGTGGAGACGGTGGAAACGGAGGAGCCGGAGCAGCAGGAGGTGGAGGTGGAGATAACACTCAATCACCTCCACACACTCAATATGAAGTTCAAGACCCTGCTGCTCACGACTCGGCTAGCAAAATCAGGGAGCATGATTCACATATCACTAACATGTATAAAGATTTGTTTCCTAATGACTTTGCAGGTGTTATGGATGAATTTATCGAAGCAGGAATGAACTTGGAGCATCTTATTGATCAAAATACAGAGGTGAGGGTTGAAGACGACTACATCAACTACTCACCCAATCCCGACATTCCGCCTGCTCAAGTTCAAGGTTCAGAAACTCCTGTTGCCAACCCAGTCTCTAATCCAACAGCTGACTTGACACAGGAACCACCTAAGAAGAAGAGAAAGACGCACATTGTGTCAAGTCGTTCGTGTGCCCGCCTGCTCAATTACCCTTATCATGACGACTCGCTGATCGTTTATGCAAAGTATGATAAGAGGAATAGCATCTGGGCCATCAGACGGTATAGTGGCGATCTGATCTATCTCAACCACCATGAGCTGAAGTCGCTACCAGAGCTTGACATCAATTATCTCCGACAAGCTCTAGGCCACGGTGCAGTTGGGAGTACGTTAGAAAGCTGGGTCCCAGACTATCTCCATCGTCAATCATGGATGAGCTACAAAGATTTCGAGCCGAATAATGGTCGTAAATACAAGAACCCAAAGGAGATAGATCCAGCTACCGGAGAGCCTCGCACAATGTGGAGATACAGGGCACAGAAAGACTGTCACGAGATTTATCACGGTGAGCCTTATCTTCCCAACACTCTCCGAGATTTCATTTACTGGGAGTTTGATAATAAAACCGGTGAGGCCGTCATACACTGTCGTGATATGCACGAGATTCGAGTGTTTGACGAGCATGAGCTTATGGGTCTACACATTAAGGATGTGAAGAAGCTCTACAACAAGCCACTGGGAACCGTCGAGGATTTGGGACGTCAGAATACAGACCGGATAGTCGAAGCCTTCAACAAGTTTGTACGTAGACTTGTTGAGCTTCTGCTAACCGAGGACAAATGTTTGGTCTACGACACCGACGGGTTCCAATACTAAGGACTAGAGGGAGATTTTTAGGTCCCTTTTTGGTTATATTAGTCTTTTGTATTGGTGATTATGTAATGGGCCGTTTTGTTTACTTTGTATATTTTAGGCCCAAGAGAAAAAGTGTAAAGAAGCCCATTGGGCATTTGATGTATCCTACTTCTCATGCATGCTTCCCTATAAATAGGAAGCATGCCATGAGAAGTAGTGTTGGTTGTAGTTGTTGATATTCAAAGACAAAAACCTTTTGTTATAACTCTCTCTTTCTCTCGGCTCTCTCTCCTTCTCTCAAACCAATCGAAAGTAACATCTCAAAATCCGAGACCGCTTAGGTGGCTTAGTGTAATTTCCGCTAGCACTAAGCTAGGTTGATCCAAGACTATTGTTAGGTCCACCCACGTTGGGACCTACAATTTTTAATCATAAATCTTTTTTGAAGTTTATTATTAATGGGTAAATATCATAAAAAACCAATCAATTTTTAGTTTTTCCCTATACTTTTTTTATGCATGATAAAGTCCCTCAGCTTGATATTTATGAACATAATTGTAAATAGGAAAATTGAAAATAAATAATCCCACCTATTGTATATTGACCGATAATAATCACATCTTTACAAATCACTAGCAATGGTCCCACCTTTTAACCATTTTTGTCTCACTGGTCCTCCTTTAAAAAATACTTAACGTCGTTATGTTTTTTCCCTAGTTTCAAACCGATTTTAGGGCTTTTGATCGGAAGAACGATATGAGTCGACTGAAGTAAAACTTATTTCAAAACGGTGATTCAAATGGCTTGATTTTTGTTAATTGGAAATTCAAGGACCCGAATAGAAATATTGTTTCGTCGTTTGTATCACCATTTCGAGATAAGTTTTACATCGGTCGACTCGTATCGTTCTTCCGATCAAAAACCCTAAAACATCGGTTTGAAACTATGGAAAAAACATAACGGTGTTAAGTATTTTTTAACGGAGGACCAGTGAGAAAAAAATAGTTAAAAGGTGGGACCATTGCTAGTAATTTTTAAAGGTGGATTATTATCGGCCAATACACAAAAGATTGGAGTATTTATTTCCAATTTTCCTTGTAAATAACTAAATATGACTTGCAATAGCTGAATAGCCCGTTTTTAATATTTTGGTATTCCATAATAAATAAACATAATAAAGATATATTTATCATATAATAAATAAATTAAAGATTCATCTTCTGCTACCTATAACAAAGTCATAGAATCACCATCTCTCTACATCCAAATCCAACACCATATTCGACAAATCTCAAACCAAGTTACATTTGAGCTACGCAGTATACAAATTGATTCACCCGCCAACCAGGATTAAGGGGTGTTTGGGATTCCTTATTTTATCTCCTTATAACTTTTCATTAAGTTAATAAGTTACAATATTGTAACTTATAGAACTTTTTCTCTCACAAAATAAGCAATCCCAAACACCTTATTGCTTTTCAAAAAGTTAATAAGTTATAAGTTGGTAAAAATAAGCAATCCCAAACACCCCCTAATTAATAACTGTTCTTCGGATATCATCACGCATTATCCGCCAGACTCTGCTCCCGACATTCTCTCCGTTCAGATCGAATATATCGACGACTCCGTGTGGTCTGCCACGCTGACGCCAGATGTGGGTCCCATCCCTAACCTCTTCTTAACAGCCGGTGTGGTGTTATTTATGGTCCGATTAAATGCGAGAGTTGCAGCGGTGTTGTTAAAGACAATAAGAGGATTGAAATTGGTTTGATTTTTGGGTTATTGTAATTGTTTTGAGGTAGCAATCGTGCCGAATTAGGATTTCAGTGTCCAAATTTTCGGTATTTTTGTAGTTTGCTTTGTTTGGATTGAAGAATTAAGGGGAACATGAATAACTAAAGAATGTTTCTACTCTCCAATAGACAAGTTCAAAAATATTTTCTTTCCCTCAAATCCATTGTCTCGTTAACTGAAAAGTTGAGGAAGGCAAAACCTAGGTTGGGTTGCAAGTGGTTCCGGTGGTTCTGTGATTGCTTAGGTTAGGGATGATGATAAGTATCTCTTAATTTATTTATTATGTATAATAAATTTATGCTTATTTATTATATGCTTATTTATTATAGAATACCAAATTTGTAATAAAGAGGCTATTGCATGTCACATTCACAATTATGTTCGAAAATATCCAGGTTGTGGAACTTTATCATGCGCAGAAAAAAATATATGGACTTTTCTTGGGATTTTATCATGTTCAAAAATATAAAGTTGTGGGACTTTATCAAACTAAAAGTTAGTTGGGTTTTCATAGTATTTTGCCCAGCTTATTTATTTCTTAAAATACATTATTAAAAGTTATTTATTTTTGTTTGTTTGATAAATTAGTTTTCTTATTTATTTTCTTTATTTTTATACTTTTAACTAGTTTTCTTATTTATTTTCTTTATTTTTATTCTTTTCACTAGTTTTATTTTTTATTTTCTTTATTTTTATACTTTTAACAAGTTAAATAATAAATTTATGAGTGTAAATGAGCCTCACCGAGCCAAACTCGGCATCGCCAGCCTTGTTCTCTACTTGTTTATTTTAAGAGACTTTGGGTACAACTCATGACACTACAACAAACAGGGGCTTTAGCGAAGAAAAAAGTCGTCGAGATAGGCCCTGTTTGTCCTCGATATAGCCTTTGTCGAAGACTTGTCGTCGATATAGCCTTCGTTGCTACTTAATTGTCTTAATAGCTTAAAATTGTCGTCGAGCTAGAGTCGTCGATATAGAGTCACCTATCTCGACGACATGTCCTCGAGATAGGGTGATTAAAAAAATGATTAATTGTTTTTTAATCACCCTATTTCGAGGACAAGTCGTCGAGATAAGGTTTAATTATTTTTTTAATTAATCCTATAACGAGATAGCCTTACAATAAAAATATTAAATTAGCCCTATATCGACGATATGTCCTCGAGATTGGGTGACCAAAATTAATATATATATTTACCGGATTTTTTCAACCAAATTATCAAAATTGCCAAAACTAATAAAATACAAAAAGTATAAAAATAATAATTAAAAAGACAAGAAGAACATACATCTTATACGAGCATTCTCAAAATAACCAAATATATAGAGTTTTATACATACACGATGTTGAAAGAACCTGGAATACGGATATAGATCTTGATAACAACGATACACATATTGATTGATATACGATTAAGCTAGAATACGTTATAGAGATGAAAATTTGACAGAGTAACGAGAGAGAATGATCACTGAACTGAAAAACTTACATTAATGAATAATTTACAGACTATATATAGGGGATGACCACATTCGTTACATTAAACCATACGAATGAACTCTTCATTCGTTAATACATTTAACATATAACGAATATCCCTCATTCGTTATCTCATTCGTTAAACTGGGTTAACGAATGAGCTTACAATTAGACGAATGTGTTACATTCGTTACAAGGTAACGAATGTAACATTACATTAAAGCGAATGGCTCATTTAGCCATATTTACATTAAGATCCCTATACTTTAAACTAATTACATTAATGCCCTGATAAAGACTGAGACGTACAAAACGTGTATCAACAAACTCCCCGTCGTCTCTAGCTCTTTATCATACTTTAGCGTTGAAACATCTTTGTCTTCCAATCAACGCAGCTATGAATCTTGTAAGCGTAGCAGACACAAACCACTCTCTGATACTGCATAGCAAGATCATAATCCTTTACATTAGCGAATCTGATCTGACTTGTAAATAACGCGTCGTTGTCAGACTTAGATAGATTGACCAGCCACATTGGATCAATTACACGTAACGTCTTCGTGTGTGACCCCTGGCCATAAACAATAACCGCTTCACCTGTACGATTATCATAATACCAATAATTAAATGAGGTGAAAAGACTCTGAGGGAATATCTTCATCGGAACCCTCTTCATCATCTTCGGCGGTTTCACTATTAAAATTAACTTCCTCCATCCTGTGCGTGCATCTATCTCGTCAATATATTTGTGTTTCGGCACCTGAGGCTGGAAGAATTTGAAACCAAAGAGGGTTTCATGCAATAACTGCCTGTAGAACCAGCTAGCCCATTTATCGTCTCCACGATTAACAAACGGACGACTAGCTAAGGTTCGTACATCCCATCGAGGCATAGATAAAATATCGTGTGGGCGTTTAAAATAATAAATACCATGCTCCCACTTAACGATATATACCTTAAGATCTGAATCGTACAGCCATGCCACCATATCACCTTTAACGTCTTTAGCAGGCTTATACTTCTTCATTGGTATGTAGATTCTCGAGCTTTCTCAACTTTCACATCTTCTCGGTCATAATATCTGAAAGTCTCGATCATCTTATTCATCTTTTCAACGTTATGCTCAAACATACCATCAAAAGCATGTTTCCTCTTCTTCTCTGTAGTGGACACATAGCTCGATTCAGCAGCTTTTAACTTAACTTTTTCTTCCTGTAATCGATGCTCTGCTGCATTGAAATGCTCAGTTGTAAAGAACGGAATACCCGAGTCATTGTTGTTATCTGTGTAAAACTCTGGATATTCTTCAGCAGTAACATCTTCCACTTCCACTTCTTCAAAATCAGGTACATTCCCGTGAGGAATACCTATATTAGTACTATATTCCATCTCCACATCCACATTTTTACTCAATTCCTCAATCTCATCATCATTTAGATCCAGAAGTAAGGCAATTTGTTCTTTTGTTAACGAATGATCAACAAATTCACCTTCTTCGATCTCATCAGCATTCACCATACTGTAAACAATCCCATCCATTCCTACAAACAAAAGCATATTAGCCGGAATAACATTTATTGGCTTGGCTCTCGTGTAATCTTTATATGGAACAATCTGTAGATTACTCGCTTCTGATCCACCACCAACACCAGCATCAGTCTTATTACCCGCCGACGGTGTAGAACTTCCGCCCGGTTGCTGATATACCCCACCCCCTGCACCACCCTGGTCATCTTCATTATTTTTCAACTTCTTTAATTCATCTTCTTTGCATGTCAGTTGAAGAATAATCTCCTCTTGTTTGTCTAACCTCTCCCCCTGAGCAGTAACAAGGGCTCGAAGTTCTTTATTATCACGCTGAGCTGTAAGAAGATGTCTCAGTAAGTTTCGTTACGCTAGCTCATTTGCAGCTCGATCTGCTTGCATTTGTGTGTGTTGTAAATGCAACAGATTCATCATATGAAACCACTGAGCGTGAGGAGCCATAAGATATAAATTAGGATGTATTTGTTGCATAGGACCCTGAGGACGACTGAATGTCATAAAGGAATGCTCAGGCCTCGGCAACGGTACAGGTGTAACAGGAGTAACAGGTGTAGTTGGCTGCGGTGTAGGCATCTGTGCCAATACATTATGTAATATATCTCCAAACTGAATATCAGGCCTCATAGTAGTAAGAGTTGGAGGCATTGGAGACATAGGCATTTGCACATGTGTTGGAGAACGAGGAAAATCTGGTATAATATTAGGAGTAGGAGATCGTGGAATCTGTGTATTTGGAACTGGAGATGCAGTAGAAGAAATAATAGGAGTAGAAACAGCAGTAAAAGGTACAAAAGGCTGGCTTGGTATCTCAATACCCGAACCTCTTCTCACTCTTTGTTTCTTGACTTTCTCCCCTTATTCTGTCATAGGTTCCTTACCTTTACGCTTACGCTTCTAGTCATAATTTAACTCAGCTTGTGGTCCTGGACCACCATCACCACCACCATCTCCACCGTCATTACCATCACCATCTTCACGTTCCGAATCGAAATCGTCATGAATCCAACGATCATTAGATGGCGCGACATAATAAACATCTGCTAAATGACCAATCAAATGTTTGAACTTAGGTCGATCTGCCAGACTCTGCCCTCTATAAGATCTCAACCGTCTCATAGTTTCTTCGTTCATGTGTTCAAGCTTCATAACATCAGCTTGATCTTTCTCCAAGTCTGGCACCAAGTCGTTGATCATCATTTGCAGAAAACGAGGATACATTAAGAATTTGTGTCTGCTGGTGATATTCTCCTTCAAATGATAGTAAACCAATTCAGAGAAATTGAATGGTTTATTCAGCACTAGCCCCACGAAAGCAGATTGTAACATCACCCTACACTCGTCGAAACCTCCTTTCCGACCACCCAGGCAATGTATAAGAACATGAAGCAGATACTTGTATTGTTCACACAAGTTAGCTTTGTTGTACATTGATTTACCTAAATCTCCATTATACTTTACTCTGCCGAATAATCCTCTTATCAACACTCGATCGAACTCACACCTATCATCAATAGTATCATGAAAACCCAGTGAGTCTCGAATAACTCCAACATCTATCACAACCCGCTTATTCTGAACAACTGCTTCAATCTGATTTTCTGCTTCATTAAAGCTGGCAGTATTCCAGAATTCCCTAATAATCTTCTAATATACAACTGTTCGGGTAGAGATGGCCTTGTAGATTCTCGAGCGGATGAGAAAACGAATCATACCCCCAAAGAAAGGAGTATCTTCAAAGTTCAGCTCTACAAATGCACATATGTTGTGGCTTTTATTCCAAGACAGTGCCATATCTGTTTAGAACAAACATACATTAGTAAAATATTTCAAAATAAACAAACTGTTTAACAAATGACAATCACATTCGTTAAAAACTGTAAACGAATGGGACATTCTTTAAACATGAAAAGGTTTATTCGTTATCTTTAACGAATTATCCTTAATCGTTAACCTATTCGTTACAAGTAACGAATCAAATATAACGAATCACTCTTAACAAATCCAATCTGATTCGTTATGACTTTAAACAATCCATTCGTTACTTTAACGAATCATACAGTCATTCGTTAACTATCTTAACGAATCAAGCTACATTCGTTATAAAAATAATGAATCATGCTTCATTCGTTATAAAACTAACGAATCTGCTTAGAGTGTCTGTTTGACTAATCTGAGAGTCAAAATACAAACAATTTTGACTAATATTAGTCAAAATCGTCGTGTTCATGTCAGAACCTGTTGAAATTCCAAACAATCTATACGATTAACCATTGAGTTTGTGTTCGGAAACTAAATGCATGTAATCATCCATCATTTATCAATCCAAAAGTAATCACATATATGAATATCATCGATTTCTTTATTCAATTATTTAATGAATCAGTTTGACACTTAAACCACCGATGAATCTTCGTGAAAATAATATGGTTAGGATCGCCATTACCTGCTGAAGCCAAAAATATCAATCAATAAGGCTAATGTGCAAGCAAAGAATTCTGGTGAAATTTTGGCAGAGTTTCGTTTAGAGAAGACGATGAAATAGGAAATAGGCGAATGAACCGTCATTCATCTAACCTTGGGATTATATCCAATAATTTCATGCGAATCAAGGTAATTCGTTCAAAATTTAAACTAACGAATGGCCTCATTCGTTAACTGTTGAATCTCATTCGTTAAAAATTTTTAACGAATTTTCTCTCATTCGTTAAATTGTTAACGAATAACTAAGTCATTCGTTAATCTTTAACGAATAATACATTAACCATTCTTATTCGTTAAGTGTTTAAACGAATGTCTTCCATTTATTTTGCACAACGGAAGCGAATGTCTTTATAACGAATGAGAAAATCATTCGTTATATTTAAATAACGAATGGCATTACATTCATTAAACTTTTTAATGAATCACTATGTTCCTTAGCGAATGAGACAAAATTCTCATTTTAAGGAATTAAATAATCATTAAAACCAATTAAGTTTTTAATCAATGAATTAAATAATCAATTAAATCCAAGTTAGGTTTTAATTGCATACATTAAAATACCCGATCACTGTGGATCGGTAATACTTAACTTAAAACGGATTTTTACATTAAAAACATCAATTGTTACCAATTGAAAATACGTTAAGCACGATTTAACTTAAAATTTTGTTCCGGGGTGTAACTCATTTTCCTTTTCTCAATGATTAATTCGCTAGCTTGGCAAATCGAAACTAAAGAAGAAGAGAAAAAAAAATATAAAAAGAATATAAAATCTTTTTGTATATTTAGAAAATTTTCAAATAGCAGTAAATGAAAAGCAGCACATAGTTTGTGAGTTGAGCAGGGAATCATATTGACTAATAACGTCATAGACTACACTTCAATTTTGACATTATTATGCACGTAACCCAAAGATGATTGCAGATATAATTGTCCACTTTAAACTTTAGACAGATCCGTCCGTAACATTACGATACATTTTAAGGTTCAATTAAGCACAAATCTTATGTGGAACCCACCTGTCAGACACAATTTCATATCTCTTATACATTGAATTTCACATGTACGTTTTTCTTCTATGAATTGATTAGCTGTGACTCATAAAAAAAAAACAATAAGAAAATAAAGCAGAAAGTTAAAATTTTCCCTTAAGATCGGTATTACTACACGTAGATAATGTTCCATTTTAACAAAAATAAAAAGATAACAAATAAGCAGAAGTTGCATAAAATCTTAACTCTCAATTCGGATAATCCAGTATTATCGCACGGAGAAAGTCCAAGATTTTATACGAAACACCAAGACAATAAAGCAGAATATTCAAATCTTAACCCTCAGGTCGGATAATCTTATCGCGCAGGAGAGAATCCAAGATTTGAATAAAAATAAAGAAAAAATAAAGTTGAATTTCTTTGCAAAACTAAAAATAAAATAAAGTAGAATTTTCTTCAAAAATGAACGCATGCACACACAGCAATCTTAAAATCTTTTGATACTTAATACAGATATTAACTATGCATCAAGATATAACACCACTAGATTTGGCAAGCATTTAGGTTTATATCTTTTCAGCACTTATGCGATCTGTTAAGCCTATCATACACATCATGTAATTGATCTTACGGCACTTTTTAGTCTAGTTTATTCATGTGTTAGGTCTGCTAAGTCAATGTACTATCATTTTCCCTTTTTGCTTCAAAACTCAATTTTGAGGAGCATTTTTCAATGTTTTTGGTTTTTTCAATATTTGAATGTTTTTGGATTTTACAATATTTGAATGTTTTTGGATTTTATAGAATTTTTCTGTACAAACGAAACCACACTATTTTTGTATTATTCTATTTTCTCCCCCTAAAAACAGTAAAAAATTAAATAACAAAAAAAACAAAAAAAATGATCTAACCAAGCTTTTGAATTTCTGTGAAAGATTTTAAACCATTTATACCAAGCAAGTATTGAAAACGCGTTTTGTCAAAAGCTTTAGTATAAAGGTCAGCCTTTTGAAAATCCGTATGAATTTTATCAATTGATATTAATTTCTTTTCATAACAATCACGAATAAAGTGATAACGGATTTCAATATGTTTTGTTTTTGAATGTTGAACCGGATTTTTGGTGATAGAAATTGCAGCAGAATTATCAATAAAAATAGGAGTAGTAAGAAACTTCAAACCGTAATCCCGCAAATGTTGCTGGATCCAGAGAACCTGTGAACAGCAACTCGAGGCCGCCACATACTCCGCTTCGGCTGTTAAAGTTGAGACCATTGTCTGCTTCTTACACTGCCAGGAAACAAGCCGGTTTCCTAAGAATTGACATCCCGCCGTTGTCGATTTGAAATTGATCTTGCAACCTCCATTGTCCGAGTCAGTAAAGTCAGTGAGATCAAAGTTGTCGTCTTTGGGGTACCATAACCCGATGTCTGGAGTTCCCCGCAGATAATGTAAGATACGCCTTACTGCTGCCAGGTGAGTTACTCGGGGACTCGATTGATACCTAGCACACAAACAGACTGCAAACATAATGTCCGGTCGAGAAGCAGTCAAATACATGAGTGATCCAATCATAGCTCGATATAGGGTCGGATCTATAGTATCCTCCAATTCATCCGGTGATAAATTGTGACCCACGGGAAGAGGAGTAGAGGGAATTTTGCCATCGGATATCTTGAATCGTCTCAAGACATCGTTCACATATTTTGTCTGACGGATAAAGATCCCGGCGTCAGACTGGTGAACTTGCAAACCCAGAAAGAAACTCATTTCTCCCATCGAACTCATCTCGAATTTTGTCTGCATTGTTTTCTCGAAGTCTTTGCATAAACTATCATTTGTCGAACCAAAAATAATATCGTCCACGTAAATTTGGACGAGGAGCAGATCATCACCCATATTCTTGTAAAATAACGTACAATCCACAGTTCCCCTCTTGAATCCACTTTCAATCAGATGATCAGCCAACGTGCTGTACCAGGCTCTCGGGGCCTGATGCAAACCATATAGAGCTTTGTTTAAATGATAAACACGCTCAGGAAAGTCTGGATCCTCGAAGCCAGGAGGCTGTTTCACGTACACTTCTTCATGAATTTCTCCATTCAAGAATGTCGATTTTACATCCATTTGATAAATTTTGAAGTTTTTGTAGGCTGCATAGGCAAGAAATATTCGTATAGCCTCCAGTCGTGCCACCGGAGCATACACTTCTGTATAATCTATGCCTTCCTGTTGATTGTAACCAAGAACGACCAAACGCGCCTTATTTCGCATGATAACCCCACGATCGTCCTTCTTGCACTTAAAAACCCATTTTGTAGGAATCGCCTTTTTAACGCGATCGGGTTTGTCGATTAAGTCCCATACACCCAGTCTAACAAACTGTTGTAGCTCCTCCTGCATAGCTTCAACCCATGATGGTTCCTTGATTGCCATTGCGACACTTGTTGGTTCTATCTATGATAAAAAGCAGGTGTATTGTGTGATACTAAGGATACCCGAAGAGTGCAAATCCGCATAAGCACAAACAATCGAATCCTCAGTAGGAGATACATTATGATCAGATTGATCATCACATATGTTAGCCAATTGGTGCCTTGTGTGAACCCCGTCGTTCACATCACCAATTATCTGATCCTGTGGATGTTGCGAATGAATCCGTAAAATAGGATTCGTAGGAACAGATACATTATTACCCAAATTAGTAATATTCTCCTCCGTGGTGTCTAAAGAGACAGATGATGAATCATCACTGATTAGAATAGGCTCGGCAGGTTCTTGAGCGTCATCTACCAGTACAGACGATGAATCAACAAAATCAGCATCATCGGAAAATTCAGAAACATCGTTTGACATTTCAGATACATTAGGAGAGTCACTTGCATCAACCGAGGAAAACCTTGGACTTGGAAGACATTGATCCTCCAAATATTATCTAATGAGATCTTCAGGTATATCAGTAACTATTGATGTAAATGAATTAAATAATCGTTCGTAATCGAACATCCAATCGGGTCCTGTACTAGTTGGTGGAGTAGTATAACTTTGACAATCAACGTGATACCATTCCTCTACGCAACCAGAAGAAAGATTGAAAACCCGTTTCTTCGGAGAATTATAACCCAAGAAATAACCCTCAAAAGTTTTCTCATCGAACTTTCCAACATATTTCTTCAACACAGTACATGGACACCCAAATGGTTCCAAATACTTTAAGTTCGGTTTACAATTATGTAGAAGCTCATAACTAGTCTTCTTGAGCTTCTTTACCGTTAGTACACGATTCAATGTGTAGCAAGCAGTATTCACAGCTTCGTTCCAGAATTGAACAGGTAGCTTTGAATCAGCCAGCATTGTACGTGCAGCTTCAATCAACGTACGATTCTCTCGCTCAGACACACCATTCTGTTGAGGAACATAAGGTGCACTGAATTCCTGATGAATTCCTTTCTGAATACAGAAGAAATCCAATACATTATTCCTGAACTCAGTTCCATTGTCACTACGAATTCGTTTCACTTTCAGGTTGTAAAGTGATTCGATCTTTGTGATAAGGTTTTGAATCAGCACAAGAGTTTGATCTTTCGATCCCATAAATAACACCCACGAGTAACGAGAGAAATCATCCGTCACAACCAAACAATAAAAATCTCCAGCAATGCTAGCACGGTTCACTGGACCAAAGAGATCCATATGAAGTCGTTCCAGAGGAGTAACGAGATCGTTTAGTGATTTGGTCGGGTGAGATTTCTTCTTTTGTTTCCCCTTTTTGCATGCGACGCAATGATCATTAAATTTAAAGTTCTTGAGGGACACACCATTCACTAAATCATTTGTCATCAAAAAGTTCATTTTTCTTAAGTGAATGTGTCCCATGCGTCTATGCCAAAGAATAGAGTCTTTCTCTGTTGCTTTAGACACGAAGCAAGCAGATGAGGGCGAAAGTTTGACATCGTAACTCATGTCAAGTACATAAATATCATTTGATCGAGGTGATCGTATGACAACCATGTCTTCTGTAATTTTGAATCCTGGTTGAAGAATAACACATTCCTTGTTGGTAAAAATGGTGGTAAACTTCTTATCGCAAATCTGTGAAACACTCAACAGATTGTGATCCACCTTTTCACAATAATTAACCTTTTCAAACGTAATTCTACCATTTGAAACTTCTCATTCTTTTGTAATCATCCCTCCTTGATTACCAGCAAACGCCACATAACCCCCTTGAATATCTTTAATGTTGTGCAGAAGTTCTATGTTACCGGTTATATGTCGAGAACATCCGCTATCCAATATCCATTTTTGAGTTGATACGGACCTAGATGTACCCTGCATAATCAAGTAAAATGATTAGTTCAAAAAGGCAGCCCAATCCTCAGTCTTGGGCTCTCCCTTTGAAACCTTTGGAGAACTTAATAAATTAACACACATATTCAGTACTTGAGAATAAGTGGCAGTTTTCTTAGATTTCTTCTTAAGATAACCATCACGGATTCCTCCCGAATCTGTGTTTGAACAAATGGGTTGAGCACGGTCAACACATGTGTTCAATACATTAAGTGCATCAATCCGAATAACTTTCCTCGGATTGATGTTCGAATACATTATCAAAGAATCATCAACTTGATTTTCTTTTATGTTACAAAAATCATTCGTTTGGCAAGTTGAATAATTTTTGATATTATCTATCTTTGCTTTGCATCGTCTTGAAACGTGACCCGGTTCACCACACTTGAAACATAGTCGAGAGTCTAAACTTCGTTGTGATGATGTACCGGTCGGTTGTGATAACAAAGTTTTCTGATTATCATATTTAGGTATCTCAAAAGTGACCTTTTTTGATGACTCATGTTTTAAACCCTTCTTCGTTTTGTAAAATTCAAGATTTGTCAAATTCGATGAATTTTCCAAACCTGACGATTTGATGAATTTTATAGGTTTAAAAACATTTGTTTTTTGTTTTTGAACATTACTAGTTTTTGATTGAAGAAATTTCCTCTCAAGTTCAGTCATTTGAGTAGTTTCATCTTGAAATACACTTTCAATCAATTTTGGTTTAAGAAGATTCAATGGAACTTCTTTGTTTGAGAACACTTTTGAGATATCTTTTAATTTAAATACTTTTCCAGTTGAAGTTTTCAGTGAAGGATTAATAAATTGCATTAATTCCTCATCAGATACTGAAAGCTTGTCTGTGGAAGTTACATTAACTTGTTCCTTTGAAATTACTTTAGGAAGCTCGTTAGGAACACTTGAATTGTTTAAAGAAACATTTGAAGATTTTGCAACATAAACAACTTTTTCAAAATCTTCTGGTTCACACAGAATGTGATTATCAATTGGAATGTCCTTATTTTTAATAATCACATCTGTTTCAGTCAACTCCTCAATTGAACCATCCATTTCATTTTTGGTAAACACCTTTTTGCTTTCAATAATAGCTGGTTCACGAGTCGGTTCACATGACTCAACATTTTCAGGTTTAACAGTAGGCATATTTAAAGAATTTTCTACCTTAGGAATGCTACTGTAATCCTGATTAAATGGAGGAGGAATTTCGATGTATCCCAAACCTGCTTTTTCGTTCTTTTTGTGTGAATGATTAACCTCAATTATCTCATTCAAAAGAAAAAAAGAATCTCTGAATTTACTGAGTTTATGATTTAATTCCATTTTTTCTTGTTCGAGTTTGGAAATGCAAGTTCGAAGACGAAGAATCTCCTTTAAATGTTGATCCACTTCAATAATTTTACAATGAACCTTTGCTTTAAGATCATGATTATTATCTGATAATTTCTGAATTTTCAGATTAGCTTGTTCAAGCAATTTTGTTTTCTGCTTATAGCATTCCTTGATCGTAAAGTAATCATTAGTAAATGTATTGTATTGAGTTAATGTTGTTTCAAGTTTGGCTTTTAACACAGCACACTCAGAACAATCCACCATTATTGATGCAGATTCATTTATATTACTTTAAGGTGTAAGACATAACTCATCAATCTTAGCCATGCAGGCATAAGATGCAGTTTCTTCAGGATATGATTCTTGTGAAGATGACAGAGATTGATCATTGTCAGTTTCCGAGTCAGAAGAATCACTACCTTCTAATACATTATCGCTACTTGCATCCTCAAACTTCTCCACAGGCTCAACGATAGCAACGTTTGACTGGTTTCCCAATAAACGCTGAGACCAATCAACTCCATCATTTACCAATAAAGCTTGAGTAACTGGAGATTTTTCTTGATCACCAGAGCTAGTAGTTGTACTTAGATGAAGACTTTGTAGAAGAACGGTCAGAATTGCGTGAGCCAGAAAAATCTTTCTTCGGCTTGTCACACTCTTTGGCAAAATGGCCAAATTCACTGCAATTATAACATTTGACTTTTAATTTATCAAATCCAACCCTTTTGTTCAACGTGGGAAGATCTTTTCCCGTTCGTTGCATGAATCTTTTAACCTTTCGAACAATCATGGCCATGTTCCACTTCAAATCCATAAGCTCAAGATCATCTGGGTCGATTTGATCATAGTCCTCATCTGTGAGATCACTCGTAGCAATCTTACTTCCTACCAGTTGTTCATATGAAGTCATGAACGCACATACAAAAGCGAACTGTTGTTCAGCTTCTTGTAAATTAACCTTGGGTAGGCTTGAAGTATGAGCATTTGAGTTTCCAGTTGCACCACTCGCCATGAAACATACATTAGGAGAATTGTTTACGTTAGGAACCTCTTGAGATTGAGCAAAGAATGCATTAATAGGCACTGAGCTTGTCGCATTGTTTGCCGGTAATGCACCACCATAAAGTAACGGATTCTGAGTTGATGACTGCTGATTTTGATTTTCTTTCAAGGTAGATTGACATTTAAGATCAAATTCCCTTTCTTCGATCTTGTTAATGAATTGTACAGCAGTCAGTTCAGGTTTCTGAAAGAAACCGTTCTCTTTAAGCACGAACAAAAAAGTTGAATAATCTGTAGGCAAAGCATTCTTTAAAGTATCAATCTTATCTTGTTCAGTTGGCTCAAGATCAACAGATGACATTTCAACAATCAAATGGCTGAAACGGTTGATCATTTCTTCTACAGTTTCATTTTTCATCAGGATAAAATTTCTGAATTGAAATTTTACCAAATTCTTCTTGCTTTCGAGAGTATTTCCCAAACTTCTCGTTTTCAAGGTAGTAAACAGTGAAGCACAGACTTTGATCGTACTATATTGATGAAAAATATGTTCCGGTAACGAATGAGAGTTTAACGTATGTGGACATTCGTTAGTGGTTTTAATGTATAAGCTCATTCGTTAACGGGCTTAACGAATGAAGATCAACATAATGAATGAGGATCCTTAACGTATGTGGCTATTCGTTAATAAGTGAGACCCATTCGTTCAAATGTAACGAATGTGGTTTAACTTATAAGACATTCGTTATGGAGATTAACGAATGAGACCCATTCGTTTAAGAGTAACGAATGTGGATGGATGCTGGACGAATGTGCTACTGTTGTAGCGAATGAAGACCAGGATAACGTATGAGATTCTTAAAAAAAAGTATTTTCAGAAACTCATTCGTGTACTGTTCATACGAATGAGGTGTTTAACGAATGAAAACTCATTCGTTTACTGTTCATACGAATGAGAGTTTAACGTATGTGGACATTCGTTAGTGGTTTTAATGTATAAGCTCATTCGTTAACGGGCTTAACGAATGAAGATCAACATAACGAATGAGGATCCTTAACGTATGTGGCTATTCGTTAATAAGTGAGACCCATTCGTTCAAATGTAACGAATGTGGTTTAACTTATAAGGCATTCGTTATGGATATTAACGAATGAGACCCATTCGTTCAAGAGTAACGAATGTGGATGGATGCTGGACGAATGTGCTGCTGTTGTAGCGAATGAAGACCAGGATAACGTATGAGATTCTTAAAAAAAAAAAAGTTTTTTCGGAAACTCATTCGTGTACTGTTCATATGAATGAGGTGTTTAACGAATGAAAACTCATTCGTTTACTGTTCATACGAATGAGAGTTTAACGTATGTGGACATTCGTTAGTGGTTTTAATGTATAAGCTCATTCGTTAACGGGCTGATGGTTAATTATGATGAATTGAAGAATCCGCCATGGATGATCAACTTATGGTTTGATTCTAATTAGATCAGATTTAGTGCTTTAATGACGAATTGATTGTTAAATTTGTGTTCCTAATCAAAATCCGAGCATACGGATGTAATTTGGTGGTTTATTATGATGTTTGGATGAATCTGCCATTGTTACAGCTTATACATTAAAACCACTAACGAATGTCCACATACGTTAAACTCTCATTCGTATGAACAGTAAACGAATGAGTTTTCATTCGTTAAACACCTCATTCGTATGAACAGTACACGAATGAGTTTTCATTCGTTAAATTCCAATGAATGTACTCATTCGTTAAGCCTCCATAATGAATGAGTTTAAAATTAACGAATGGGTTGTTGGCAGTTACTGTAGACGCTGGAAAAACGCGAATCGTCGGAAAATTCTGTTATTTTGCCGGAAAACTCATATCTTCAAGCTGTAACAATGGCAGATTCATCCAAATATCATAATAAACCACCAAATTACATCCGTATGCTCGGATTTTTATCAGGAACACAAATTTAACAATCAATTAGTCATTGAAGCACTAAATCTGATCTAATTAGAATCAAACCATAAGTTGATCATCCATGGCGGATTCTTCAATTCATCATAATTAACCATCAGAATACGTTATGTAACTTTGGATTCACATCAGGAACACAATTATATAATCAGATTCAGCATTCAATCAATTAATTTGATCCAAATCCGATAAAAACCCGATGAACCCGAAGAACACGAACTGTTGCGTATCATGAGCAACCTCCGGCTCTTATACCAATTGTAGAAACGTTATATAAACGTTTACGAGCCAAGATCTAGTCGCAAATCGATACGTTAAGTCGTGTTCATTCAATACGTTAATGGAGATCAATACATTAAGCCTGGAGAGAATCCGGCAGCATAACGTTACAGGGGATAAATATGGCACAGATCTCTATGCACATTCACTAGGGAAGGCCTATTTATAGGCAGTCCTCCTCATTCGTTAACATCACTAACGAATGAGGCTTCCCATAGCGAATGACCTCCCATTCGCTAAACATCCTTAGCGAATGGGCACTACTTTAACGAATAAGCCTCCATTCGTTACACTGTAGTAACAAATGAGCTCTTACATTAACGAATATGTCTAGTATTTAACGAATGAGGCCCATTCGCTAAACATCCTTAGCGAATGTGCCTTTATACATTAATATAAAGACTAAACAACCCCTATCCTATTCGAACAGTTGCGGACACCAAATCCGTGCACTAACAGATGTCACACCCCAACCTACGGCGGAATATACCGGGGCGCGACATAATTGTATCATAGCTCAAAAGACACTAAAATAAATCCACGTGTCAATATCTAAGTTATTAAATTCATATTATTCAAGTACCCAAAAGCACAAACAATGTCTCATAGAAATAAATAGTCTTTAATTCATCATGCATCCTAAGGTCCAACTACTCTTTAATCTGTTGTTTCTTCATCCAACATAGCTACCTGCGCCATGCGGGAAAATACATAGTTTGTCAACATAAATTTGAGCAAGTAATCACGGTTTTTGAATACATATAATATAAAAATGACAATTCCTTGCGATAATATGAAATATTACAACTAGCATAACACCAATATAACAATAATAAAAAAGTTGTCTTTTCACTCGAATCCCATGGATAACGAGCTACTCCGACGACGTATGATCATACTAATGAGGATGAGGATGAGGATGAGATACCAACCACCAAAACATAAAGTAAACACATAGTCACATTTACACATATAACTAATTGAGCAATATCAAATAACGAAATAGTGGAATTGTAGTGAAAGTGATTTTACGCATAACGCCCCCAAAATATAAAACGGTAAAAAGGGGGATGTGAATTACTTACCTTATCGAATTGATTAGTGAGGGTGAAACGATGATAAGGAGTTAATATAGGCTTTGTCACGCTTCTCGAGATACGTCACAAAAGGTCCTATTTGTTAACAATAATATTAATAAACAAGCAAAATTAATAATACATAATGATTTGAGATTTGATGGGATGTTATTAGTTTGATCATTATTATTGCGGTTGATAATCGGTTGGAAGGATTTGAAGTCGTTTGAAGGTTTAGATTATTTTATTTATTAATTATTTATATTTACTATTTGTATTAATATTATTATTATTATTATTACATTTAAATAAATAAGATAGGTATTATATAAATCTATTAACGGGAAAGTTAAGCGAAAAAATGAGTTTTGATCAATGAACAAAGTTCGGTTCATACGACTAATATGTATACACGTTTATTGAAATTCCAATTATGTAACAATATAAATGTATCTATGTATACATATGAATATATATACTTGTTTATAATACAACGGTGTCGGAAAAAGTCCAAAATCTAATAACTCGGGGTTCGGTTTGTAAAAAAAATATTTATTTATTGTTATAAAAGCATCATATTGACAAAAAATGATTTTAAAGGTAAAAAGAAAAACCGGGCCTGGAGGGACTCGAACCCGGGACTCCATGCCGGTTCAGTGTCTTTAAGAAACAAAGGCTGGCCATCAGGCCAGCGCTTGATTTGTTTAAACATTAATAACAGATTAAATATATATACAAAACGAGCAGTGCATGTTCTTCCCTAATTAAAACCCTAGCATTTAAATCCGTTAAATTGGTTGATGTTCGTTAAAATTGATTTAGGGTTAGTGTTAATTGATGATAGACGAACTGTAAACATGTATTAATTACTAGATTGGATGACTGATCGAGTATGAATGACGAAATAAGCTTTGCGGCTCAACTCCGATTCGTTTAGGGTCTGGACAGCTATGTTATTAGCAATTGAGTTAGGGTTTAGGTTCGCAAGGTTGAGAGGAAGGTGTAAGCGAGTTTAATTAAGTTATCGACAAGTATTTATAGCGTATTAAGGTTAGGCTAGCCGCGGGTTTGTTTGCACGAATTAGCTGTCAGTTTTTAATTAATTTCCATGTTTAAGGTGTCGGAGGAATCGTGTATTAACGAAGAATCGATTTGGTTAGGTCAATTCCGTGATTTAGGGCGACAAATACGAGTTGCCATTGGAGGGGGGGTACCGTCGGTGGTTAAAGAAAAAGAAGAAAGGCATAGATTTTTTTTTGAATGTTAATTGCAATCTGGTCCCTCATCTTTGGTCAATGGTGCAAAGGTGCTTAAAGTTTAGTTTAGGGGTTGTTTTGGCAATTCTTCGATAGTTAGATTATTTTATATATAAAAATAATAACTGGAACCAAGTCGGTCGTGAAATAACATAAGTGATCGATAAAAAAAATAATAATAGACCAAATAATGAATTAAAATTTTAAAATGGGCCGGGTTTTATGATCCGAAATTTAACGAATGTTACACATGAAGCCGACCACATTCCTCTCCTGATCACGAGTATCGACCTTCCATCTAATACGATAAAAAAATACAGTTATACATGTTATGAACAAGCATACATACCTAATCATATGTATAAAATGGTTTACAGGGTAAAACACTTACTTGATTTTTGATGGCGAGAAATTTAATGGATTGACCCTAACTTAGACATAGAGATGATTAGAACATAAGTTTATATATAAAGTAAATTATGTACGTTAATGTATTGAACACATACAAAGACATACATATAAATCAATACCAAAATCCGAAAAAAAATCAAGTATCAAAATCTTGATTTCAGTTTAAGCTTGCAATGATATAGGCATTAATGTAAACTATATACGAGGATGAGTTGATAATCTATCATGATCCACATAATGCATCAAAGAGTTAGGTGTGCGTTTCATCAACAATTAAAATAGAAAAAAACATATGAAACCAAATAAATCTCTAACCAAGAATAAAGCTCAAAGAAAAGATTACAATTCAGAAGGATAAAATGAGACAATTACCAGCTGATGATTTCTTATGTAGTTAGCCATGCTTCCACTGTCATTAGCCATAGAAGACCAAGTATCTATACAATAAGATGATAAATTACAATAAAATTAAATGAGATGAAGTCAAACTAAAATGTCCAGCAGAAAGTAAAATGTTCAGCAACTAATGGGCCGAAATAGGCCAGAAAACCAACTAGAAACCCAACTTGTTTAAACTCGACCCGCTTCACCCAAAACCGAATAATCCATTCAAAAACGGGTCGTTCTTTAGGTCAAATTCCGTGAAGCACTAACTCGATTAACCCGACCCAAACATTTTACCCGAATAACACACTTAATACACATACCAAAATAAGTAATTGAATAATATAAAAAATAATAAATGAGCCAATCTTATATAATTCTATGACATTTTCGGCCAATGCCACCTCAAAATGTCATGACTTTTCATATCTTAGATTCTTTACGAACATATCTTTGACTCTGCAACCCAACTGAAAGATACATACATACATACTAATTAACAAGTACGTTTCTAATTTTCAAACAAAGTTAGGGCCAAATCACCTCCTAAATCTCGAGTTTTTCAAACATACTAATCAAACCTATTTACCAAACAAATTAGGGCAAAATTGCATCCTAAATCTCTATTTTTAAACATACTAGTAAAACATATAATTAAAACTACATTGGGTCTATAGTTCAAACAAATATACACAAATAAAATAATTGTTTGGTACCAAATTTGTGGATCGGAACTGACGACGGTAACAGAGTTGGTATACATCAGCGAGTAGCTGCGCCAACGGAGGTGAAACCAGTGGTGGTGAAGGTTATCAACTACGGCGGAGGTGGGACGAGCGATGGTGAAAGTTATCGGCGGGTGCAGACACAAGCTTGGCGGTGGCACAAAATAAGTTTGGAGGAGAGGAGGTGAGATTGTGAAACAACTAAGAATGAAATTAGAATATATAGTTGGGACCTATAGTGAGGACATTTCGTCGATATAGGCCAATATTAAAATATTGAAATTTTCATTGACGCGGCTAAATTTCCCTCTATACCGGCAAACTTCGTATCGAGGACATTTCGTTGATGTAGGTCAATTTCTTTTTTTATTTATTATTTAATTATCACTCAGTATCATAAAATAAATGAAAATAATTTATTTTACCTTTAGCGATGACATTTCGTCACTATAGGTTATTTTTCAATAATTTGTTTTTTTCTTTATATACATTAATTATATTAATGATAATGATAATTATATTAATAACAACTACTTGTTCTTATATTAAAAATAAAATAAAAATTATATGTATAAACATACTTACACACACCTACATAATACATACATATATACATAGACGCATAGGCACATACATACATAGACGCATACATACATACATACATACATACATACATACATACATACATAGACGCATACATACATACATACATACATACGTACATTGACGCATAGACACATATATACGTACATACATGCATACATACATAGACACATAGGCACATACATGAATAAATACATACATATATAGACACATAGACAGATATATACATATAAACATACATAGACGCATATACACATATTCGCATGCAAACATACCTACGTGTGTACATAGACACACAGACCCGTCAATAGATACATACGAGACACAAAGACACATACATAAATGCACACACACATATACATACATACATACACACACATATACATACATACACGCATATATACATACATACATACATAAACATATGCATACATAGACACATAGGCACATACATGCATACATACATACATAGACACATACAAACATACCTACATACATACATAGACGCATAGATAGACATATGCATACAAACATACATAGACGCATAGACACATATATAAATACAAACATACCTACATATGTACATAGACGCATACATACATACATGCATACACACATAGACACACACACACACATACATACATACATACATACATACATACATACATACATACATACATAGACGCACAGACCCACCCATACATACATACGAGACACATAGACACATACATAAACACACACACATATACATACATGCATGCATACACACATACATACATACATACATACATGCATGCACACATACATACATACATACATACATACATACATACATACGAGACACATACAAACATACATACATACACACACATACACACACACATACATACATGCATGCATACATACATACATACGAGACACATAGACACATACATACATTCCTATATACATACATAGACGCATAAACCGATATATACATACAAACATACATACATAGACACATACGTACAGAGATGCATAAACATATATACACGTACAAACATCCATAGATACATATATACACACAAACATACTTACATAGACACATAGACGTATACATGATACATACATACATGCATAAATGCGTAGACACATACATACACACATGCATACATAGACACATGAACACATACATACGTAGATACGTGGACATATACATACATACGTACAAGGCGAATGCAATATCAAAAGAAAATAATTAGTAATAAAAATCAATACACACGCATACAGTAAAAGTAGAAAGTAAAAATGATTAATATTTTTAATTACTCTATCTCGAGGACATGTCGTCGATATAGATTAACTAAAAAAATTACACTAACCTTATATTGACGACTTGTCCTCGATATAGGGTTGGTAATTTTCTTTAAAAAAAAAACTTATTTTATACATTTTGTTATGTTTTCATCATCAATAAAAAAATAAATATATTAAGTTAATTTAACCTATAGCAAGGAGATGTCGTCGCAATAGTGTGTTTATTTTATTTTGTTGATTTTTTTCATTTATATATCTACTCGGAATAAAAAAAAAGTAAAAAATAAAGTTAATTTAGGCTATGGGGACGACATGTCGTCGAAATAAGGTTTCAACTTGGCGCGCTTATTTTTGGTATCCCTCCAAAAGTTTGCTACAGCATATCTCGACGATATGAAATCGAGATAGGGTCCAAAAGTGAAAAAAAGTTTGACCAACCCTATATCAACGAAATCACCATCTCTCTACATCCAAATCCAACACCATATTCAACAAATCATCATACCAAGTTACATTTGAGCTACGCAGTATACAAATTGATTCACCCGCCAACCAGGATTAAGGGGTATTTGGGATTCCTTATTTTATCTCCTTATAACTTTTCATTAAGTTAATAAGTTACAATATTGTAACTTATAGAACTTTTTCTCTCAGAATATAAGCAATCCCAAACACTTTATTGCTTTTCAAAAAGTTAATAAGTTATAAGTTGCTAAAAATAAGCACTCCCAAACACCCCCTAATTAATAAATGTTCTTCGGATATAATCACGCATTATCTTCCAGATTCTGCTCCCGACATTCTCTCCGTTCAGATCGAATATATCGACGACTCCGTGTGGTCTGCCACGCTGACGCCAGGTGTGGGTCCCATCCCTAACCTCTTCTTAACAGCCGGTGTGGTGTTATTTAAGGTCCGATTGAATGCGAGAGCTGCAGCGGTGTTGTTAAGGACAATAAGAGGATTGAAATTGGTTTGATTTTGGGGTTATTGTAATTGTTTTGAGGTAGCAATCGTGGAATTAGGATTTCAGTGTCCAAATTTTCGGTATTTTTGTAGTTTGCTTTGTTTGGATTGAAGAATTAAGGGGAACATGAATAACTAAAGAATGTTTCTACTCTCCAATAGACAAGTTCAAAAATATTTTCTTTCCTCAAATCCATTGTCTTGTTAACTGAAAAGTTGAGGAAGGCAAAACCTAGGTTGGGTTGCAAGTGGTTCCGGTGGTTCTGTGATTGCTTAGGTTAGGGATGATGATAAGTATATCTTAATTTATTTATTATGTATAATAAATTTATGCTTATTTATTATATGCTTATTTATTATAGAATACTAAATTTGTAATGAAGAGGCTATTGCATGTCACATTCACAATTATGTTCGAAAATATCAAGGTTGTGGAACTTTATCATGTGCAGAAAAAAATATATGGACTTTTCTTAGGATTTTATCATGTTTAAAAATATAAAGTTGTGAGACTTTATCAAACTAAAAGTTTGTTGGGTTTTCATAGTATTTTGCCTAGCTTATTTATTTCTTAAAATACATTATTAAAAGTTATTTATTTTTGTTTGTTTGGTAAATTAGTTTTCTTATTTATTTTCTTTATTTTTATACTTTTAACTAGTTTTCTTATTTATTTTCTTTATTTTTATTCTTTTCACTAGTTTTCTTTTTTATTTTCTTTATTTTTATACTTTTAACAAGTTAAATAATAAATTTATGAGTGTAAATGAGCCTCACCGAGCCAAACTCGGCATCGCCAGCCTCGTTCTCTACTCGTTTATTTTAAGAGACTTTGGGTACAACTCATGAGTAGATAAATTATTAATTGAGGTGTAGACGAGTGGTGCCACTCATGAGCTACTTGCGATTGACTCATTAAAAGAATGATTTATTATTTATTTAGATATACTTTAAAGAGGATTTGTGTAAATTATTCAAATTTATATGGATGGGGATGAGTTCCATTGTGAACACTCTTAGTTGTTCAAAAGGATGATGGGCTATCTTCCAGAGTCCTAGTTACATATGAAATCGGCTTTCTTACATGAATCATCAGGAGGAGGTTTACGTCTCGGATTTGAAGTCAAAATGTACGGAGAGCAAGATTAATAAGCTAAAAACACATCACAGGCATGGTATGACGGAATAGGCACCTGGTTACACAAGCATGGTTTCATGAGTAAGGGAAGAGTGCATCAACCAATTTATTATCTGTACGAACGAAATAGGTATCTTGGAGTTCAAAGAAATAAATGGTAGTGGTTTTATCAACTAAGGCAGAATGTTACGCTACAACGAGAGTAAACATCATGATATTAAGTTTGAAACTTTCATTGTATCATAAGTTTGATCGAGAAAAACAAGTTGTGCTTCAATTGTGTTACGTTAAAATAAAGAACAATAATGACGTCCATGTAGGAAACCACGGCCAAGTAACATATAGATAAAAAGTCATAGATTTCATCTTAAAGTTAACCATATCGCCACTCCCTTTGGAAAAAGGATAGATGGCAGGCAAAAGAAGATAACCATTTACAAGCTAGGGGTCTTTATATTCACACCAGTGACACTACCATGATATTAAATCACACCAAAAGATTTTCATAAGCCATATCCATAAAACTAGCTAGGTTCCAACTTCTAATGCATAAAGATAGTTGTAAGCACTTTATTGGTCTTCAATGATGCCTCCAGGAGCTTCAAACCCTATTACCATTTTTCAGTCAATAAATATCAAACTAAAACACAACCAATATAAAAATAATATGACATATATGTATAAAACAAAAATAAAAATATAAAAATAATATGACATAAAGATAGTTGTAAGCACTTTATGCTATCTTTGAGTTTCCTTAAGCATCCAACCATCTTGTTGGATCCCAGGAACTCAATGAGTGTGCCCAAAGGCAAAGAGAATACGTGGAAAAGAAAGTCCACAAATTCTTTTGGACCTTCTGCAAATAACACTCGTGAGGCTTTTTTGTCCACAAGAAGCTTCAGACTCATGTTTGGGGTAGCCATTGATGAGTTCTAGTGATCTGTAGCTTCTTGTGTTTTGGAGCACCAATATATGGACGGTGTCTAACAATATAAATAATATAATATTTGTTACAGTTATACTAATATAATCTTTGTTTCAGTTGATATTTTGATCAGGAAATGAAAATTATAAATTTTTAATCAACTATTTTTTTACTATAACATGTTTACTTCCGACAAAAAAACTAATAATGAACGCAAATAAAATATTTATTTGTGAGAATATATTATTGACACTAATTTTTGTTTTTACATTAAATATTGCATAAAACAAGGACACTGTTTAAGATGTAACGTTTGATTATAAATTACTAGTCATTACATAAAGTTATAAGATCATCCATAGTCGGTTGGTTTGTGTGGCATTTTGGGTTGAGATTTTGGGTGCGACTTTACGTAGGAAACACTGGTTTGTGAGAAAAGGAATTAAGTGGCAATGATTGAATAAAAGTTACAAACTTTTTATCACTATGCTATTTTTTACAAAACTCTCCAATACTAATTAAACCATCAAGTGTCATAAAACGCCTAAGTGTGAAAAATTAAGACTACGCATGGTATAATGCAAAGTTTACTGCTAGTTTTAGATGTTTTCATACTATTAATTACTTAATTTAGTGTTTGCTGTTGAAAACGTACTTAATGTATTATTATTATTATTATTAGCTCTTTTATTGTTTCTAATAAGTTGTGAAAATCTATATGTTCATATAATGAACATGAACAAGAAATAATAAGACGTTCAACGAACAAGCGGGTCCACAGTCCATTTATAAGGGTGAACGGAGTGCTTCCACCACTCCATTTATCTTTCTTTGGTACCTAGATGGACAGGGTGGTGTTCATCCTCCATCCTAACACAAAATCCAGCCCCCATCCTGATCATCCTTCCCGCTGGAAGTTTTTCATCTTTGTTCGGCATGTCATCTAGCGTGTAGTCCTTGCGGCTTCATTTTTCTCGGTACCAATGAAGGCGGTTCGGTGTTCCCGCTCGTACCAATGAGGCACTGCCTGGCTCTGGCTCTGTCCTCCATTGCTGCCACCCTTAAGACACACAAAGAGGTCACGGTGTTAGGCTCTTTATGAGTGAAAACTAAAGTAATTTTATCAACACTAGAATGGTTAGATAAATGTAATTTCAGTTGTTACTAACTTTGTTAATTGACAAAACAGCAAAACTCGTCATTTATGTTTACACGCTTTTTCAATGGTTGTCCTTTTGCAAACTTAATAACAGAACACATCCTTTATGCTTAAAAACCATATCACGTTACGTCCTTTGGCGCTAACCCTGTTAATTTTTCTCGTTAAATCCGGCCATGTACAAAGCACATGAGGGTAGGTTGTAATTTTACAATTAATTTAATAATCAAAACTGAAAAAATAAAAACATATAAAACAGTACACACACACTCTCTCTCTCTCTCTCTAACACACACACTCTCTCTCTTTCTCTCTCTCTCCCACCACCATCACCAACCAACAGCAAGCACCATCCCCACCCCACTGATAAAACCCCAAACTCCCTCTCGTCACCGACACTGTCGTCGCCACCACCATTACGGCTGCCACCGTCAAGACAGCCATCGTGTCTCCTCCACATATCCAACAATAACAAACCCTAATTTATGATTTCCTCCAAATTGGATCTCACAATTCCATCTAAAAATGATGTTCATTTGAAATGGTGGTGTTTGCCGCAAATGAATAGGAGACGGTGGTGTTGGTGGAGACGGCGATGGTGGGGTAGTCGGTGATATGAGAAGGGTAGAGCATTACGCATTATTCTCCGACCATTATCGTCATCCCTCTCATCTCTTCAAACCCTAGAACTCTCAGATCTGAAACCCTCATTCTCAGATCCGAAACCCCTTTTCCAACCACTCGTTCTTGTTCTCAGATCTGAAACGGGTTGAAGATGGTCAAGTAAACAGACGGTTATGGTTGTAGGTCAGGGTTGGGTTATTTAGCAAATGTCTTGACGATGGCGATGGTGGCAATCCGGTGGCGGTGGTTGTGGCTTTCACGAGAGAGATTGTGGAGAGAAAGAAAACAAGAAATGTGAAAATAACATAAATTTTATTAATTCTAAAATTTAACATATATCTTCTTTTTATATAAAATAAGGGTAAAAGGATAAGAGATGTGAAAAGACACTATTGCTCTCAAGTGGGGTTCATTTGACCAGATTTAACGAAGAAAATTAACTGGGTTAGTATCAAATGACGTAATGTGATAGAGTTTTTAAGCATAAAGGATGTTTTTTATCATTTCTTTCGCCAAAAAACATATGATGAAAAACTGTACCAACATAAAGGACTAGTTGTGCTATTTTGTGTTGTTAATTGCTTCTAAGCTATTTGCTAGATCTTTTAGTTCATAATGTTCAATAATGAATTCACCATCATTTAACAAACAGTTGTTACGTGCTTCTATGTAAATAAATTGTTTTACACGGACTTTTCATGAGAATTTATGTAGGCTAATAATTTTAGCTATTTGATAAGATAGTGTAAGAAGACTCGAGCCTAGTGCACACATCACTTCGGTAGTTCAGTAATAATTATAGGTTTTTGAAGAATCTGCTGCAACAGAAAAAAAACATCTATTTTATTTGGGTAAATTGATTTTAAGTAATAATAATTATAGGTTATTGGTAAATAACACAGTTTCTACTATCTGCGATTAATGAAAGCTTAATTCTTTTAGTTTGATGATGATGTGACATGTATATTTGTCAAAACCTTCTTATGTGGTATGCCCACGTGTTCAAATACTCTTAACGTGGCAAATGCATGCATGGCATTAAAAACCTTCTTCCCCACCGTTTCACTTCATCACCCAACTTCACCTTTTTCCCTCCATTTCACTTCATCACCGCTGCCACCACCTCAGCTTCTCCGGCCACGTGAACAAAAAATACCCACCATCTCCTAACACCCCACCCCCCCTCTACAACCATGGCAGTCACAGTCACCCTCACCCACCGGAATCAAACCAAACTCTGATTTAAGCCAAATTCAAAAATCATATAATCTCACCGTTTCTTTTAATGCGACGTCGTTTACCTTATTCGTCACTCTAATATTATTCTAATAATATCATATAATGCGTTGTAAAATTTTGAATATATTGTTCCGAAGTCCAAGTTTCCAAGTTAAGGTATTCATTTTCGTGGCTTTCGCAATGTCAACTTTGAAGTTTTGGGGTTTTTTTTCTCCCTTTCATTGTTATAGCAAGTGCATATACCATGATGTACCAAACTAATACATACACAATTGCCACGCGTGTATAACATGGGTAGTCCCACTAGCGTATATAAACAGAATAATGAAAACAAAGAAACAAAAGGCAAAATCAAACAGGCCCCAATATATGATCTTTAACAACTGATTTGATAATAAGAAATGGATGTACAAGAACTGAACAAACAAAAGTTTGATTGAATTCTAATATGATGAATCTGAATACAACATTTGACCCCTATTTATACTACATATAAACCAATCCTAACTTAACATATGTACATGAAAGTTATAATCTTTCATTTTGACACATCTAGCCCCTAGACTTTATAAACTATATTAAAACATAACTAAACACACTATTGACTATTTACAACATTACCTCTGTATTTCTAATGACGAGTGAATACTATATTCAACCCCTTAATCACGATTATTTTCTTCAAGATCCGCTTACAGCAACGTTGGCTCCTCGTCTTCATTCTTGACCAAGTTTGCCTTATCTTTCCTCTCTCAATTTGGACGTTCACTCCGATAATGCCCAAGTTCATTACATTTGTAACACCTTATGTGGCTTTTGTCGCGTTGCACTCCATCATCGTCTCGGCCTTTCGCCGACATCCGACCTTTCCCTCGTCCATATCCAAAGTCTTCCCGATTGAGTTTTCACAACCTCAATGCTCACATTTATGGTGTTTATCCTTCAATTTTTCGTTTGCTCCGCTGAATACTCATTTCCTAGACCCATTTTCCGACTGCACCATCTTCCGTGTCTTCTTTTTCATATTCTGGCAAACCTTTTGTTCTCTCAAGTACTAATCTGATCAACTTTTATTCAACCCAAAAGTAACCCCACTGATTATACTTGAACAATATATCTGAAAACAAGCCTGGTACTTTGATCCACTGCATCTGATCAAACCCGCCTCGCTAATGATAGTCAATCTCGCCTTCTATGTTGACAGTCAATCCCGCTTCCTTGCGTTGACAATCAAACCTGCTTCCATGTGTTGATCCCGATCAATCCCGCTGCATTGATAACCAACGCTTTCCGCTAATGTTTATCAAACCTGCCTTCTGCGTTGATCCCTTGACCAAATCTCTGAACCGTTTTTTTCCTTCTCTAACAAATAAAATCCCTTGTTTTAATCCTGTTTTCTACTCGATAGAAAAACAATACAAAACAACAAACTGATCTTTTCTTTCTTCCTTCTCTAACCAACTGAAACCACATACAAAAATAAACAGATATTTTTTCTATTTTATTCTCTAACCGATCTGATCAAATATGCAAAGAATAGAAAAAAAAAACTTATTTGTATTGTTTGGCAGTAATTCTTGAATCAAACTTTACTAGTTTCTGATTCGTTCTTCGATTGCCTCCTGTTTCAATTTTTGATTTTACTAACAAATAACCCTTTTTGTTGTTACAGATTAAACAATCTCTGATTCACACAAAACAACCATCGCTATTTCTTTCTGTTACCGAAATATCGCGCTGCCGGAATTTTTATTTCGCTGGAAAAACTCAGCGGCCTAATTAATAACCACCAATGTTGCCCCTGTTCTGCCGAAAACAACCACCAACGATGCCAATTTATTGCCCGAAAAAATTAGTGGCCGGAAAACACCAAACTACCACTGCTGGCTTTTTTACTTTGTCGGAAAATACTGTCGGCAACAATAAACCGCCGCCGACGTCTTCTTCTTACCAGAAACCACAGCCTTCGATCACCCCTTGTCGAATTGATTATCAAATCACAAAACCCTGATGCTCTGATCCTTAATCTAATGAACAAACATTTGACATCTGAACAAACAAAACTTTGATTGAACTTTAATCTAATGAATCTGAATACAACATTTAACCCTTATTTATACTACACATAAACCAATCCTAACTTGACTTCTGTACATGGAAGTTTTAATCTTCCATCTTCACACATCTAGCACCAAAACTTTACAAACTCTATTAAAACATAACTAAACCTACTATTGACTATTCACAAACGACCCTTTACTTCTGATGATGAGTGATTAACACTACAATGACATGCGAGAAACATAAAAACAAAGGTAGATGAAAACAATGGTTCTAATCAAAAGAAAGATCCGATGATGACTCAACATGTAGAACACATGTTTAGAAACAAGAGGCGCGTGTACATTAGTCAAAAGAAAAGAAAACATTGTATGAAGCCCGAACCTGAACCTTTAAACAAAAGTTGCATCATGAAGAGCACAACGTACAACACCTTAATGCGAAACTAATTAGATAAAATTGTATATTTATAAGTTTCATAGGTTTCTTAAAGTGATATCGCTCAATTGCTGCCTTTGGAAGGGGTGGCGGCTTGCAACACATTAAAAGCGATAAACATAAACACGGGGAAATTTCATGCATGCCACCACCATGAAATTAGAACACATCAAAAGATAAACCAGACCAATAGCCATACTCTAATCTTAGTCTTAAAATATTAATAAAAGAAAATGTTAAACCTTAGATGTCAAGCTCACATTTCACCTAATTCTTAATCTCTCATCTCATTCATTCTAACTATTCATGGATCATGGGTCAAAACTATTTTGTCAAATGGGTTATAACATAATGTGAATTATATTCATTATTGAATCAAGTGTCATTTTCATACCTAAGGTTTAACCAATTATACAACTTTAGTACCTTTTTTTAAATTTCTTCCAAATCAACACATAAAGTTTTCAAAATCATGCTATTTTAAAACTTTTTGTTAACCTTGTTTATTTTTTCCATGAAGTCTACATTAAATTAATTCAAAAATATTTTAAGAATCACAGCTGAAATAACAGACTTTATTTATCTTTATCATTTGACAAAACCCGTGTATTACACGGGTTCATAAAATACATAAACATATTTGTCAGCACTTTGATTGGTCTTCAAAGATGCCTCCAGGAGTTTTAAACCTTATTACCATTTTTAATCAATAAAGAGCTAGCAAACTAAAACACAACCAAAAAGAGATGCCTAATGGGCTAATTAATGGCAATGCTGGTTAGGCAAAAGAGGATAATCATTAACAAGGGGTGCTACATGCCACAATGAAACTAGATATCAGAAGTTTTTCATAAACCATACACATGAACATATTCTAATGCATAAAGATATTTGACAGCACTTTATCCGTCTTCAAAAGATGCCGCCAACAACTTCAAGGCCTATTAACAATTTCAATTTTTAGTCGGTAAATTGCAAATAAATGAAAACACAAACAACTAAAAACCATGACATGCGTATGAAGGAGATAATAACAATAATAATAATACCTCATCTTTTCCCAAAGTAACCATCTTCTCCCCAAGTTGACTCGGATCCTTTACACCAAACTTATTAAGGAGTGTGATGCTAGAAATAGTGGACATAGGTTTCACCACTAAATCATCCATCACCATATAAGTAACCACTTCCTTAACATACCCTCCCTTAAATTCCTTATCTTCTTTTCTGGTTTCTAATACCTCATTCGGTATTACAACTGTCATCGGTACATTCATTGAACCACCACATTCAGGACATGCGTTACTACATTCTATGTTACGACGTATTGGGCTTCTAAACGGGTGCACTTTTACCCTGTGAGTGCTCTCACTATAGTACGAGGAACGCGTTCCATTTTCACACCTGTAAACCGCTTTAGATTGATCTTCAGAAGAGGCATCCGCATCATAGGACAAGACAAATGTGTTACCATTGAAAGTTGTCTTCGGGTTAAAGATGTCATCTATTTTAATGTCAGGTTGAAGGTAGTCTCCATGGAAGCTTTCTATGCTCTTTTTGAGGTTTCCTAAGCAACCCACCATTTGTTTGGAATCCAAGGAACTCGATAGGGTGCCCAAAGGCAAAGAGAATATGTGGAAAAGGAAATCCACAAATTCTTTTGTTGCTTCAGCAAATAACACTCTTGAGCCTTTTCTGTCCACAAGAAGCTTCAGACTCATTTTGGGGGAAGCCATTGATAAGTTGTCGTGATGTGTGGCTTCTTTTGTTTTGGAAGACTTTGAACTTCTTGTTTTCTTTTTAGGCAAAGTTTTATGAATGGGTCTCTTGGGTAAAAGATTTCGAAGAAAGAGATTCATTGACAAAGAACTTGTTCAAGTATCCGTTCCCCATCTCTATCCCTATAATTACACTAAAAAACACTACATTTCTCTCTCATGCTTAATTAAATAGTATTTTTTATACATTTATCATTACAGTTTTCTCTCTCCTCTACTCACAACCAATCCAACAAATATTAAAAAATAAATAGGGAAAACAATGTTTCCCCAAATTTACAAAAAATCACTACATTTCTCTCTCCACCCTATAATTTACACTCACAACCGCTCATCACCCCACCCTATAATTTACAAACTCCCCTCACATATTTATAGAGAATAGGATGAGAATGCTCTTATTTATGGGATAATCAAGTATAAATATGACAAATTTTTAGGATAAAAGTACGGTAAAACTTCGGAATAGTTAATGTAAATTGGAAGAGAAAGTAAAAATTTGGGTTTGAGGCTGAAAAGTTCGAATACGATCTCAACCGGATTTTACTACAACGGACCTTCGGGTGGCGGTTTTCCCCATATCAAGAGATTGTGCGCTTGGGTTACCGGCTTTGTCTACGACCGCGGGCGTATGGATTTGTCTTTTTCAATTGAGTTACTCAGATAATCGGACTTCATTCGTTGATCGTTTAAAATAAAAAAATGTTAATGTAAATGATAATGAGTTGTTCTCTCGCTTTGTATTCTTGGTGTTTGTTTTTAACTTCTTGCTAGCTTAGCTTTGATGGTTTAAATTTTCTTTTGTTGTTCAAAAACAGTGGTGGATAATTATGTTTATTATTATTATTATTTAAAAATTGATGTGTTAAAAGTAGTTATATAATTTATTAATTAAAATATGGTAATCTAGACGCTAAGTAATAATTATATACTCTTAAACTTAACTAAAACTACTAACCAACAAGTGTACCGGTCGACTCTCGTACAATTTAGTAACTCCGAATATCGAACCCACGGACTCTTTAAATTACGTTAACTAGCAAAGTTTAAACTTAACTACAGATACGACTATTTATTTATTATTAAAAGGGTTTTTTTTTTACTAAAAACTAAGATTAAACTAATATTAAAAACTAATTAATAAAACTAAAGACAACTCGCCATAGAACCCAGACTTAATTCAGATGATGACAAACAACCACCTAGGCTAGAATCCCTAATGTATTAATTATCAAATGGTACGAAAATGTTAAGTTATGGAACTGGATATTAAATTATTCACTTAAGGGGAAACTGAACATGATCCTCGACTCTTCTCAAGGAGACACCTTTGGAACCCTAATAAGCTATTGAAATTACCTATTTAATTTGACCCGCTCATGGTCGCGAATTTATTCTATAACAAGTACCTCTATAAGAAATCCTACTTTACAGCACAGAAATCAAATGTAGCTTAAAGTATTCACTCAACTAGATAAACAAGGCTAATAAACCAAATCTAGACGGACTCCCTACGAAAAACTAAATCTAGCAATTCAAACAACCAAGACTTATCATATAATCTATCACCTTACAACTATTTAGATTAGCAGCACACTTAAGTCTATTTAATTTATTATTATTGTTCATATGGTTTTATTGCAAAACAAACTAGTCAAAAAACACACAGTATATGACCTACCAGAATCCCATCATACGAAACAATCACCAAGGAACCGTAAAACAATAAAACTCGTCAAGTAATCCTAAGCACACATATGCATCGAATGAAAACAATAAGCCTCTTACTTAATCATAAATCCATAAACGAAAACAAAATCCAAACCAAAATCCAAAATAATGGACTTTACTATATTTAGTATTTATTGTATAATATCTTGTATTATGGCATAACAATACTATCTCAAATTAAGGGGATTTCGTGATGTATTATTGTATATATATAATTGACTGAGAATGAGATGAGCAAGCATTCAAAAACAATTATTCTATCATGGTGTCAAGAGCCTAACCCTAACGCTGTGGTCTAGAGTTTAATTTAACGAGAGAAGAGAAAAAATTTGGAGAGAAATAACAAAATTGATGTTCCAGAGTTTTTTTTAATGAAAAGAAGAGAAATAAGGAGAAGATGTTTTTGGTGTATTTATATTTCTTTCCAAATTAGAAAGATATGGAGAGGAGAGGAGAGGAGAGATGAACCCACAAAATTGGTAAAACTGTAACTTTTTTTTCTATTTCTCTCTACTCGGGAACACATAAAATGATTAATATTGTTTTCTTTTCTCTTATTTTCATTAAACTCGGGAACACGACATCATTTTCTTTTCTATCTTAATTTCCCTTCTTTTCTCTTCTCTTGTTAATTTAAACTTGGGAACACAGCGTAAAGCCGCCTCCATCTCTTCATCGTCTACTTTCTTCTCCTCTCTTCAATCCAAGTATTTTTTTTCTGCTTCAACAATCCGATAGCATTCCTCATCGGATTTCCACATGGAGAACAAGCTACACCCCGCCCTCATCGTCACAAATATAAAGAACTTCATCCCTATCACACTTGAATCCGAATCCGGCCCTTATACGGCATGGTCAGAGTTGTTAAAAATTCAATGTCGTGCCTTCATGGTGTACGGCCATCTCATCTCTCCAACAAAACCCACCGAATCGTCCTCTTCTACACAACTGAAAGATGACGATCCTAAAACATCACCATCTCCGCTGGCTCTCGCCTCTTGGGAACGGATCGATGCCATAGTGCTCCAATGGATCTATGGCACAATCTCGGGTGATTTGTTACATACTATTCTCAAGAAAGATACCACATCTTTCCATGCATGGACGGCTCTCGCTGATCACTTCAACGTTAGCAAAGTCACACGCGCAGTTTACCTTAAAACCAAGTTTGCCAACACCCAGCTTGACAATTTTCCAAACATGCATGCCTATTGTCAAGAACTGAAAGTTTTGGCAGATCCTTGCCAATGTAGATGCCCCGGTTTCTGACACCGATATGGTTATTCAATTAGTTACCGGACTAAACGGACAATACGAAGGAATCAGTGCAATTATTCAAAATACAGAACCACGTATGTCCTTTCATGCAGCTCGGTCGAAGGTAACTATGGAAGAACAAAAGAAAACTCACCAAGCTGCTTATGTCGCATCCACTGCCGGAACCGCTCTTCACGCCACAACAGCGAAAACCGATCAAACTAGCTCCTCTGAATATAGATCTGAAACGTCCTCTGAACGAGGACGCGCTCGTGGTCGCTCTCGTGGACGAGGTCGGGGGCGTAACACATGGGGTCAGAGGCGTGGTTCTAGTTTCAATAATCATAACTCCATGATTTATGGATACAATAATTATTACCCCACTAGTTCTAGTTTTGGGCAGGAGCATACACAATTCCAAAATACTTGGGACTCCTCATAGCCAATGTGCAAATCAACCCAGTCACACTTCCTGGAGCAATCAGAACACATGGCCCAAACCCCTGCCCCTACCCAACCCAATCTCGGCCCACTAGCAACAGTAACAATCAGCCAGGTTTACTTGGCCTAAGACCGAATCAAGCGTTTAGCGCAGCTTACGCGCCCACCAATATCGAACAGGCATTATACACCATGTCTCTCAACCCAACAGATCAGTGGCATATGGACACCGGGGCTACTTCTCATATGACGAACACTCCGGGTAATTTCCAATCTTTTTTTAATAATGGCGTTTTACATAATATCATTGCCGGGGATGGTACAACCATTCCGGTAAATGGACAAGACAATCAATACTTACAGCCCCCCTTACCCACCCCTAAAATTAAATAATGTCCTATATGCCCCTAAATTGATCAAAAATCTTATTTCAGTACCGGTGGACATCGTTATTACAACCATTTTCTAGACGACCACACTGATTTTTATGGACATACCCATTAGCCAAAAAGTCACAAGTTTATAATACTTTTTGTACCTTTTACAAACAAATAGAAACCCAATTCGAACGAAAATTAAAAACTTCCAATGTGATAACGGTACCGAATATATCAACTCATTTAAAGAATATTGTGACTCCAATGGTATGATACTCCGGTTATCTATTCCTCACACATCCTCTCAAAACGGGAAAGCGGAATAAAAATCACAATTACAATTACAAAACACCAACCCAACTCCTTTATAACCGACACCCATCCTATGACCATCTTCGTGTTTTTGGATCCTTATGTTACCCCCTCCATCCTTCTACTCTTATTCACAAACTCGCTCATCGATCACATCCATGTGTGTTTCTAGGCTACCCCCAAAACCATCGAGGGTATAAATGCCTCGATACAACACATCAAATTACCATATCCCTTCATGTAGTTTTCGATGAAACTATTTTTCCATTTGCGGCGAACCCATCTCAACCTAATCTCTCATTAAAGGATTCCTATAATTTTCTAAACACTCCGCCACACCCTCATCTTTGGACTCAAGCGCTAACAACACCATCTCCAAGCTCGAATCAATCCACCACACTCAATTTCTCTCAACACAACCATACTACCCCACACACCTCCTCCACTACTGTTCCTGCATCCCCTCCGGCCCATTCACCTTCCCCGACCCAATCAACCCTCACCCATTCCACCCCTTCGTTCCCTCAATCCCCACGGCCCAACTCCCCACCTCAAACAATGACATCACCCCACTCTCCTACACTAAATAATACTGTGAATCCACCACCTCCCACCACCCGTACCATGTGCACGTGCCATGGATGGTATTATTAAACCTAATAAATTCCTTAATTTATCTGCCACCACTATTATTCCTATTCCTAAAAACCCATCACATGCCTTGTCCACCCCAGAATGGTTAAATGCCATGAATGATGAGTATAACGCCATGATTAAAAACGAGACTTGGGAACTTGTTCCTCGTCATCCAAAAATGAACGTAATACGGAGTATGTGGTTGTTCAAACATAAGTTCCATTCTAATGGAACCTTAGAGAGGTATAAGGCTCGATTAGTTTGTGATGGTAGATCGCCATAATTTGGTGTAGATTGCGGGGAAACATTCAGTCCGGTGGTAAAACCGGCAACGATTAGAACAGTTTTATCCATCGCCTTATCCCGGTCATGGCTGTTACATCAACTAGATGTCACCAATGCATTCTTGCATGGCACACTAAATGAAACGATTTATATGTATCAACCGATGGGGTTTCGTAGCAAGACCCATCCAGATCATGTGTGTCGACTTAAGAAATCCCTATATGGACTTAAGCAGGCGCCTCGGGCATGGTACTAACAGTTCACTAATTATGTTTTGCAATTAGGATTTCAATAGAGTCAATGTGATAACTCATTGTTTACTTTGCACTCCGGGAATCATACAGCCTATTTATTGTTATATGTGGATGTTATTCTCCTCACCTCCTCATCTAAGGCACTTCGCCAACAACTGATGTCAAGTTTGGCTGATGAATTTTCCATGAAAGATTTCGGTCAGTTAAGTTTTTTCCTCAGAATATCGGTCACTCGGATGGGGGATACTATGTTTTTATCCCAAAGCTCCTATGCCCTTGACAATATAAAACGCGCTGGCATGCAAACATGAAAACCAACACCCACTCCTGTTGATACAAATGGTAAACTTGGCGCTGATTCGGGCACTCCGTTTGAGGACCCATCACTTTATCGAAGCATAGCTGGCGCTTCGCAATATCTCACATTCACTCGACCCGACATTAGCTATGCGGTCCAACAGGTTTGCATGCACATGTATGCCCCCCATTCCACACATTGGGATGCTCTGAAACGCATTTTGCGTTATGTTCAGGGAACGTTTATGTTTTGTCTCACTCTTGGTAAGTTAGATGCCCCCTCATTGCTTGCATATACAGATGTCGATTGGGCGGGATGTCCTGACACTCGTCAGTCCACGTCTGGATATTGTGTTTACTACGGGTTCAACCTTATATCATGGTCTTCAAAACAGCAACCAACGGTATCTCGTTCTAGTGCTGAAGCTAAATACCGAGGTGTAGCCAACGTGGTTGCTGAAATTTGTTGGCTGGCTTCATAACTTACTCTTGGAGCTTCACCGTCCTTTAACTCGAACCACACTAGTTTATTGTGATAATGTGAGTGCCATATATCTTTCTGGAAATCCTATTAATCACCAGCGTACGAAACACATTGAGCTAGCCATCCATTTTGTTCGCGAACAGGTTCGGCGGGGTCAAGTGCGTATTCATCATGTGCCCTCTCCTTATCAGATAGCAGACATCTTCACCAAGGGACTTCCTCGTGCTTTATTTGAAGATTTCAGATCCAGTCTCAGCATCCGATCACCTCTCGCTTCGACTACGGGGGTGTAATAGACTTGACTATATTTAGTATTTATTGTATAATATCTTGTATTATGGCATAACAATATTATCTCCTATTAAGGAGATTTCTTGATGTATTATTGTATATATACGATTGATTTAGAATGAGATAAGCAAGCATTCAAAAACAATTATTCTATCACAAAACCAACAAAAGTTCATCATAAGCCTAGGCGGTCTAAAGATTTTTAGCCTAGCATTATTAAAGTAAACAAAACAAAACAAGCAATCATGGTTAATAATAAGTCAGAAAATAAAGGATTAAGGGTGATAAAACCCATGGTCTTCGATCCCGCTTGAATAGTATGCAACCGGGTGATTCTAAGCCATCAAAACCTTCAAAATATGCAATCCTAAACTCCAAGACTTCACAAATTCGACTGGTAATCGTAGGTTATCGTTAGGGTTATTGTTCCGGTTCTGAACCAAACCGGAACCATTAAAATATGGTTCGGTTCCGGTTCTTATATTTAGCATTTAACGGTTCCGGTTCAGTTCTCGCGGTTCTAAACCGTTGCATAGCCCTAACCAGAAACACTTGGGACAGGTAATAGGCATCCTATTAGGGATTGAATACCCGGTTACATGACATATAATATAAGCTAAAAATTATCATTTATTTTGTGGTGGAATTGTTTTTTCTTTTTGTTATTGTTTTTCTTTTGTATTCTTTTGCTAGAATCTGATGTATTATATGAAACTTGAAGCTTTACTTATTCTTCAAAACTTGTTTATAATAACTCATCAAAACTTGTTTACTATAGTATAACGAATGATGGCTCACTCGTTAAAGTAAGCCCATTCGTTAAGGGTGTTTAGCAAATGGGAAGTCATTTGCTATAGGAAGACCTCATTCGTTAGTGATGTTAATGGATGAGAGGTCTCATTCGTTACATGTATATAACAAATGAGTGCTGCATATAAATAGGCCTTCCATAAATAATTTGCATAGAGATCCGTGTCATATTTATTCCTAATGTAATGTTACCATGCCAGATTCTCTCCATGGCTAATGTATTCACCATGTAACGTATTCATCATCAATAAAGTATTCCTTAACGTATTTACACAAATTGACGTATCTATTTGCGACTAGATCTCGGGCTTGAATAACGTGTTTACACCAGATATGTGGTGCATCATCGAATCACTCCACCTTATCACCCACAAGCATGTGGTCAGGTGGAAGTTACCAATCGGTGTAAGAAAACTGTCAGTCATAATCGCAGAGAGTGGTCGGAGAAACTAGATGACACTCTGTGGGCTTTACGTGTAACAATCGCGAATTTTCGAAACCCGAAAACTGACCCACTTAAAATTTTATTATTATTGGGGAGTTTATTATTTCTTAGGCCCGACAATATTATTTTGTTTGGACATTAATCATTTATTTCATTTCGCCACACGTATGAGTTTTGTTTATATTTAATAAAATATTATGACTATTAAGCATGTACAATTTGACCCCTTAACTACGTTTTGCCCTAACTTGCATAACCAAACAAAGACCAAGGACCAATTCGCAAATAATATTCAAATTTCTTTTCTTCTTCTTCTCCTTCCCCCTTTCCCTCCATCGATCGACAACCCATTTTCCATTTCGTGATTCATAATAAAATCATAATAAACAAATTTGACATTACCAAATCGTTAGTTACCAAAAAAACACTTTACACCGAAGGATTAATTTAGGTATTGATGTTAAATTGACAGCTAAGAACTCGCTTAACAAACCGTGGCTAACCTAGGACGGATACCCTATATATACTAGGCCAAAACACGATTAAACGATACCACACCATCCTCAACCTATCGTGACACTAAGCCTAACGCAATTGCAAGTTACAAAGCCGTTTAGACCAGTTGCGAACTCAAGTTTGGCCGGATACCTTAACCCATCGATCACCATCATTTCTTTAAAGTTTCAGGTAATTGAAGCATTCATTCTGTTCGGCTTTGATCCAGTAACATTACCCCAAATCAATTTTCATCAACAAAGACTAATTAACCCAATTTTGAATTCTAGGGTTTATGATTTTGGGAAGATGGAACTGAGTATGTATGCAGTTATTTGTTTTGATCTTATTAATGAGTTAGACACCTGCCCTAGTGGCAGGTGCAATTTTCTTAATACGTTGAACCGGCTTGGAGGTGCGGATTCGAGTCCCTTCAGGCCCGGTTTTCTGATTTTATTTTTTGAAGAATAAACTTTTGTTATCTTTATGCATTTATAACATTAAATAAACATAATTCTACCAAAAACCGAACCTTGGATTCACGCTTTTCGCTTGTCGTGATTCGTGAAGAACGTTTACTTCGGTCGAGCAAACATCGTCTCAGGCCACGTCGAATGCTCGTTGTCAATTAAACTTAAACGACTATGAATCTAAATTTATTTTTGATGAACAAGAGGAGTTACAACGCCTGGTTGGAAGAGAAAAGGCCAAGACAGCTGCGAGAGGTGGAGGATCTTTGTCTAGAACGACATCCTCGATGAGTTCCGAAATGAGCTCGCGTTTTGACAGTTTGAACCTTAAACTTTCCGAGATTGTCAAGATTAAAAATGAAGCACACGAAGAAAATACAATGATGCACGAAGAAAGAAAACGAATGCATGAGGAATATAAATTGATGCATGATGAAAGGAAAAAAAATGCAATTGGAATTTGGAACGGAAGCGAGAGAAGAAACGAGACAAGGATTTCAAGTTTCTCGCAAAGGATCTATCACATCTAGATCCGGTCACACATGCTTTTTTGGAGAAAAAAGGCAAAAATCTTAGCCAAGTATGCGAACGTGAACGAAGACGAGGACAAGGACAATGAGTATTCTTAATTAATTTAAGTTTTATTTTTTTATTGGTTTTTATGTTTTCTATTTTAATGTTAATTTAAGTATTCTTATATTATTATGTTGGTTAAAAAATAAAAAAAAAGTTGGTAAACTCTCTTGGGGCTTCGAATCAAAGGGTGACAATATGACATGACGACTTTAAAGCCCCATCTAAACTGAATGGTCTTAAGGATGGCCTAAAGTTCAGCATCTACCCATGTAAAAGGCTACAAAAGCATTTCTTTCTTTCTTTTTTTCCTTGTATATCAAATAATCTCTCATCTCCCTCTCACGCCCTCTTTCCTTCCTCACCATCGTTCTCTAAAAACACCCAAATGATACCATATTGACAACGGATTTTAAAAGTATAATGGCATAGTTTTGAAGAGGTAGGTCCCAGCAGAGCCCAGTTGGACCCGCAAGACTCACCTTGAAGAGGGACGTCTGCGCAGAAACCAACTGGATCCGCAGGACCAACCATGCTCAGAGACGTGACGTCCTTACGCGCAGTACGCAAGCTGTTCCCGCAGGAAATGCCTCCCGATGGTGAAGGACTCCGCCTGTTCCCGCAGCTTCGGATACAAGCCATCAGGGAAGGCCACCCGCACAGCAAGGCTACACGCACAAGGCACTTAGCTCTCAATCACTCAGTGTCACCTGAAGGAATGAGCAAAGCCGGGGACAATCCCGCACAAAGGCGGGAGGGGGAATACTCCCGCCCATAAGCCAGTCCGTACGATACGGAAAGATCTTCTGTACTGTACCTGACGAGGTATGGGCAAAAGATCTGACTAAAGATACGACAGCTTATTGACAACAGTATGGCGAGCAGCATGCTCCTGTACTGTATGTCACTATTAGCCGCTGCCTACTCACCAACTCCTGTCATACCACGTGCATAGCCGGCAGTTGGTGGAAAAGGAATAGTATACAGCAGGCCTGGTCACTGTCAGCCGCTGCCTACCCACCAACTACCAGCAGGGCACGTGCGTAGGCCACTGTTGGTTGAACATGATTACTATTCAGCAGGCCACACCTCCTTGGAAACCTACCTACGGCTATAAATACCACAAATGGTATGACCATCTTATCATATCTTATCTTGTATCATCATATTATACCTGATATCTGCTCTAGCAATATCTTAATATACATTTATATTTAAAGAGCAATCTAGTCTGATTCTCACGCCGGAGGGTGGTCACAAGGAGGAACCCCCCCTTCTCAGTGACAAGCTCACAGTGTCTGTTTTGCAGGTTATCAGAAGAACCATCTTCTCTGGGTCTAACCCCTCGTGGGAAACATCTATCTAACCCCCAGGTTACTCGTAATCTGCCCGGGGTCCGGTTAGTGTTTCTTCAAGTTTGTTTTCCTTTTTGTTTTGTTTTCTTTTATATATATTTTTATTCATAAAGTTGTTATGTGAAAATTTAAAACTAAATAAAGGTACATGTATATACAATTTAATATTGTTTTAACAAATATAAATATTTACGGATATTTATGAGAAGGGAAAATCTCATAGAATAGTAACCAACTTTCAAAAGTGTTCCAATTAGGTCACTGATGCATATTTTTCCCAAATCAGGTCAATAAATCTTCAAATCAAGTATCACCGATTTTTGTGTACGTTAAGAAAGAAATGGATGATAAGATGTGGGTGTCGGAATTTGCAATATATGTAGTTAAATTTAAAAATTTTAAAAAAACGTTAATTATATTAAAATTTAAAAATAAAAAATAAAATTCACGTCGCCACTCAGCGTCAACTTTAAAAAAAAGATAAAAAGATTTCCTATGTGAAACAGAAAAGAAATTGGCTAAAAAAACATGTTAAAACTTTTAATTTAATCAAACACGAAAGTTAAGTGACCTAATTGGAACACTTTTGAAAGTTGGTTACTATTATATGAAGTCGCCCCTTATAAGAATGATAATTTGGCCCACTTTCCCCCGTTCGTCGCAACATGCAAGGAATAACGCATCCATCAATATCACGCAAAGACATGACTGTCCAATGGGCCTTTCGTGGGATTTTTATTCGACAGATGCGTTCATAAACACTACTGCACTACATGCACTTGGGCGATATGTATTGTTAGTGTGTTTCTTTTTGATAGTTTGGATTTTTTTCTTAAATAGCAAAATACTTGAAAGAGCCAAGAAAAACAAAGAGGGCATATACAACATTACAAATTTACAATAATTTGAACATAGTCAACAACACTAACCCTTCCCAGCTAAAGCGGGGTTGTATTTTGATCTATTTAATCCTCATAAACCCGATTAACCGAATATCTTACTATCTTCAAAAACTTTCTTCAAACTTCTTTATCTGTGAAGTGTGTTTCATTCATAGCTCGTCAAATGCACTAACAAGAAATATAGATTATCCATTGAATCATATTGTTTATGGCTTCTTCTTTTACACAAAGCAACCTGAAATTTCCCAAAAATAAAGATTTAGTTCGTATTTTGCACCATCTACAAATCAATTTGTTATTTTATTCCTATTTTTAGTAACTTCGTATTTCTGAATAAATTATCAAATGCCTTCATATGTAAGGTTGTAAGCTACTTATAGAGAATTGATAAGATAAGTGTATGAAAGCCTTGAGCCTTGTGCACACATCACTTCAGTCAATCACGATAGCGTTATTAATTAGGCTGAGGGGTGTGGAGCGCGAGAGGGGGCGCGTGAGCCCTTCCGCTCGCGCCCCGGGGCGCGAGCACCACACCACCGAGACGCGAAAGGGGCGCGAGCACGCAGACCAAGGTTGGCGCAAGGCCAGTCACGGCTGAAAATGGGCGTAAAGTGGGCTTGGGAATGCGTGCATGGCCGTTGGGGCTTGAAATAGAGCCGTTGGCTCTTTAAAGTTTATTAAAAAAAAAAATTTTTTTTCTATATAAACCAATATCAACCCAATATCACATACCACACCCAAAATCACATAAAATACTTACCACAACCTTAAAAAAACCCAAAATCACCCCATCTTCCAAACCTTTTTTTAAAAACATGGCTGGAAATTGGTACCCAAACCTAGATTTAGATTACAGTTACGACGATTTATGGTCGGCACCGGACCAACCGATGTTTTATTCGGGGTCGCAACAATCATCCGGCTTTCAACCATCCAACATACAACCGTCTCCTAACTTTGTTGTTCCGGAGACACAAGAACCAGAAGGTGAAGCTGCGGGACAAAGAAGACGCGTCCACCGGAAAAAACAAGTTGCAACGGACGGGTCGGGTTCGGCTTCGACTGGAAGGACGAAACGGAAAACCACTCCGTGGTCATCGGATGAGAAGGAAGCCCTGTGTCGGGCTTGGATAGTCACTTCTGAGGATCGGCGTTGCGGTAATTGTTTTAACGTTTTTAAAAATGATTTTTAATAAAAAAGTTAAATAAAAAAGTTAAATGACTTACAAATTTATTTATGCATTTTGCAGCGGACTACCAAAAGAGCAAGGTCTTTTGGACAAAGGTTAGGGAGACGTTCTATTCGCTCGTTGGGAGTACAGAGCGGAACGCCGATATGATTTCGGGTCGGTGGACCGAAATCAAAAAATTTGTCGGCTTGTTTACTAATCTGTTCAACAGGAATGCCGGTCGTATGAGACCAAGTGGCAGTGACGATTTGGCGGTTTATAATTTCACTGTCGAAGAGTGGAAGCAGGAGTGCCTGCGGAGGTATGGGACGGTGAAGACGTGGGACGATGTAAAGGTGTGGGAGAGGTTGAGAAGGTGTTCTAAGTGGGTTGAGCTGGTGGCGCCGGACCTTGATGCGGAAGTAGGGCCGAAACGGACTAAAACTAGTTCGTCTGGAGCGTACAGCACTTCCGCCGGGTCGGATTACCGGGTTAGATTCGACCTAAACGTTGCGGGGGAGGAAACGTCTTCACCGCCGAGGAGGCGGCCATTGGGAAGGGACGCCAGGGGGAAAAAACCGGCTAAGGGGGAAGCCGTAAACATCACCGATCTTGTTGAATCCCTCAATAAATTCAACAAAACCATGGAGGTGGTCTCTAATGACAAAAAGGAAAAAAAAAAGAATGAGAGATTTGGACTTCCTTACAAGAGACTTCAGTAACCTAAATCCGGTTGACCAAATGCTGATGGAAAAACAAAAGGAACGTATCCGGAAGAGGTTGATCGAAGAAGACCAAGCCGAAGAATAAGAATAATGTTTTTTTAGTACTTTAATTTTTTTTTAGATATTAATGTGTTTTTTTAATTAATGTGTGTTTTTTTAAATAATTTATGAGTTTTTTTAATAATACGTTTTTTTAATACATTTATAAAAAAATAAAAAAAAAAAACCGCTCGCGCCCCCTCTCGCGCCCCTCCACACCAGGGCCCGGGACGCGAGCACCACAACCAACACCCATCTTATCAAGTTTCTCTCTCTGCCACACGTCACAATATTATTGGCTGGAGCTCCCACTCGCGCCCCCTCTCGCGCCCCCCACACCCCTCAGCCTTAGTTTCCACGGCTGTGGATAGTACTTTAAATCATAATATTTTTCATGTCAATAAATAAACTAAATAAATAGACCACGTTCGTGTTACGGTTGGATATCAAATAATGCAAAAAGACACTTCCGATGGTGAATGGAAATGAAAAAAGGAATGCTTTAATCAACGTGTCTGTGAGAGACACTCAAGTTTTTTAAGAGAGAAACGCTTCATTTGTGACGGATAGATGGAGCGCCTCATAAAAAGTCGTTTTTTTTGTATTTTTCTTGTTTTATAATTATTTTATTATCTTTTTTTTTGTCTTTTTATTGTCTTTTTTATTTTTAATTTTTGATTTTATTTGTTTTTTTTTGTTTTGTGTTAGTAATTAAAAATAAAATTACGTTTTTTAACTTTTTTTTATTGTTTTCAAAAACCAGTTAACTTAATTGGCTTGATTTTAAAATTGCAACGAAACAAAATAAACAAAACGATAGTTATTTATACATATTAAATACATTACAACTAGTTTGTAAAACAAAACAAAATGCAAAAACAAATCTAAACTACAACACCACCCGTGTCGTCGTCGCCGTCTTGTCTGCGTGTGGCCGACCTATCCTCAGCATCGTCGTCGTCTCGTGAGTGTCTGACACCTAGTGTGCTCGCCTCGTGGCTTGACGTGCTGGGCGGACATAAACCCTTCCTGCCCAGGCCATCTGACGTTGGAGCTGTGACATCCCCTCCTGGAGCTGTAGCATGTCCTACTCTAATATCTGTAGACGGTCGTCAGTGGACACATCCAAACTCACAGCGCGACATGTACGCGGAACGTGCTGTGGGTCCTCCTGGTGTGGTGGCTGGTATCAACATGATAAATTAACGTTAGTAACACAAAGATACAAAGGAATTTGAACGATAATATAACATACCTGATCACCACTGTCACCGTCCTCATCGTCCGTAGCGTCAACCACAACGTCCTGAATATACACCTCTGGCTCCTCGAATGGCAGATGCTAGGCAAGTGGGACTGCGACGTAAGCGGGAGCCAACAGACTAGTGTCACACCCCGACTTAGGGCCAAGGCATGACACCTGTTAGTTGGTATCTGTTTTGTAAATATATCAAAGTTGCGAGTTTGTTTTATCAGAAGTCTTTGAAATAAAATATTATTTTATAAAATGTCAGGTTAGAATACCCGTTGGATATTGTATGATAAAATATGAGCGAAAGTCTTTTCGAGTAAAATATTATTATGTTGAAAACTCGGGATTTGAATACCCGTTTAATATTTCAAATACCTGTCTTTTGAAAATATGATTGTTTATAATATTCTGAAATAAAATATCTGAGCCATCAGATAACGTCTAATGACTATATATCCAATCTTTTAATCCGTCTAGCTTGTCTGTTCTAACATTTATTGTTTTCCTGAAATATGGGGGGAAAATACGTCAGCACACTGCCGGTAAATAACGCTGACTCTGTTGTAAAATCTTTTCAGCACCATTGTGTAATCAACAATAATATCTTTGTGACTACTCATTAGGCACCTAACTCAATTGAGATAAAATTACTCTAGGTACATGTATAATTAATCATATACACAATATCATTTCTCTAAAAAGCCAAGTGGACTTCCAGAGGTGTATAGATGATATGCATGGCCCCGGGTAAAGCCAAGACACCATGTATGAATGGATCTAGACACGTGTATACTTTTAATCAGAGTGTTCGTTTCTTATTATTGTAACACAATGTTTTAAGGATTCATAGATCCTATGCAAACAGTCTGACTCTAAAAGAGTTTGTAAAAGTTTAGGTCATATTCACCTTTTCTGTTTGTAATCAGTTTCTGATACTGATCTTGTTTATGATCAGCTTATGTTACCGACCCTGCTTCTGATTTCCGAATTCTGATTGACTGATTGTTATCTCGGACCTATAGTACAATAATAATCTTTGTACAAATATCTAGATCAACGATCTAGCTTCAAACCCATAGTCTGTTTTGTATAGCTTTAACCTTGCAAATCATTTGTTTGTATAAAACATTTGGACCTGTAGTTCTTTTGTTGGTTTATCAATCATATGTTACGTTTCTTCTTTAGGAAGAAACATCTATACTGGGTTGCTTTTCAAGAAGAAACATTTAATTTAATTATAACCTTTGTACATGAATATTGTATTCCTTTAATCAAAAAGAAATATTTTTTAACTATACCCTTTGTATGTGAATGCTTATGTTTCGTAATCATGAAGAAACAATATTTGACTATAACCTTTGCTTATGAAAAGTTATAATATGCTTAACTTTGATCAAGGTTCGGGCTATACCTCCGACTATGGTCTATGCTATTATAATAATAATAATAAAATAATTATATTTAAGTGGAACCCCTACCTCACACGGGTATTCGAAGTTAGACGCCCAAAACTGATCGAGCAGCACTTCTACCCTCTATCGCGTACTAAAGCTTAAACTGTCAGAGCTTTGGAGCTTAGCACGCTCTACGAGATCAGAATGCTTCCCGAGGTTAACTATGTGTGTAAAATGTGTGTTGGTGTATGAGATGGGAAGTTCCGTGAACCTTTCTATTTATAGCTGATTTTAGGTTCCTTCGCGTAGCATGAAGGAGAAATGGTTCAGCCGTTCCCGTCGCGCGAACCGACATTAAAATTAATGAGTCATCTGACGGATTGCCACGTGGCTTGATGTGGTGACACGTGTCCACACGTGTCATGCATGCAGGATTGTTACTTCACGTAGTGCGAAGGAATCATGTCTTGGTTATTTCATGTACCGTGAAACCGTTCAAACCATAATTTTATCTTACCTGCTTCGCGTAGTGCGAAGGGTTAATTCCTTGTCCGTCCGGGTAGCGCGAAGGAAAGGAATTTAAGATTTACTCTTTAGGTCCTTCTACTTTCAAAAATACTAAAGGCAGCTCTTAAGCGGCTTGCGGGGATGCCAGCGTGCAAAGTGTAAAGTGCAAAGTGCGCTATCAAAACGACATATTACGTCCATCGGCCGTGCCCGTGCCCGTGCTCGTTGGGTGCTTCGCACCCTCCGCGAGGGCTGCTGAGAATGGTTAGCCAAAATAAAAATATTATTATGGAAACTCTCTTCCTTATAAAGAGCTTCCAAATTTTATAATTTTTCAATGTGGGAGGAAAGTTATCTTTCCTATTTATAGCCATATGAAATGTTTCATTTTCTTTCTTATTTTCATGTGGGATGTAGTTTCTTGTTTCCTTAACATGAGATGTCTTATTTTCTTTATCTTATTTTTCTCATTATTTGTCTTGAGAATATTTTTAATCCCTCGTCTTTCAAAGTTGACATCTTTAGACCAAAATAAATATGGGATTTTCCGGGATCTGACACTAGTGAGGGCGGTAATGCTGGTCAATCTTCCAGACGATGTGCATGCTTTGTGCCCGCTGACAGTCTAGTTTGCGTGGGTAAATTGACGACTGAAAGGGTAGATTAGGCAGCCGCGCCCCGTAGCCCAAACTGAGTACAACCCGCATCACGTATGAGCCACAGAGCAACGACCCGCGGCCCTGCCTGTGCTAGTAAATGACGAAGTAGTAGCCGAACGAGCGAGCTAGGTTGTAGTGCTTGCCTGTCATCAAGCACCGCAAAAAAAAAAGTCGCATAGGTTATAGTGATCTGCTCCTTGCTGACACCCCTGTATAGTCAAAGCGATCAGTCTTTGCAGGTACTTGTACAACAAAATATTATATAGTATTATATATATATATATAAGAGAAGTATAAAATGAAACCCATTTGAGTTGTGAAAACCTTATGTAGCATCGTTTTTTTTGTCGTTTTACGCATGTAAAACATGTTGTTACGTTTAATACAAAAATCGAAAAATTAAAAAAAAATGTTTTGCTATTTTTTTTTATTTATTTTTACTAACTTTGAAATATGTTTTCAAGAGATAGAAAAGGTTACATTTATATTTACATTTTTATTAACATTAATTGTGCACAACAAGATTCAAACTTTAATTAAAGGCATGTGGTTGAAAATTAGTTTCTAAAATGGTTTATTGGATTTTAATAGTCCCTATTGACTGGTATTGGCTAATAATAATCCCTATTTTTTTTTATCACCACTGGCGGTCCCAAATTTAATAAAGTTGACCCCCAATGGTCCGCCGTTAAAAATGACTTAACGGCGTTATACTTTTTTCCGAATTTCAAACTAATGTTTTAGGGCTTTTGATCAGAAGGAGGATACGGGTCGATTGTTGTAAAACTTAGCTCGAAACGGTGATTCAGACGACTTGATTTTTGTTAATTGTAAGTTCAAACACCCGAATTGAAGCATTGTTTCGTCGTTTTAGAGCACCGTTTCGAATGAAGTTTTACATCAATAGACTCGTATCCTCCTTCAGATCAAAAGCACTAAAACATTGGTTTGAAATTCGAAGAAAAGTATAACGCCGTTAAGTCATTTTTAACGGGGACCATTGGGGGCCAACTTTTTTAATTTGGGACCGCCAATGGTGATAAAATGAATATGGATTATTATCGGCCAATATCAGTTAATAGGAATTATTATAATCCAATAAACCTTCAAAAATTTCACGACTCAAGTGGGTTTTTATTTTGTCCTAACCCCACTACAAAAAAATGCCATTTAGTGGCACACTTTTTTTATGGCATTTAGCTATTGTGCCACTATTTTAAGTTTTAATAGCACTTTGCGTATGCCACATTTGCTTGTCATGCATTTTTAGTGGCATTTAGTATTTATGCCACTAAATTTAGGTTTTAGTGGCACTTTATGTATGTCACACTTGCTTCGCACACACTTTTAGTGATATTTAGTATTTATGTCACTATAATTTACGTATTTAGTGGCACCTTGCGTGTGCCATATTTTCTTAGAAACATTCATAGTGCCGTTTAGCATTTGTGTCACGTAAGTTTAGGTTTTTAATGTCACTTTGCGTGTGTCATATTTTTTTCTTGACACACATAGTTAAAGGTTTCCTAATTCATTGAAAACGACCTAAAAGAATTAGTAATTGTGTTCGTTTATTTAGTTAATCGAATGATATTTCTTTTTTTTTTTCATGTTCGTTTGTTTTGTTTATTAAATAAACGCAAATAAAATTCTCGTTGAACAATTTACGCATGGTACTTGGTTAAAAATGCATATAAATTAATTAGTAAATAATTAACGAGCCGAACCCCGGCTGAAAAAAACAGTAACTAAACTGACCCATTGGCCCGTTAGCAGGACAAATTTCCAAACTTGTGACACGTATCAGCAAACCAAATGATCCCTAAATCAATTGTAGATATATTAAAGTGTAAGAAAATATGTTTTCCAATAAATAAAAGATGTAAGACAAAACTATACTATGTTTGTTTGCTGCTGTGTTTCTTAACTTGCTAACCCAAATTTAATTCCCGAAATACCCCTGGTTCCCGACTAAGCAATTTTGCATGTTATAAATATCAAAGTCAACTGAATTTATCAAAGTCAAATCTTAACTATTTTAGTTTATAAATATCAAAGTCAAATGAACGTATCAAAGTCAAATATTAACTTGCTGCGTTTGTTTGCTGCTGCTGCGTTTCTTAACTTACTATACTATGTTTGTTTGCTGCTGCGTTTCTTAACTACTTTTTAACAGAAAGAAACGAAACGAACCGGTTTTTGAAAAAGAATAAGCGAACCAGACACTTTTTTTAACAAAAATTAACGAGCCTAACCACTTCTTTTAACAAAAATAAACGAACCAAACCCCCTTTTTTAACAAAGATAAACAAACCGTACCGCATTTTTAACAAAAACAAATGAAACGAGAACCACATTTTTTTTAACAAGAACAAGCGAGCCGGGCCACATTTTTTAGCAAAGACATATGAGTCGAACTACTTTTTAACAGAAATAAATGAAACGAACCAGTTTTTGAACAAGAATAAGCGGACCGGACACTTTTTTTTTAACAAAAACAAACGACACAAGAACCACAGTTTTTTAACAAGAACAAGCGCGCCGGACCACGGTTTTTAGCAAAGACATACGAGTCGAAATACTTTTTAACAGAAATAAACGAAACAAACCAGTTTTTAAAAAAGAATAAGCGAACCGGACACTTAATTTTTTAACAAAAAAACAAACGAAACGAGAACCACATTTTTTAGCAAGAACAAGCGAGCAGGTCCACTTTTTTAAGCAAAGGCATACGAGTCAAACTACTTTTTAACATAAATAAAGGAAACGAACCAGTTTTTGAACAAGAATAAGTGAACCGAACTCTTTTTTTTTAACAAAAATCAACGAAACTTTTAACCACATTTCTTTAAGAACAAGCGAGCCGGACCATGTTTTTTAGCAAAGACATACGAGTCGAACTACTTTTTAACAGAAATAAACGAAACAAACTGATTTTTGAACAAGAATAAGCGAACCGGACACTTTTATTGTTTAACAAAAATCAATGAAACGAGAACCGCATTTTTTTAACAAGAAAAGCGAGCCGGACCACCTTTTTTAGCAAAGACATACGAGTCGAACTACTTTTTAACAGAAATAAAGGAAACGAATCAGTTATTGAACAAGAATAAGCGATCCATACACTTTTTTTTTAACAAAAACAAACGAAACGAGAACCACTTTTTTCTTTAACAAGAACAAGCGCGCCGGACCACGTTTTTTAGCAAATACATACGAGTCGAACTACATTTAATAGAAATAAACGAAACAAACCAATTTTTAAAAAAGAATAAGCGAACCGGACACTTTTTTTTTTACAAAAATCCAGTGGCAACGAACAAAATACGCAGCAAAACGATACAGTTTTTGAACTAGAATAAGCGAACCAGACTTTTTTAACAAAACTCAACGAAACGAGAAACACATTTTTTTAACAAGAACAAGCGAGCCGGACCATGTTTTTTAGCAAAGATATACGAGTCGAACTACTTTTTAATAGAAATAAAAGAAACGAACCAGTTTTTGAACAAGAATAAGCGAACCATACTTTTTTTTTAACAAAAATCAAGCAGCAGCAGCAAACAAAATACAGCAGCGATAGTCCATGCTCGATATGTGAAGCTCGGGCCCGGGCTAGTTTGATGAACGAGCTTACTTTTAGGCTCGAGCTGGGGCTCGAGTTCAATTAAGCTCGGCTAGATCGAGCTTTTTAACGAGCCAATCTCGAGCAGGTCGGCTCGTTTGCACCCCTAACCATAAGCAACTGATAAGCAATACTGGAAAATATCTATTTTGTTATGAAAACTTAGAACAAAAAAAAACATTGAAACAGGTGATTATAGGGTTTGAACTCCTGACATTAACTTTGGCAACCAATGAATTAACCATTACACCATCAGTTGTAATTTGTTAAAAATTAGAAAATCTGATTAATATAGCTTCCATCAGCAGCGACAAGTCTTGTATCTGTTACATATAGCCTGCACCAAAACTGTTTGATCCACAACAATCTCTAAACTGAATTAATATTGAGCGCCAATACCTAATCTAACGTGTGTCATATCAATCTTCCAATCCATTGCAATCGACCAGAAGACTACTATTGCAGGTTTGTGTTAATCATTCCAATCCATCAAAGACTATTAATTTTTAATTTATCATCAGTTTTGTATTAATCATCATTAAAACAATTGATTATGAGCATAAATTCATTCGAGCATTTCATTAAACAATTGGCATGCATTTAAAATACTATTGCAGACAACTTTATTCTTTAGTGTTCTTTAGTTTCTAATTGATGTTGTGCTTCCTGTAATTACTAGTGATTTTAATTTAGTTAGACTCTTGTTATCGCTGCTAATAGATAAAGACCTGTTTTTAAACTATAATGCATTGATGTAGGAAGTTACAACAAAATTAGCTTTTATGAACAACCCTGAAATAATACTTACAAACTTTTTTATGTTTCATTATGAATAGTCATTGATAGATCATGGATGTATCTTGCGCCAAGATCAAGTTAAACTTTTGTTAATGGGGTGAAAAACTTATTAAATTTTGCATTTGAGAGAGCATGTGTAAACGGGGGGATGATAAAGTGTCCATGTACAAATTGTCTAAACATGGAATATCAGAGTAGACAATCTGTTTTGGATCACCTCATATGTTCAGGGTTCCGGCCAGAATACTTTAAATGGGTATATCATGGGGAAGACACAGCGGGTGCATCAACGAGCACAACCCTTCACGAGGATGAAGACACATATGACCATGGGATGCATGAAATGTTGAATGATATTTTTGAAACACAAGTTGGAAGTGGAGCTGAGATACATGAGAATGATTCAAATAATAGTACAGAGACAAACAATAACAGATGCAAATTCGATGACCTTGTCAAGGAAGCTGAAGGAAAGGTGTACCCGAATTGCAAATTCAACAAATTATCATGTGTGGTGTATTTATACCATATAAAATGTATCAATGGATGGAGCAACAAATCTTTTCAATGTTGTTAGAGTTTCTAAAGGAACTTTTACCCGAAGGAAATGTATTACCTAAAATAACACAAAATATTAAAAAAATCATGGCTAACTTGGGATTAGGATATGAAAAAATTCATTTTTGTCCTAATGGTTGTGATGTGCTAAAAGTAGTTTAATATTTATTAAATAAATTAACTAAAAATAAACACTAAGTAATACTCTAGACTCTCTAAAACTCGACTAAACTACTAACCGGCAAGTGAACCGATCGGATCTAGTAAAGCTAAGTAAGTCCAGATATCGAACCCACGAGACTCTTTAAACTACGTAAACTAGCTAATTAGACTCAACTACAGACATGACTATTTATTTATTATTTGTTTAGGGGAGTTTTACTAATAAACTAATTTTAAACTAATTAAGAAAACTAAAGACGATTAAACTTAGAACTTGGACTTAATTCAAATGATGATGAGATAACTACCTAGGCTAGAATCCCCTAAATTTCAGTAATGAATTAACCTGGGAAAATGTTTAGTTATGGAACTGGAATCGTAAAATAGACACTTATAAGAAAACCCGAACATGACCCCTAACCCTTTTCAAGAGACACCTATAGATTTCTAATAAGTTTTAACGCACACCAGTATTAAAAATCAAGTTCCCTTACAGTCACCCAATTATTTATAATTTAGTTTCTTTAAACGAAATCCTACCTTACAGCGCGGAAATCAAAGGCAATTTACTATATTTAATTGATTTGATAAACAATAATAAATAATCAACCCTAGACGGACTCCTTACGAAGAACTAAATCTAGCAAGATTAAATAGTAAAGACTTATCAATAACCTAGCACTTTACAGATTTAGGTTAGCAGCACACTTAGGTTTATTTGACAACATTATTCCTATGACCTTATCATGACATCAATCATAAAATAATCAAGAACACAAAGTAATTGACCTAATAGCAATCCTATTATATGACAAACAATAATCAAGGAAAACTATGGAATAAAACTCATCAAACAATCCTAAGCATTCATACGCATCAATTAATTATAAATAAATCTTTTACTAAACCATAAAAACCATAACGATAAACAATCCCAAAGTCAAATCAAAACATCAAAGTAGGTTCATCATAAGCCTAAGTAGTTCTTGCAATTTAGCCTAGCATCTTAGGTTTAAACAAAACAAGCAAATAAGAATTCATGGTGTTTAAATAAACGAAAATGAAAGAAACAAAAGATAAAACCCGTGTTCTTTGTCTTCAACTAGTACGCGCACCACCAACTGATTCTTCGACTCCAAAGCTGCCAAAAACTCGTCTCGTACGCCTCGGAACTCATGATATTCGTTTGGAACTTCAGGGTATGCTTAATGGTGAGTTTAGGGGTCTTTAAATAGGCAACAGGTGACCAAAAATACGTAAGTCGGCCAAAAAATGGAACATTCTGGAAATCTGAGCCGCCGCGCCTCGTGATGGGCAGCCCCTTCTTGGCTGCGCGATAGGCCTGTGCAAAGATGTGAGACCAGACCGACCCGGGTTTAACCCGACCCGACCCAAAACCGAAATATATATAGAATGCATACCCGAGTATCAGACCTGTAAGCACATTTCTGGTCTGGGGCGGACTCGGTTTCGGTGCTTTGGTTACATGTATAAGACCGGGACTGAACTTCGTCCTAAAACAGTGGGAAGAAGACTAATTTGGGTTTGGTTACAACTGATTTTGATGTTAGTCACGAAGAAGACATGGATAAAAGATGAATAAAGGATTGGCTTTTATGAGGAAGAAGATGATGCACTCTGTGATTTAGTTTTATAATTGGGTTTTTTGATTTGGGTCAAGTATGATTGTGGTTGGGGAGAATCTTTATTAACTTTAAAACTATTTTGAGACATGAGTACAAAAGTCTTTTTGATACTCTCAACTCTTGATGTACACAATTAAAAATTAATTTTTCTATTGCATTTCATTTAGTTTTACCTTTTACAGCTGTTTTTACTTACACCTTTTCAATTTTAATTTAAAGCCTCGTGAGAAGTGCAATTCTACTTTCTTAACTCTCATTTCTCTTTAAAGGTTTTTTGCATCTCCTTCTTCCATGCCTTAATGTTCTTCTCACAGTATGCTCTTCTTTGCTGAATATGTGGAAAACTCGGGTCATTTCGGGTTTCATGCTGCTTTCTCGGTTTTGGACTGAACCCGAGACCGAAACCGAAATTCGTGATATAACCGATGCTAACCCGAAGTACACATGTTAGGTCCGGTTTCGGGTATTTTTCGGGTTAGTTTTCGGGTAGGGCCGAGATCTGCACACCCCTACTGCGCGGCGCTCCGGCATATGGGGGGGGGGGGGTAGCCGGCCTAGCCAGTCCGGTTCTCCTTCTGGTCTTGTCCGGTTCGTTTCCTGATGGCTCGGTTCTCCGGTTCGGCTTGTTTTTGCTCCTTTTTCGTCTTCTTTTCATCACAATTCAAACCCGAAACCTAATATATAAAAAATATGTTAGTAGTATACAAATCTTACGAGAAACCGAACAAACTAATAAAATATTAAATAAAATGTACACGGGATTAATGTATATTAAACGTTATATCAAATATCCCCACACTTAACCTTTTTTCGTCCCTGAAAAAGTCTCATTGCAATGGGATCAGAATCGGAGAAATACAGTCTTGAAAACATATAGGTTATCTTAAAGTTTAGAACAACGCAGAAACTGCGATCACCGATATTGTTGTCCACTTAAACCCATGCCTTTGTCTTTACCGGGACAAGTAAGATCCAACTATTATTATTATTATTTGGTATATAATCAATCTAGTGGCACCCACAGTCAAGACCCGTTTTATTTTAGATTTTACCGAATCAAACCACCCCAACTTGACTTAAATCTCATAGTAGCAGATTAAAACATTGATGCACATTTTTCATGAACAGCTAAGACGATCAAGAATATTGTTTATCTTCCTAAATTTAAATATCAAAGTATACCAAGCAGCCATTAGATACGATTAAGGTTCAATTATTCAACTAACTAGCTAGTGTTCCCCACTACATGACATACCATCGTTATCAAGCAATACCCCGGACCCATTACCACACGTGATTTTACAAGTTTCCATCTGTCGGCTTACATACGTCGTGTCTCTAGTTGATCCTGTTCTTAATGGTATGGGCGCAAGTAAGAGGACCACGTATGACTAACAGCGGGATGATCACTGATCATCAAGATTTTACTTCAGTGTAATTGATGTAAGTGAGTGTAATGATTGCAGTAAACTACGGGTTTATGCTTAAAAGCTTTTATTTATTTAAATATCCGAAGATACCCAGATGAACAACTGTAAAAAGACCCGTGGTCTCTGAACCCCAGAGCATCCCATCAATACAGGATTTAAGGCCATAAAACCATACGCCTATGAAGTGTTAACCACTAAAACTAGAAGTGCAAGATTTAAGTTTATATCACAAGCTACACGGTATACTTTAACGTTTAAACCTACCCAAGCATCTTATGATAGCGTATTCAAATTTCTATAAAATTTTTAATTTTCTACAATCAAACTAAAAATGAGGCTTGAGTATGGCCTGACCTTTCATCTCGTATTTTATACAGACTTAACATGTTTCCCACTAAAAATCATATTTATCGTTAAAAACCAACTATCAAACTGCTCTTTCATTCTTAAGGCTGAGCCTACCGACACATCCCAAGATAAGTGTGTGTTCTTTTATTATATCTTATTATTGGTAGTTTGAAAAACCGATTCCCGATAAGTATCCTCATCTCTCATTTATATGCAAAAAGAAACAAAATCAATGGACATTTTTCAAAACTTTTTCAATTTTTTTTAAATAAAATTTTAACAACGACTCAGGTATCCTATCCCCACACTTAAATTTAGCATTGTCCTCAATGCAAGGATAAGGACGAAAAATAAAAATAAGTCGGAATACAAAAACCTAAAAACCTAAAAATAAAAATAAAAATAAACAAGCTAGATAATGGAAAAGACTTAGCTGGTAATATGCGCATGAAATTTGATGCCAAAGTCTTCATCCATAGCTGCCCTCAAACTCCGAACGCGCTCAGCAAACAGTATTTCTTTCTCTCTCACACGAACGGAAACAACAACAATATAAACAATATCTAAAAACTCATCTTATCAACTTGATAGATATAATCATTTAAAGTACTACTAAACCAACCAACCGCAAACAACATATAATATAAATAATATCAGCAAATAGATAAATAAAAGTATACGGCTCCTGCTGCTCCATCCCCACACTTGAATTTTGCAATATACTTCACGGGGATGCTCTTCTAGCTCAAATCCTACAAAACTTAAAAACACAAAAACAAAGAAAAACTACAAAAGACTACGTTAGTGACTCGACAATTATACAAACTCCGCGGAACCTCCCCACACTTGAACTTAATCAGGAGGTTTCTCTTTGATCTGGACCCTATCTAACCCGTTCAGTTCCACCTAGTACTTGTTAAACATTGAAATTTTCTCGGTGGAATTGCAAAAATCTTTAACGGGTCAAACCACCAAAATTTAAACTTACCTGGCAAGAACCAGATGCATGACATGTATCGAGAAGACTGGTCGTTCTTGAACTTCAATGGCTTCCTCTTTCCTGTAGACCATCTTCTGACTTGCAAATTATTTCGGTTCGCAGATGCTCTTCTCTTTGCCTTCTCCCGTGGTTTTGATTTATGAGCAACATTTATTATAAGTGCCACGGGCCAGCTGTGGAGGTCTTCCACTACCACCACTTCTATATCTTCTAGCAGGGATTCAAAAAATGCTAAGTCACCCTCCGAATCAAACTCTCCTATTTCATCATACTCAGGAAACCCTTCTAACTTCAAATCCAAAAACTCATCCTCCTCATACAACATATTCTCAACCTCTTCCTCAACACCAAACATCAAATCAAGTGAATCTCCTAAATCCACTTCATCCTTTATCTCTTCTTTCATCACTAACGACAACTCAAGTGAATCTCTCAAATCCACTTTCTCCTCTATCTCTTCTTCAACACAAAACATCAACTCAAGTGAGTCTCCCAAATGCACTTGCTCCTCAATCACTTCTTTCTTCACTAACGACTTCTGATAAGCTGCCCATTCTTCTTCGTCAATCTCATCATCAGAGTCACTCCAGTAATTAGCAATAGTAACCTGGGGAACCGGAGGTGGGACTTCATTGTCCATTTTCGTCTCCGTTACTTGAGTAATCCTTTCATCTGACTCGCCAACACACTCCAATAACTCCAATCTCTTTTCTTCCTCTTTTTCTTCAGTTAATCTCCTAGTAATGCTCTCTAATGTACGTTGGAGATCTGTAATAATGCTCTGCCAATTTTTCAAGATGATAGCATGCTCGGCTAACTTCTGTTGGGAATCTGAGGCCAGATATTGAGTCAATATATTTTCCAATTTATTCACCTTCTCGAACACACTACTCTCAACATGGTTGCTGCCAGAATATTGATCATCGAATTAACCCTGACTATATTGTGGCTACTGATATAGATTATTATATTAGTACAGTGGAGGCTCCTGCAAAAAATGTTGTTGCGGCTGCACATGAGGGTTAGTATAATAATGTGCCAAGCACCCCACATATTGCGGACATATAAGCGTAAAATGGGGCCCACCACAAATCTCACACATATTTACGAGACTCAAAGGACATAAAAGACACGGATAATTAGACTCCTACGACTCAAAATAAAATAAGACGAAGTAGACTCTTACTAAAATACTCCTAAATAAAACTAACAATTAAACTAAACTATATTAACCTAACTTCTACGACTCAAAAACAAAACAAAATACAAATAACACGTATATAGCAAGTAAGTCTAATCAAAGCTAATAACGCAATCGTTAAGAATCCCCGGCAACGGCGCCAAAAACTTGATGTGCTAAAAGTAGTTTAATATTTATTAACTAAATTAACTAAAAATAAACACTAAGTAATACTCTAGACTCTCTAAAACTCGACTAAACTACTAACCGGCAAGTGAACCGATCGACTCTAGTAAAGTTAAGTAAGTCCGGATATCGAATCCACGAGACTCTCTAAATTACGTTTATTAGCTAATTAGACTTGACTACAAAACACGACTTATTAATTATATTTGTTTGGGGGGTTTTAATTTAAAATACTAATTTAATACTATTATTAAAAACTAATTAAGAAAACAAGTAATTTAAACGAAAACAAAGTTTGTTAGGAAAATAAGATGATGATGAGAAAACTACCTAGGCTAGAATCCCCTAAATTTCAATAATGAATTAACCCGGGAAAATGTTTAGTTATGGAACTGGGATCGTAAAATAGACACTTATAAGAAAAACCAAACAAGACCCCTGACCCTTTTCAAGAGACACCTATGGATTTCTAACAAGTTTTAACGCACACCAGTATTAAAAATCAAGTTCCCTTATAGTCACCCAATTATTTATAATTTAGTTCCTTTATACTAAATCCTACCTTACAGTGCGGAAATCAAAGGCAATTTACTATATTTAATTGATTTGATAACCAATAATAAATAATCAACCCTAGACGAACTCCTTATGAAGAACTAAATTGTAAGACCCCGAATCCCGGGAATCCTCCAGTTGGTAATCACCTCCCAAAATTCACAAAAATTTAAAACCAATCGATTCGTTTTATTTAAAACAAGTTCAGAGTAAATAACAGCGGAAAAGTTTAAGTATTAAAAATCCCAAACACGGGTTCAAGTGTGCAAAAATCAAATGTAAATAAAATATTTGTTTTATTTGAAATCTTCATCTCATTAAAATCGTTTCAGAGTAGTAAACAGCGGAATAGATAACATCAAAATTCCCAAAACCAGGGAAGTGACCAAAATTAAAATTTAAATACTTATGGTAATAATTTAAAAGAAACAGTTTGCGTTATTAATTCTTCGACTAGATGTGCCTTCAACCGTCCGAGTAGTCTCTAGCACGTCCAAGCGGAAATCTCTAATCCTCAACCTGAAAGTCAATCTAACATACACACAAAGTCAGCTTGAGCTGAGTGAGTTCAAGTTTTCATAAACAATAATTCATACTTTATTTCAAAGCTATAGTTATAAACAATAGAGAAGGTATAAATAAAATAAATTATATATAATTCACCAAGTAATACAATCATCGTCGAACACACGTACACGGGCCTCTCCACCACGAGTCAAGACTCGAGTAATATATTTGACCCGGACGCGGTAAGACCTAAGCATGTGACACGAGCCTCTCCACCACGAGTCAAACCCGAGTAATATATTTGACTCGGTCACAGCTTATACATCCGAGCACGGGATACGGGCCTCTCCGCCACGGGTACAACCAGAGTAATATATTTGACCCGATCTCGGCTCATACATCCAAGCACGGGGTACGGGCCTCTTCACCACGGGTGCAACCCGAGTAATATATTTGACCCGATCCCGGCTTATACATCCAAGCACGTAATACGGGTCTCTTCACCACGGGTACAACCCGAGTAATATATTTGACCCGATCACGGCTCAACATCCAACGGGCCTCTTCACCACGGGATTTTAAAACCCGAGTAATATATTTGACCCGCCAAAATGATGATCACGTCACACGGGCCTCTTCACCACGGGTACAACCCGAGTAATATATTTGACCCGGCCGTGAATCACCATGCACACACACAACAATAAGCCTACATACATCATTCTTAGTCACGAGAAACTAAATATCATTACACAATCGTAAACTATAAGGTACACATCCTCATACGCACATACATACCTCCATATATACATACATATATATTCCTACATATATATGTATATATATATATATGTATATATATATATATATATATATATATCATCCCAAGGCCTACCTTATGCTAGCAAGCCTATATAAATTCGTTTAAAAACATATCAAGAGTTTAAATATCAAAACGGGATTATAAAACATTCCAAGAGTTTAAATATAAAAACGAGATTATAAAACATTCCAAGAGTCTAAATATAAAAACTGGATTATAAAACATTCCAAGAGTTTAAATATAAAAACTGGATTAGAAAACATTCCAAGAGTTTAAATATAAAAACTGGATTATAAAACATTCCAAGAGTTTAAAATATAATACGGGATACGAACAGTTAGGCCATCATCAACACTAAGTATTCGTACTTAGACATCTATATACATCCATATATTTATATCCCTATAAATACCGTCCAAATAATAACATGAGGGTCGAGTACACGTACAACCCAAACACGTAACATCTCATCCAAGTAATAACATCAGGGTCGAGCACACGTACAACCCAAACACGTAACATCTCATCCAAGTAATAACATCAGGGTCGAGCACACGTACAACCCAAACACGTAACATCTCATCCAAGTAATAACATCAGGGTCGAGCACACGTACAACCCAACACGTAACATCAGTGCATGCAAACACAAATAGGTCTACTCATATTCAATTACTGCTAAGTCTACTAACATCCTCGAGTCTAGACCATCAATAATGTATGTAACCTTAAGGACACAAGACCATGAACGAGTCTAAAATATCCTAAGGCATATAAAATAATTCAAATATAGCTTTCAAAATGCACCATCACGAGTGAGACCATGTAAAACTATTCAATTCACTATAACGAGTAAAATCGTTTAAAATTGTATTTCGGTGTGTATGCTAGCCCAAAACGTAAAAGGATAAAAAGGGCATCATGAACTCACCTGAATCAACCGAACACCTGCAATGAGCTAGGAAATTCCTAAGAGCACAATCACAAGCAAGGGCCTGTAAATTATACACAACGCGTTACTAAACTAGACTGTAACAACACTCTAGCCTAATGGGCCATTCAGGCCCAACACTCCGGCCCAAGACCCAACAACTGGGCCCAAGGCCCAATACTTTGGCCCAAGGCCCAATACTTTGGCCCAAGGCCCAACAACTTGGCCCAAGGCCCAACACTTGGCCCCAGGCCCACCACTTGGCCCAAGGCCCAACACTTGGCCTGAGACCCAACCACTTGGCCCGAGGCCCAACCACTTGGCCCCAGGCCCAACACTTGGCCCAAGGCCCCTAAAACCTTTCAACTAACTAAAACCACCGGTTAAGCCTAAAACGAACTTGTTGATTAATAACGAGTAAAACGTGCAGATTTTAGCATGCGAAGATGCATTTAATTACATAGGATAACCTTTGAATTAAATTATTAAATTTTTACCAGACTTTAATAAATGTCTTAGGTTTATAAAAATATTTTTATTATATTTTTCTATTAGACACAAAAATCATAAAAATTCTTCCAACACAGAAAGATATGTGCAGCTATTTCAGCGCGCAACAAAATGGTTTTATTTTTATAAAATTTATTACCGAACCAAATTAAACGATTCCAATTGGGTTTGGTTCCTAACTCAAAACAATAACTCCCAGAAGTGGAACCAACCAATTTGGACTTGTCAAAAAAAGGTTATGACGTCGGGAAGACAGACCAGAATCCGTTATCCCGCATCAGCTTTGACACTCGATTTTATAAATTCATAAAAACTATTCAAATCTCGTCCAAAAATTACGTATTATACCTTTCTGGAAACTAGACTCAAAGTAGAACATCATGGAATCAAGAATCGATCACAAACAGTGTATTAACATCGCGTTACAGACCCTACAATAAACGTATACGAATCTGTCAGCAAGCTGTTATCATCAAAACTTTATCTTAACGACCAATAAGCGCGTTAATATGATCAATTAAGGTGTAAAAGACATGGGGAATCATAAAACCGACCTTGAATTGAATTTTTCACGGCTGAAACTTGGCTGGGCAGAAGAAAAACGAGCAGGGGGGGTCCAGGTCCGACGGCTGCAAATAGGTTTAGGGTTTGAGTTTTCTTTTGTTTTATGATATAAAATAGTTACATCCAAGTCCCTCCAAATTGAAGTATGTAGCAACTTGGGTGGAAATTTAAGTGAGAACGTTTACGAGGTTTGCAAGGAGCTCCCGAGAGAATGCCGGGTCAAGCCCGAAAGGTGTACATAACACTACAAGATTAAACCTTTTGTCGGAAATTAACGGGTGTTACATAAATCTAGTAAGATTAAATAGTAAAGACTTATCAATAACCTAACACTTTACAGATTTAGGTTAGCAACACACTTAGGTTTATTTGACAATATTATTCCTATGACCTTATCATGACATCAATCATAAAATAATCAAGAACACGAAGTAATTGACCTAATAACAATTCTATCATATGACAAACAACAATCAAGGAAAACTATGGTAAAAAACTTATCAAACAATCCTAAGCATTCATACGCATCAATTAATTATAAATAAATCTTTTACTAAACCATAAAAACCATAACGATAAACAATCCCAAAGTCAAATCAAAACATCAAAGTAGGTTCATCATAAGCCGAAGTAGTTCATGTAGTTTAGCCTAACATCTTAGGTTTAAACAAAACAAGCAAATAAGAATTCATGGTGTTTAAATAAACGAAAACAAAAGAAACAAAAGATAAAACCCGTGTTCTTTGTCGTTAACTAATACGCGCACCACCAGCTGATTCTTCAACTCCAAAGCTGCTAAAAACTTGTCTCGTACGCCTCGGAACTCACCAAATTCGTCTGGAACTTCAAGGTATGCTTAATGGTGAGTTTAGGGGTCTTTAAATAGGCAACAGGTGTCCAAAAATACGTAAGTCGGCCAAAAACTGGAACATTCTGGAAATCTGAGCCGCTGCGCCGCGCGATGGGCAGCCCCTCCTTGGTCGCGCGGCGCTCCGGCATATGTGGGGGGGGGCAAGCCGGTCCGGTTCTCCTCCTGGTTTGGTCCGGTTCGTTTCCTGATGGCTCGGTTCTCCGGTTCGGGTTGTTTTTGCTACTTTTTCGTCCTCTTTTCACCACAATTCAAACCCGAAACCTAAAATATAAAAATATGTTAGTAGTATACAAATCTTACGAGAAACTGAACAAGACTAATAAAATATTAAATAAAATGTACACGGATTAATGTATATTAAACGTTATATCAGGTTGCATGTTGTTTTGGGATGACAAGGAGAAAGATGAAGTTTGCTCTTTTTGTGGATCTTCTAGATGGAAAGTTCATGAATCTAGTCCAAAAGACGAAGTTAGTGTTCCCAAGAAGAAGGCTTCAAAGATATTACGGTGGTTTCCTTTAAAGCCTAGACTTCAAAGATTGTCTATGTCATCAAAGTTGTCTAACCTTATGAAGTGGCATCATATAGAGCATTTGAAAGATGGAAAATTGAGGCATCCAGCAGATTCATTAGTTTGGAAAAACTTTGATGAAAAATTTCCAGAATTTGCCAGTGATCCCCGTAATGTGCGGCTAGCTCTATCAAGCGATGGCTTCAAGCCGTTTAGGACAATGAATTCGGCGCACAGTATTTGGCCAGTTTTTGTTATTCCATACAACTTGCCACCTTGGTTGGTTATGAAACAATCGAATATTATTCTTTCTTTAATTATCCCAGGTCCTTAGGGTCCTGGAAACAAGATAGATGTGTATATGCAACCTTTGATAAAAGAATTTAAGGAATTATGGGAAGATGGAATTAATACATTTGATGCCTCAACTAAACAATACTTCTAGTTAAAGGCTGCTGTTATTTCTACCATATCAGACTTTCCAGGCTATGCTAATCTATCAGGGTGGAGCACTAAAGGAGAACTTGCATGTCCTGTATGTGGTTTGATACTGATTCCAAATGGCTAACATATGGAAGAAAATAGTGTTACATGTGTCATATGAGGTGTTACATAAATGGGTTGTGCTTGGGCACACGTTAGAGTTATGATTTTTTCTATTTTCAAATTAGTAAAGTTTTACCAGTTTAACAAGATTAGTAAAGTTTTACCAGTTTAACCAGTTTTACTAGTTTTACCAGTTTACAAGCTCTTTTATTTTCAACCATTTTTGAACTACTTACCACCTCCTTATTTTATTTTACCGATTAAAGTTTAACCAGATTGACATGTTTACCTTCAAATCACATTCTAAAAATTGCTTAAAACAAACTGGTTAGGGTTTGGGGGTGAATATGTTTACCGCCTCTTTACTTTAATTTTTTGAACTGCTTACCGCCCAGTTTTGGCCGGTTTCGGTTTGGTTAACCGGTTCGGAACCGGTTTTGGTAATGAAAATTGCAAACCGATTTCGAACCTACAGTTTCAAATCATGTCTTAACATACACGTTGTCTTAACATACACGTTGTCTTTTCATAAACATTAACATAAAATAGTCATGACACTTCTTCATGGATGCCAGTCTCTTTATTTTGTGCCATGTGTCCCTCCTCAAGCCAGCTGCCTCAACCTATTTGCCTGCGTGCATACTAAAAGTCAGCTATGCTGAGTGAGTTCTAGTTAATCAATTAACATACATTACATTCATACCATAGTCATACGTGTCCGGAGATACGTATTCATACCTTATTTACTATCACTTCTTTCATACATACTTTACATACATGCATACGTTCTTACGTACTTTCTTTCATAAAACCCTATGGTATACCATAAGCTATTCTATCTTAAACATCACAGATATTATAAGGGTCTGGTCTCTAACATCATAGATATTATACGGGTCTGGTCCCTAACATCACAGATATTATAAGGGTCTGGTCCCTAACATCACAGATATTATAAGGGTCTGGTCCCTATCATCTCAGATATTATGAGGGTCTGGTCCCTATCATCTCAACTATTATAAGGGTCTGGTCCTATCATCTCAGATATTATAAGGGTCTGGTCCCTATTATTACGAATAACCATACAACCATACGTTTACTTCATACATTTCCTATCATACCTGCATACTTTACATGTCTTATATATATATATATAATATATACATACCCATTCATTCTCATAACCATCATATAATAATAATATTTAATACACAATCATATACGTATCTTATACCTATCACTTAGGATAAGCATATTAACTACCACATCGGAGTATGCACACAGCCCCGAAAACATAACATAGAAATGGGGCTAGAACTCACCTGGAGATGATTTCTCTCGCCGTTAATGGTAATGCACTTCCTTAGCTGTGCATGGCTAACTGTACAACATATTACGCGTGTCAATTATCCATTACTACTACTTCTCACATCTAAGTTAATGAAACCCTCAACTAACGGGGGTCCGGGGGCAGCGCCCCTGGCCGCCCCTAGCAAGGTCCAAGGGCAGAGTCCCTAGCTGGGGTCGTGTTGAATTTCAGGGAATTTCGCTTCGTATGACTTTTTCGCTTTGCATGACTTTTTCGCTTCGCGTGGCTGTGCGATGCGAAATATTTATTTCGCTTCTCATGGCTGTGCGATGCGAAGTCGACTTATGCGAAAATAACATTCTTTTCATTAATTTTGCCATTTTAAGCCAAATTACTCCGTGTAGGACTTGATTTTACCCTTTTTATGGGTTTTCGGTCGTACCAACTTTGTATACCCGTGTTTTATGAGGTCCGAACATCACCTTTTTGTCCTATATCATACCCGTGAGGTTATAACTCACCAAATTTATGTTTTTCTTACATCATACAACCCGATCTACTAAGATATCAGTTTGCATGTCGGAACCGACCATAAAACTTAACGTTTTTAACCAAAACTCATCTTTTTCTTCGGGTTTGGTTCGGAACTGAACAATACGTAGATCTGGATGTTTTCTTGTTGTTTGAGACACTTGTACACCAAGGTCTTCTTTAGTTTAGCCCGGACTTGAATTCGGGTTTTTAAGAGAAAATATGTGTTTCTTGAGTGTGTGGATGTGTTTGTGTGTTTGGAAAGAAAAGAGACAGAGAGGGGAAGTGGTTGGTATTTATAGGGGTTTCATGGGGCTTACCACCCACTCCCAATCACAAATCCAAACATTAACACTCACAATTAAGTTACGACACACAGCTAATAACAAAACTTTCTGTTATTTATTATTTTTAGAAAAGCGGATGTTACAATATGGCTAATTTAACTATCCTTGTTGGTTGTTTTTTACTTTGAATGGCAAAAATTAACAAGAAAAATCAAATTTTAACCGAGGAAGATAACGAGTATTTGAAAATAAGAAAAATGAGGGTTCAAGAGAACCAACAAAAACTAAGAGATCTAGGATTAAAAACATTGTAAACTCTATGACTAGTCTAGCACAAAGTCTTCAAATGACGAAAAAAACAATGAAACAAAACACTCATGAGGGGGATGTAGACTTCATTCCAGATCCAAATGATGATAATGAAGTAGATTACCAACAAGTTGCTACAAGTGTGGTATACAAAAAGGTAATTTGATTATCATAACATTTTTATATCATTTTATTTGATATACACATGATTTCTAATGAAAGATAAATTTGTTATAACAACACCGTTAACAATATCTTCCACCAATGTCCATGAATAGGGTCACTAACCTAACGAGTCTGCGCCGAGTGGTTGCTCCAAATGTTTCACAATGTATCATTTTATTTATATTAAACTTTATTCAATTAAAACTAAAATGTCCCTTTTATATTAATTTATTTTTATGTGCTTTAATAAGGAAACGCAGTGGATATGGAAGTAGATGATGTTGATCAAGCTAATGAGTATGAGAATGTGAATGATACGATACATACAAATAATCAACATGAGATACAAATGGCTGAAGAAGAATGTTTAGAAGATGAAGAACAGTTACAAGGCCGTGAAAAACAAAAAGTATCATGTTGTTATGCAAAAGGTAATAGTATAGGTAGGCGTAAGAGGCTACGTATCACTTCTACCATCTCTAGTGAGCGTATTGAAGACCATATTGACAATGACCATGTTGAAGACCACCAGATTTTTGAAACTCAAGGTCATCAAACTAATGAAATACAAGGTAAAACTTTAGACAGTTTGTTATGATATATAAGAAACAAAAGGATAGCAGATATGTTCCAACTATATTAAATTGTTTTTGTATTTATGTTAAACTTGTTAGATGCTCCTAAAAATGTTAGAGGCTATATACAAAAAGCTAAAACTTGGAAAATGGATAGTACGAAAAGAATAGTTGTCACATTCAACATGTTTGGAATACCTGTAGGGGATGAAGGTAATAAATTAGTTCAATTCCTTGGGATGCTTGTGAGGATGCCTGATCATGTATCCATAGAATATTCTGACTGGAGAAAGGTTCCCATCCAAAACAAAGAAGACATGTATTCACTCGTTAAGGTATGTAATAATATATAAAATTTTCCGAACTTGTAGTCTATGTTTGCCTATTGTTTACTAAGACTAGTAACTTTTTGTGAAGGCTACTGAATGGGATTTTTTTTTTGCAGTATAAATTTGCAATTCATCCTAATGAAACAGACCAGATTAAAAAGTGGATCTTATATAGCATAGGAAGAAAATGAAAAGCGTGGAAATGGTCGTTAGACCCGTGCTTATGATCCAAGTCTTACCGTTGATAAAATTGTGTCACAAGAAGTTAAAAAGGATAAAAGATTGAATCCAACTCAGTTTAAAAAACTTGTTACTAGTTGATTCACTCCGAAATTTCAGGTAACAATGTGTAACTTTGATTTCTTATACAATATATACTTTTTTTTTATTTATTCGGGGTTTTGGGTTAATCTATTTGGGTTAAAAACTATCTGATAACCATTTGAAATAAGGGTAATCAGGTTTTAGTAAATTAGGCACCTTTTTAATCGTGTCGGGTTGCTTATGGTACTGTATTGTCTAACATCGACAACCTTGTTGTGTTTTTATGTACCGTTTACAATAGAGAAAATGTGATGCTAAAAGATTGAGCCGATCAAAGATGAAAGAGCCTCATGTTAGCGGGACAAAGTCGTTTGCTAGACTTGGTCATGAAATGGTATTATTCATACTATTTTTGACATTTATTATTGTATTTTTGGGTTTTTATTCCGTTTACTAACATAAGCCATAAATTATATGCAACAAAGAATAATGGTGTAATCCAACAAGAGGAGAGTTATATTTAAAAACTCACACCCGTAAAGATGGAACTATTGTTGATGATAAAGCTGCTCCGTTGTGGTAATGTATAATTTAATTATTATATATCATGGGTTGTTTTATTTAATTTATGATTACCCATTTGGTTATGTGTTTAGGCTTCATTAAAAGATATCTCAAATGATTCTATAATCACACTCGGTGATCCTAATGATTTTACAAAGGATGGCTACTCAAGAGTTAAAGGCCCGGAGAAAAGAGGATACGTTCGATTAGTTGGAAGGATGCCCGCAACAAAAAGTAATGGGGCTTTTTCAAAAGACTCACAAACTATAGATCAGCTAAAGAGTGTAGTCAGTGCTATGGCTGTCATCATCCAAGAACATATTCCCAATGCAAACTTGTCTTCGGTTCTGAGCAATATAAACATACCGGTAATTACATTCGTGAACCATTATGTGTTCTTTTATATAATATGACGTGTTTATGTACTAGCTTTTGTTTCATTTATACCTTTTAGTTCCTGCTATTGGTTCGCTAGCCCATAATAACTCCTTATCAATTGATGAAATATCTTTAAAAATTCATAATGATAATGGTAATTACTCTTAACTTGTTACTTTGTTTAAAAATTATTTTGCAATATTAAATGGATATGATTATGAATGGATATGATTATGTTGTTGCAATCTTAATATGAAATTTATCATCCAAAACTTTTTATTTACAGGGCAAGAAAGACGTTTGAACAATTGATCTTTAAATTTTTGTTGACATAAGAGTTAAGGTAATATGTTTATTTGTTTTTTTGGTCTATATATAGGTGTTCGGGCAAATATAAATAGCTGCACATTATCTGTTGTTGTTTTTTTGTTCTATTTGTTAGGTGTTCAGACCATTTTTTTTATATATGTTTATACGTTGATGATGGCAGGGCTTAAATCATGAGAAGATTTGGACAATTGATAAAAACATTTGGAAATATTCTATCAAAGTGAAATTGTCAGCCAAAAGAACATTTAGATTTAGATTTATTGTAAACATTTGTAATTTGGAATATGTTACTTATTGCACGATTTTTCTTAACATTTGAAATATGTTTTTTTAAACTTATTATTGAAGTTATAATATTATGATTCCTACATTAGCGGATTTTATTTTATATTTTATATTGTAAATGTTATGATTTGTGTAGCAAAATAATGTGCCACTAAAATAAATACATATATTTAAATAGAAACGGTTTTACTAAGACAAAACTTGTGTCACAAAAGTTATTTTTAGATTGTGGCAAAATATTATGTGCCACTAAACAAAATAAATATATTTAAATAGAAACAGCTTTACTAACACAAAACTTGTGTCACAAAAGTTATTTTTAGATTGTGGAAAAAATAAAATGCCACTAAAACTAGTACGGATAAATAACTAGGATTACTTTTTAAAGTCACAAAAATTGTGTCACAAAAGCTTATTTTCTATATTGTGGCAAAAAAAATAGTGTCACTAAAACCCAAAAATTTTGTGTAACACATCAAAAAAGTGACACTAAATGGTTTTAGCGACACCACTTCTAGTGACACATTTATTGTGTGCCACACATTCTTAAAGGTGCTTTTAGTGTCACTTTTTTGATTTTTAGTATCATTTTTTGTGTGTTAGTGTATGCATTTTTTTTGTAGTGCCCTATATATATATATATATATAAGGGAGGGATAATTTGAGTACCTTGTTGCGTTTTAGGAACTTCGTTGTTAACCACACATTTAATTAAATAGATTAAATTATGTGGTTGAGATTAAATTTAATTAAAATATTAAATAAAAGAGAGAATAAAGTTGTACAATAATTACACTAATTTAAACGTCCGTTACACGTATTAAAAAGTCCACTCGGTATGTAAAAAATTAAGTAATTTTTCTCTTTACATGTAACCAACATATATTAGGTATATGTAAAAAAATTCAAAAAAAAAAAACATGTTACGTTGAGTTCTTTCGAGTTCTTAAAAATGAAAGTGATTCTCAAAAGAAATCAATCCTACACACACACACACACACACACAGGTAAATTCAAAAGGGAACTCCAAAAAAGTGAGAAACCCCCTTCCCAACTAGGGATGGCAATGGCTCGGGTTTGGGTCGGGTTTAGGTATTCCCAAACCCATACCCGGTTATAAAAGTCCATCCCACCCGTCTCAAACCCGTCGGGTTTTAATCGGGTAATTACCCATCGGGTTTCGGGTTTTCCCATCGGGTTTCGGGTTTTCTATTGGGTTTTGACAAAATACTCGTCAGGTATACCCGGCTCAAAACCCATTGGGTTTCTAACGGGGTTTTAACAAAATATAACTAATCGATTACAAAGATGGTTATCATAAAGGTAAAATATCTTAAATAATTGACATAAATAAATTTCGACAAATAATATATTTGGAATACAGTATATGTATAATATAATAAGCTATATCGGGTACATCGGGTATATAATCGGGTAAATAGGTCTACGTTATCGGGTAATCGGGTCGGGTAATCAGGTATATTAGAAATCCCAAACCCGTCCCAAACCCGCGAAAAATTTCAAAACTATTCCCAAACCCGTCCCAAACCCTAACGGGTCGGGTATTACCCGTCCCATTTATGTCGGGTTTCGGGTTTTTCCATCGGGTTTGGGTTTCATTGCCATCCCTATTCCCAACCCTTGATCATTTTCCCACATCCTTGGGATACACCATCAATCACCTACATCACATCATGCTTGTAAGGGGGGAAAAATCCCTAAAAAAAACAATTAAAAAATAATAAAACAAAAAGTAAAAACTAAAATGTTTATCAAGCATCCCTCATTCCAAAAATAAATCTTGATTTAGAATTAAAGTTTAGCTTTTTTGGGTTTAATTTAACGTTTAGGGGGTTTTGGTTTTCCGGGCTGGGATTTTTTTAGCTTGGGGGGGGGGGGGGTTAGCTTAAGTGGGATAGAGGCTTTTTTAGCTAGGTGCGCGTGTGGCTTTTTTTTTTTGGGATAAAGGGGGGGGGGGTTAGATAGGGATGGGATGGGATGGGATGGGATGGGGTGGGGGTGGGGGGGGGGTGCTATTTTTTTAAGGTTTTTTAGTTTGATAAAGTCATGTTAGATGTAGAGGATAAAAAAAAAACAAAAGGTGCAACATAAGATTAGTTGATTCCAAATTAAGAGCAATACCTATTGTACCTTCTTGAAATTCTACTAATTCATCCGCCATTACTTCATCAAGACCATGAATACGAGCAATACCATCATCTACTTGAAGTACGGTACCGGTATTTGCGATCTTTACTTCTCTATTATATTGCTCAATACTTTCACGGATAATATTACTAATTTCGTCAGCTTGAATGGTTACCATGAGTATTTCTTAATTCTTTTTTGAAAAAAAAATAAAAAATAATGCCTAAACTAAAGTAGAAGGATTAATCTGTTATTTGTTTCATCGCCGCCAATTTGCCAATATTGGCACTGATAGTACGTAAATGTACGTAACTCGTTGTTTAAACAACTATTCAGAGTTTCTAGAGCTTCTTGTAAGACTTGTTGAAAAACCCGTTGTCAGACTTGATTACCGGCCTTTTATTTTTCAAAATTGATAGTTTCATTTGTATAATTTTCTAGTTATTCCAAAGTCTTATAACTTGAGTAAATCAAATTCAACTTTTCATGTTGATAAATGTTTCAGATGAGTCAAAATGACCCAACACACTTAATACACTTAAAACATCCAGCTTTTCTTTTTGTTTATATGTATATCTTATTTTGTAGGTTCAAGTTCACCATTTGTTTCAAGAATCTTTCTTTTTATTTATATGTATATCTTATTTTGTAGGTTCAAGTTCACCATTTGTTTCAAGAATCGACTTTTCTAAATTGCCCATCACAATTTATGAATTCAAACAGCAGTGGATCCAGAAGTTTTTGTCAGTAGAGGCAAAGAATGGATTTGCTAGAACATGTCAGTTATATAAGAAAAAACGTCTATAAAAATGAATCAAAAAATGATTATTTATTTAGCTAAATTTTAAAGACGACATAAAGTCTTCACATTTAGCATTGGGCACTTATTAATATCCTTACTTTCAAATAGTTTAAAATAGATTTCGTCTAACTAAATAAAACTATAATTATACACTATCATAAGACTTGTGGAATTCCACTAGTTTTATCAAGCAACCATACTAAAATAATAAAACACCAAGATAGAAATGATTTGCTAATATGTTAGGCTCACTTCACGACCACCCAAGGCCCAAGGATATAAGAAAAGATTTAAGATTGGTTTACCTAGAAGCTACATCATAATAGTATATAAATAATTAAGAACTGACTAAACTAACAAGAAAACAACAATAATGTTGAGTTATCTGTGAACTGATAATACAATTTATATTGAAGGGGAGCATTAATTAAAATGAGATGGGTGCCTTATCTAAATTATGAGCAAAAGCATGTAGTTTTATATTAAATGGATGGTGAGTGGGGGTCTATAGTACTCCCTGCTTTCACTTCTGTCCGTCACTTAATTCAAATAAGGTATCAAAGAATGGCGATGAAGATGATACAGGCGAGGGAGACCACTGATGATAAAGACTCACTATTCTTATGTTATAATGGGTGTTTTTATGCCTAAATTAATGAAACAAGTTATTTGAACTACTTTTGAAAATTAAATAGATGGTAAAATTAGAAATGGTTTTTGACTAGTTAATATACCCATGTATGATTCCCATAATCTTGGAAGTATGCTTCACTATTTTGAATTTAAGGTTTTGTTTGATGCATACAAACTTTCGAATATCTAAGGTTGTGTTCTAACACAATTTTTGGTTTATATAAATATTGGAAAATATTTTTATTGTTTCCACCACGTTCTTGAATTATTAACACTCTCTTTGTTCTCGACTATGCACGAATGAGCAAGAAATCTATATTCCTAAGCATCTTAGCTAATTGAGCATTATTTGCATCAAGTATTATGACGAATAATCAAATAAGAATAATTTTTTAGGTTTCCACTCAAATCAATAACAACCTCCGGTTTGATTACTTTGCACCGTTTAGATTTTTGACTATTATCGCCCTGCTCCTAACAAGTCATTATTGGCATATGCCATCAACCACCAATCATTCAACAATAGAAACCTAATGCATAGCAAAGAATGACCATTTGCGCAGTGTTTTCCTCAACAAAGAGAAATAAGTTGATTCATAACATAACAAGAAGTCTTAATAAAATATGTGGTTGCTATCGAGCATAAAGTTGTGTTATCATCTCTTCATCAACTACTGAAATGGACTGAACTTCATTATCACTCTCTCCAGTAAAAAAAGCAGGTTGTTTAGGTTGAGGCAACACGCCTTCACTTATAAGCATTAGAACCACGGACAACATAGTTGGCCTATCATTTGCGTGTTGTTGCACACATAGTAGTCCAACTTGTATTGACCTTAGCACTTCTGAGACATTGCATGAACCGTGTAAAGTTGCATCCATGAGTTCGCTTATCTTGCCTTCTTTATAAAGTCTCCATGCCTGAATTAAACCAAACAAATGGTAAGTATAGTATACCCAAAAGGTGTTATCTATATATAAACATTAATTTTGGTCTCTATTGTTTGGTTTCGTAGGCCTTTTGGTATAGGCCCGATTTATTATTTGAAGTCCAAAGGGCAGACGGGTGTATGGTGGCTGGACCGAAGCCCCGCCCGGTTTAGATTTCTAGCTTGCTTAATAATTTTCTAACCTTTGTTCAATATCTATATATACCACTATGTACTTGTAATTATTTGTCACTCAATAAAGAATACCTAGCTGCCACCTGTGGACATAGGTCAGTTTAGACCGAACCACGTTAAATCCTCGTGTTCGTTTATTGCTTTCGTGTGTGTGTTCGGTTTCGTATGTGCGCTTAATCCTAACAAGTGGTATCAAGAGCTTAGGTTTGGTTTACACGAAGAGCACGTTGAACTAGTCTTGTACGCCGCCGCCCACCAGATCAGTTTTAGGGTTCCACCTGTAGACGCCGCAACCCTAGGTTTGTTGCTTCCGCTCGCCGTCATCACCAATGAATCGCCAGTTAGGGTTTCTCGATCCAGCCACTGTCAATCAGGTTAGGTTCTGTTACGAAAGTCAAGCACCGCATCGCAACCGTTTACTGCCGCAAGAATTCTTTGTGTAAGGTAGTTAAGCCGACGAGCAAGATTTGCAGAAACTTGAAGTCAAGAGGTGCTTCTAATCACTGAGTAGAGAACGAATTACATGTTTCCGGCGTAGGTTTTTCGCGAAGAAGAAAGGCATGCGAGTTCTGTTTGTGAAAGAAGTCTAGCTGATTTTGACCAATAGAATTTTGTGACTTTGAATTGCAACAAGAGCTTTCTTTGTTTTTTTATTGGGCTGTGAAAAGTAAATTACTTTTGGTGTGGGCCGTAGAACAAAGAAAGTAGGTTGAATTAATTTTGGGGTGAATTAATATTCCTTTTGGTAGCTTTGCCATAAATAAATTTGAGTCTAGATTGTAGTTGCAAAGTACGAGCCAACAACAGTTAAATCAGATCCTATTTTTTTGAAGAACAGTTGGTGAATCAGAAGAAGCATTAAAGAAACTGAAAACCAGTGTCAATCATGTTTGTCAGGTTTTATCGTTTCAGTTTAAAATTTGTGTTTTTGATTAACAGTTCGTTATTCTGCTGCGCTGTGTTTAAATAGGTTGATTTTTAACAGAGTTTAGTAGAACAGCTGTTAAGTTCAGGCCCGTGCCATTGTTGTGTCTGTCTCCGTTTTTATCCAGGTTTTTCGTTTAGTCATTGTTATGGCAGAAGACGGAAAGGTTTCGATACGGAAGTTTGACGAACAGAAGTTTGGTTGGTGGAAGATGCGGATAGAAGCGCTGCTTTGTTAGAAAGACTTAGATGTAGTGTTTGAGGAAGAAAAACCAGAAAAGTTGTCAGATGAAGATTGAAAAAAGTTAGACAAGAAAGCTAGGGCATGTATTACGTTATCGTTGTCGGAAGATGTGACGTTTAACATCATGAAAGAAACCACAGCGCGTGGTATGATGGAGGCACTATCCAACATGTATGAGAAGCATTCGGCAGCAAATAAGGTCTATCTTATTCGAGAGCTGGTGACAACAAGAATGAAAGAGGGTGGGCCAGTTACAAGGCATGTTAATAATGTTAATTCGATCGTGTCCCGTTAGTGTCAGTTGACATTAAGTTTGATGATGAAGTTCAAGGCCTGTGGTTATTATCCTCTTTTCCTGACAGTTGGTCTCAAACAGTGACTGCGGTTTGTAGTTCGTCTACAAAAACTACCTTTGATGGGATTCGGGATTTGATTCTTGGAGAAGATTCAAGACGCAGAATTTCAGGTGAATCATCAGGCAATATGCTAGTCACAGAAGGCAGAGGTAGGGGAAAACAACGAGGCAGTAGGATCAGGAAGAGGAGTCAGTCTAAGACTCGTAAAGATATTGAATGCTGGAGTTGTAAAGAGAAGGGACACTTCAGGAATCAGTGTCCGAATGGTGAGAAATAGGTGAACGTTACAGAAGATAACACAGATGACGGGGTCAGTAGTGATGAGGCTTTGGTTTGTAGAGTTAAGAGTAACGTTGATGCTTGGGTGATGGATTCTGGTGCATCGTTTCATGCCACTCACTGTAGTGAAACAATGAAGAATCTAAAGTTTGGGGATTTTGGAAAGGTTCGACTAGCGAACGATGATATTCTAGAGGTTACGGGTATGGGAGATATTGATTTGATAACTTCAGTCGGTACTTCTTGGACTTTGAAAGACGTGAGGGTTATTCCAAGTTTGAAGAAACGTCTGATTTCAGTTGGGCAATTGGATGACAAGGGTCATGATGTTAAGTTCGGGAATGGGCAGTGGAAGGTAGTCAAAGGAAATCTCGTGGTTGCTTGTGACAAGAAAAGGGGATTGCTATATATGGTCGACGCATCACCGGAAGGATTTGATCCAGTTCCGATGAAAGACAAAGTTCGGTTCGCAGAATCTCGTGGGCAGAAGGTTCGTTTTACAAGTAACAAACCCAGAGCCAAAGTGAAGATTCAGGATAAACGTGTTAGGAAGGTGAAATCAGTTGGGGGACATCGTGGCAATGGGAGCAGTCGTGTTTCAGTTACAGTTCCAGGTCGACAGTGGATTAAGAAAATAAGTATTGCAGCTGTAAAAGTCTCTCAAATGAATTACTTGCTGAATATGAAGAGTGTTTGTTCTCAGGTTATCTCAGGATCCGGTAGTGCGTTACAGTGGGAGCCGGTAGGGACAGAGAACGAGTCAGGGGCAGGTTTAGCCGTGGCTGATGTGTTGGAGCTCCGGGGAGCTTCAAAGGGCCTTCAGGTTAATTGATGAAAAGATGGTGGTAACTAGAAGATGTTTAATGTTCGGATTACAGAAGTATGATCTGGAGTGCAGACGTCAAAGCCTCCAAGTAGGAGATTGTTGGGTTTCGTAGGCCTTTTGGTGTAAGACCGATTTATTATTTGAAGTTCAAAGGGCATACGGTGTAGGGTATTTCTTGCTTAATAATTTTCTAACCCTAGTTCAGTCTCTATATATACCACTATGTACTTGTAATTATTTGTCACTCAATAAAGAATACCTAGCTGCCACCCGTGGACGTAAGTCAGTTTAGACCGAACCACGTTAAATCCTTGTGTTCGTTTATTGCTTTCGTGTGTGTGTTCGGTTTCGTGTGCGCGTTTAATCCTAACATCTATCAGTATAACATACATGTCCAAGAAAGTTGTCATTGTGATCTTTGTGAGAGAATCCTTTGTTTTTTTTACCGCTCACAATCTCCAGTACCAAAACACCAAAGCTAAATACGTCTGACTTTACAGAGAAGTGCCCGTGTACCGCGTACTCTGGTGAAATGTACCCACTGCAATAAAGTAAATAGAGTAAATTGAAAAGTTGCAATCTAGTTTTTTTTATCTCTTTCTTTATATTTGGTAAAATTAATGGAAAAATTGTTCTAATAAACCCTGGTTCTATTTTCTTACTATGTCCTAACCACTTTTCTTGTCATTGCAGCAGTATCTGGTCCTACAAACTTTCTAGCAAGACCAAAGTCGGAGATTTTTGGGTTCATTTCCTCGTCCAGCAAAATATTACCTGCCTTTAGATCTCTATGGATAATTTGAAGCAGGGAATCTTGATGTAAGTATAGAATACCTCGAGCCATCCCATGTATGATATTAAGACGCTTTGGCCAGTCAAGCATTATACTTCTGGTTTCATCTGTGGGAAGATAACCACATAATAATTTAATGTCTGTTGATGAATTTAACAGCATTGCTACATCAAAAAATTGATAGGTGAACTGAGATAGAAGTGAGTCAAACCAAACAGAATTGTGTTCAAGCTTTTGTTAGCCATGTATTCATAAATCAAAATCATTTCATTTCCGTGCACGCAGTATCCAAGAAGCTTTATAAGATTCCGGTGATGAAGTTTTGCAATACAAATAACTTCATTCTTGAATTCTTCAAGCCCTTGTTTGGATGTTTCGGATAACCTCTTCATAGCTACTTCTTGGCCATCTTCTAACACACCCTAAAATATCAAGGTAATTGTTTCTTAAAATGATAATATCTGAATGCTTTAGACTAGCTTTATCAACAGCCTCCTATGAGGTTGTTACACTATTCACCTATTAAAAAAATAAATTAAATTAGCTATAGTGCACAACCCAAGCCATGAGATCAACCTAGGCCATGACCCAACTTCATTTAAAAATATTCATTTTTTCATTCTTTTCTTTCAAACAATTTCTTTAGTATATAATTTGATTTTTTTAATAATCTATATTATTTAACTTATTTTAAATTTTAAAAACACAGTTTTGTTTAGTTTATTTTTATGAGCATTTCGATATAAATTTTGTTAGAAACGGAGCACTTTTAAGAACTTGTATTTTTTATAATATTATTATATGTAAAATTAGTTTTGTTACTTGTAAAATATTCATGTTTTTCTTAATATTTTTTATATTTAAAATAATACAATTTAAAAAATAAATATTTTTTTTAATTATAATAAATTTTATAGAATAAATTAAAACCTAAATAAATATATATATTAAAATAATTGGGTTGGGTTGGGTTGGGTTGGGTTGAGAATGAAAGTGAAAAATTGGGTTAGGTAGGGTTGTGTATGTGGAAGAGAGAGAAATTAATTTTTTTATTAAAATATTGGGTTGGGTTGGGTTGGGTTGTTGATAAAACTAGTCTTAGTGACTAAAAACTGTCAAGATATCAGCAAATTAGCTTGCGATTTTAGAAAAGTGCATAAACTAAGTTGTGATTCTGTTGTGTATATGATGATCCAGAGATAAAAAGAAAGTAGGAGCAATCGTTGAGAACGTGTTTTAATTAAGTCGTTTCAAACAGAATAGATAGGTGAAATAGATCAGAAGATTACGATTACTTCATGTGAAGTACATCTGAAAAGTTTATATATTATATTCCAAACACAAGATATCGTGCTTATCAAACAAGCCAAACTAAACTAACCTATTTCTAATACTTGAACTGGTGCCTCTGACCAATATGACCATTTATTATTGGATTGCTAGAATGCAAGGTAGAAATAGGTTAAGTAACTACCATAACAAACTAAACTTAGATATGCTATATTGTGACATAAGAATAATAGAACAACTACTAAAGTTTAGGTTACTAATTCAAGAAAAATAAGTTACCTTGTAAACAGGACCAAAGCCACCTTCACCTATCTTATTATTAACGCTGAAATTATCAGTAGCCTTAGCTATTTTATGTAGGCTAAAGAAGGGCAGCTCATCCAGATCTTCAATTTGAACATCGGCGTTCTTTTTGTGAAGGGCGTACCGCTTACCTCTTCTTTTCATGCGAGACTTTTTGTTTTTCTTTATACAGGCATATGTGACAGCAAACAGAAGCATCAATGCTGATGAAGTTGATATGACCAAGATGAGCACCCCTTTTCTTTTATATTGTGAGACCTTGTTAACTTCTGTTAATGAGTCACGGATCAGTTTTTAATACAAGCGAAATGCATTATTAGATACGTTTACTAACTGAAGTTTCAATCACATACAATACTTAGCGTATAACTTGGTATATGTATTATTATGTGATTATTAATAATTAGTAGGGGCATAACTGTAGTACTGTTGTTAGGCTCGTCAGGCTGTTAAGGTAAATATGGTGGTCGTTGGCAAACGCCGTCTATGTTTAGAACGCTTGTAAAAGTCGCGTTGGTTCACAAGGCAACGTATCAAAAAGTATATATACGGCCTTGTGACTGTTGTAAAACTTAATTCTTTAATAATCAATTCTATTCACAAATAAAACTGTTGTTCAATCCCAGTTGTTAATTCCGTTCCCATAATCACCCATCGTTTGTGGGTTGTTTGATTACCAACACTAACAACATACCTGATAATTCAGTAGCCGCCAGCCTAACATGAAGATCTTGCCCGTTCTGTGCGTACACTCGTACGTATACCAGATCTCCAAACCATAGCAAGCATCCAACTCCACCTGCAGTCATATTTGGATTTGCAAAGGCGGTGCATGAGCAATTATCCTTGCATGCTACTTCACATTCCTGGAGACTCAAGCCGGCACTAAACAAGGCATTCTGCGTGTCCGTCAATTTCATGCTTGAAAATTTTAGAAATCCCTCTCCAGGCCCACAGTCCAAGGCTTTGCTCCGTGTACATCCACTAGTCCAGTTATCAAGATTCAGTTGTGGACTTTTTAACTCAAACCCTTTCAAGCACTCACAAGTAGGAGAAGTGGCGGTATTACAGCTTCCAAATGGGCCGCATAATCCATAGTTGTCACAATAGTCTACTGGTACGGAGTGATCAGACATCCATTCACGGTTCCGGTTATTTAGCCGTGAGATCTCAAGCTTGCCACTAGGATTCAAAGTACACTTTGCCCAAATTGTGGTGCGATTAGAAGTATACTGGAAATACTTCTCCTTATGATCGACAAACATATGATTAGGATTATGCTTATAGTTTGGCAGGCCAGCAAACTCTATACCATCATATGGCCCGATCCTTGTTTCAATAACAGAACCTTTCTTAATGTAAACTTGTAGATATCTGCCCTCCTCCATTGAGAACGAGACTGTATACTCTCCTGTGGAAGGATCATCCGCACTCCTCCATGATGTCAGGTATAACTCTCTTCCCATTATCAGGCTCTTCCCCAGTTTCATTCCTGATATAAAGGTATCTCCAGGGTTATCAAAACTTTGCCAAATGACTCTATTCAAATACTTAATAACCAAATTGCCAGTATCCAAGAGTTGTGCTACAGGGTTGACGTTTGTGAAGGATACAATGGAAACGGATGACCAAACGACCATACCAGAACCATTATAAATAGACAGGATCCCTTGGTTGTCCAACTTGGCCATACCCATGGTGTTCTTGAGCGGAGTTTGCCGGTTGGCCACCCATACAACCCCATGAGGTGATGTATTCTTAAACCATATCCCAAGGTACCGGTTCCTTGAACTACCTGGGCTAAAGAAACCCAGCTCAAACTTTTCATTCCCCGAAACAATGGTCTCACCATCTATGATATTCTTGTACAAAGATATGGTGTCTAATGAAGTACAAATTCGTAGCACTAGAAAGATGGAGGTAATATGAGGGAGTAACGTTACTATCGTTTGATTCATATCGATTCACTGATATTCTTAGCTAACTCACAGATTAATTTCTCTATAACAGTAATAGTAATACGAGGGAGTAATTTACTATTGTTTGTTTCAACATAAATGACTTTCAGATGTTCTTCTCATTTCCAGGAACTACTTGTTGCATAAAAATTCAAAGTTGATTTGTCTATTATTGATTTAGAAAGTGAAACTTGATTGACTTTTAAATATACTGTTCATTTCTACGTAGATAGTGGACTTTAACTAATCTATTATTTAACAAACGCGTTGTAGTTTAACTATAAATAAACAAAAAAAAAAGAAATAATATAATTGGTAGAAATGAGGGTAGGCCCCCACCATTTTGAGCCCTCATGGGTGTTTCCATGTTAAAGGGAGGAGGAATAGGTTAACAACCCCTTCCAAGGACGGTAAGGCGGTGGTGATGTGACTGAAATGGCGCTGAGGCGTGGATCATCACCATGGTCTTATGGTGGTGATGTTTTACCTTTAGTAGCAAATTTGACTCATCTTTTGGTCAACACTTTTGAATTTTCTCGAATCAGAAAGCAAAATGACAATCAGTCATGATTAGAACATGCCTCTATAGAAAAGTAAAAGTTTGACTATTTTATTCATAGTTTGAAAACAGTGAAAACATTACTGTAATTAACAACAATTTGGTTGGTCCAGTCAACATATTATTTTCTTTTCAATCACTAGCCTCGACGAAATTACATTTCATGGAGCATCGACATCGTGCCCCTAGCAAAACCACTCGAAATTCAACATTTAAAACTAATCAGAAAAATAGTAACACAGCCTGATTAAGACGATAGAGAATCTGCTAATAGTTGAATGAGATTGTTTGTTTGTCTGATATAGATAGGTATAATCTGGTTCACAATCATACGAATCGGTATATCCTAAGTTTGCTCATTGTGGATGTCAAATCCAAGAGGTCTGTTTGGTATGAGGTAATGGAATGAACGGCGGAATGAAATGAACGTGGTAATAGAATAGATAAAGGAATGTAATGAGTTATTACCATTCCAATGAGATGTTTAGTTACCATAAGGAAATGAAATTAATGATTACTTTGATAGGTAGGAAAATAAGAAAAAATAAAATTAAAATAGTAGTGAGTGGCGGTGGTGGTGGGAGGTAGGTGGTGGTCGTGACATTGGTGGGCGGTGATGGTGGTTGATGGTGGCGGGTGGTGGTGGGCGATGGGAGATGATGGTGGCTGGTGGTGGGTAGTAGTGGTGGTGTTGGTGTTGGGAGTGGGTGGTGGTGGTAACAGTGGAGGTGGCAGGCGGTGATGGGCGACGGTGGTGGGCAGCGGTGACGGTGGGTAATGGGCGGCGGGTGGTGGTGGTGAGGAACGGGGGCGGCGGTGGACAACAATGGTGGTGGTTGGTGGAGGCGGTGGTGGTGGTGGTGGGTGGTGGAAGGGTGGTGAAAGTGATGTAGGGTGAAAGAGGGAATGAAATAAAAAAAACATGGGGTATGGATGGAATGAAATTTGGGTGTTTTAGAGGGAATGGAATGGACTAGGTAATGGGTCATTCCATTCCGCCCTTCATTCCTGCATACCAAACGCTACCTTAATGCCGGCTACACCGCTCCATGACATTAAGAGACCAGCGTTATGGGGGTGTTAATGGAGACATTAACGAGCGTTAAACGTAAAAAGTGTGGGACATCTCATTTTAGACAATTACAAATTTTTTTTTGTTTTTCTTTTTTTTAGTATCTAATTAAACCGCAATATGTTTGTTAAATGATGTGTTAGTTAAATCTCACTTCCTATGCGACAGAAACGTGGTCGTGTTTAAATAACCCAACAACAGCACATAACCTAACTATTAAGTATAATATACAAGTACAAATATATGAATAATATATAATAATAAGTTAATCCGAATATGTTCTAACTTAATTTTATTTTAACACCCTCCTGTAAGCTAGACATGATAAACAAAAAAAAGAGATTTGAGAAGATTAAAATCTTTGAACCGAAGAGCCTTTGTAAAGATATTACCCACTTGATCCTTCGTAATAACACAAAATTTGATTTCTAACTTCTTTGGTTTTAACTAGGCCTGCTTATCAAATTGAATAACGAATTTTCAAGTTAATCGAATCGAATAATTTGAGTACTTATTTTTTTGCTGGTATTCGTATTCGTTTAAAAGGTGGATTATTCGATTCGTATTTGTATTATATCCCATATTCGAAATTCGATTCTAGTTGTTTTTGAAACTTGAATTCGAATCGAATTCGATTTGAGTCAAGCTCACCTATGTCAAAAACTTCAAAAACGATAATCATAACTGTAAAACACACAAATATAAGTTTAAAATTACTATAATACCACATGATAAGTTCAAAATTTAAGTATTGGCAAGACTAAGAAATATCAGTATGGGCTATTGGGCTTAATTATTATGTTTTGGACATTTATTATTTACTGATTTTACCCAAACTAATAAATTAAATATATATTAATGTATTATATAATATTAATTCAAATATCAAATCGAATCGAATAAAAAATCATGAATTCGTATTCGGTTACTATACTCGAATACGAATATTTTAAAACCGAATTCGAATCTTCATATTCAAATTCGAATCGAATTTCGAATGTTTTGTATTCGAATAAAATTTTGAACACCCCTAGTTTAACCAAATCTCGAATGAAATGATATTTTGACACATATGTGCCAGTGCTTGCTTTTGTCATGGTATACGAGACCCTTTCCTAATCAAATGAATAAACTAAAACCGAAACGAACTAAAACCCTAAAAAACTTAAACTAAGACCTAAACAACACCAAAAATCGAAACCGAAACCAAAAACAAATACTAAAACCAAAAACCAAAAAACTGAAACAAAACCTAAACGAAACCAAAAATCGAAACCAAAACCAAAAGCGAATATGAAAACGAAACCGAAACAAAAAACCAAAAAGCTGAAACTAAACATAAACGAAACCAAAAAACGAAACCGAACAAAAGCCAAAACGTAACTAAAAAAACCAAAATCCAACCCAAATAAAAAACGAATAACTGAAACTGAACTTAAACAAAATTAAAAAAACCAAATCATAACGAAAAACCAAACACACTAAAACCAAAACGAAACCAAAAACACTAAAAGCAATCTAAAAAAAGGTCATGATTATACTATATGAGTATACTGGTGTGATAGATCGAGTTGTTAATCAAGTTAGTGTCCATCTTAAGAATTGTTATTCTTGAAAAATATGTGATAGATCGAGTTGTTAATCAAGTTAGTGGCCATCGACCAGAAACTTTGCAGGCTCGCTTTTTGCTGCATAACCGAACTTCGATGTATTATACTTTTTATAAACACCTGTCAGTCTACCCACTGCTGCCTTTTGATGATACCCCACAATCATCCCTAAATAGAAAGTGTTACTACTAAAGAAGCTGGTCATCAGTGTAGTGAGTATGCCACTCATATGTCTTGGACCACTGCCTCAGACCATAAAGAGTACACTGAGCCGTGTACACCGATGCAGCCGCCAACAAAGATAGTGGGAATTTGTGATGGCTTAACTTTTAACATTAATCGGATCGAACCACTGAACTTAAACGAATCTAAAAATCCCAAATCATAACAAAAAACTGAACACACTAAAACCGAAACGAAACAAAAACACTAAAACCAATCTAAATGAAACCAACAACTGAAAAATTCTAACCCAAACGAAACCAAAAATCTTACCAAAAACCGAAATCCAAAACTCAAAAAACTAAATCTGAAATGAAACAAAATACCTAATAAATCGAAACCAAACTAAAACTTAAATACTTTTACAACGACACAATGGATATGGTAGAGTATACACACCTTTTCCCTCACTCATATACTCCATGCACCATTAACAAAAAACCAAAAATCTAAAACTAAATATAAACAAAACCAAAAATCTGATCCATAAAACTGAAACTAAACATAAACGAAACCAAAAAAACAAAACCGAACAAGAACCAAAGCGAAACTAAATAAACCAAAAACGAATAAATGAAACTGAACTTAAACAAAACTAAAAAAACCAAATCGTAACAAAAAACCGAACAATATAAAACCAAAACGAAACCAAAAACACTAAAAGCAATCTAAACGAAACCAACAACTGACAAAATCTAACCCAAACAAAACCAAAAATCTTACCACAAACCGAAATCCACAACTCAAAAAAAACTAAATCTGAAATGAAACTAAAAATCTAAGAAACTGAAACCAAAAATCAAAAATTTGACGCACTATTCTTTTTTTGTGACAGTATAACATGCTGCTCTAATACTCTTACAACACGCGGTCTCTTTGCTAGTATATATATATATAGGGAGAGGATCAAGAGAAAACTCACCTTTAAAGATAAAACTTAGAAACTTCTAAAAACTCCTAAAGAACTATTTTTAATTAAAAATAAAAAATATTTTCAAAATTCTGTTTTAGCCATTATTCATATTTTCTTATATTTCACTCGAAAAAAATAAAAAATAAATAAAAAAAACCGCTGTAATGCACATACGTATACTGTGCAATACCATTGTATTACACATGTGCATTACTATGTATTTGTGAGTTTAATAGTGTTTTATTGCATATATTCAATATTTGTGTATTGTATATGTGTAGTAGTGTTGTATTATATGGGAAAATAATAATAATAATAAAATAAAAGTCAATGTGATGCACATGTGCGTTAATGTTGTATTACACGTACGTACTAATGTGTATTCGATGTGTGTATTAGTCTTATATTGCATATATATAATAGTGTATATCAAATATGTGCAATAGTGTTGTATTCTATGCAATACAAACACTTTTGCATATATGCAATGCACACTATTACACATGCGCACTATACCGACGAAGTTACCGACAAGGTTTTTTTTTTTTTTTTTGAACCAATAACAACATATAAGAATAATGGAAAAAGAAGAAACTTAAAAAAATTAAAAGAAAAAGTTAAAATAGTTTTTTAGGAGTTTTTAAGTTCTCTGTAAGAGGAGTTTTCACTAGATCTCACCCCTATATATATATACACACATACACATATATATACACACACATATATATACATATATATACACACACATATATATACATATATATATATATATACATATATATATATATACATATATATATATATATACATATATATATATATATACATATATATATATATATATATATATATATAAGTGAGATAGAGAGAGACACACACATAACATTTTGATCATATTCAATTTGGTTGATTGCAGTATGGGTAGACGCAAGGGGCTACGTGTCACTTCTACGGACTTCAATGAGCCTGTTGAAGACCATGGTGAAGACAATGTTGAAGACCGTGATGCTTATGAAACAATTTAGGGAAAAAAAGGTCTTTTTACCGTTTCAAAACAAATAATAACTATAAAAAATACACTTGTAGAAAAACTAGTTTTAGACAAGGTGAAAAAGAGTTTTAGACACGGTTTTTAACCGCGTCTAAAAATAGTGATGCAAAAGCTCCTCATTTTTAGACGTGGTTATAAAAACCGCGTCTAATACTACCAAATCGCAGCAAATAAATAGCTTGCATTTCTTGGAAATTATTTTTAGCCACGCTTTTGAACTGCGTCAAATGCTTCCATTAAAGACATAAATAGAGAAAAAGGCAAAAATTGAAAAAAAAAACACTTTAAAAAATTAAAAGATCACATAAACAGAAACAACAAATCATATAACTATAGCTATAGCTATAGTTAAAGGTTAACCATTTCATACATATTTAAAGTAAAGAACATGGTTAGAACTATAAGTAAACGGGTTGTGTTTGGTTTCATTTGTATAATCGTTAAGCTAAACAGGTGGACTCATTAACCTGTTTATGGCCCGTTTAACTCATTATTTTTATAATTCACCAACTTAATTATTACCGGTTAATCCGTTTGACACATTTAGATAAATGGGTTGTGCTTGGGCACACGTTAGAGTTATGATGTTCTCTATTTTCAAATTAGTAAAGTTTTATCAGTTTAACAAGATTAGTAAAGTTTTACCAGTTTAACCAGTTTTACTAGTTTTACCAGTTTACAAGCTCTTTTATTTACAACTATTTTTGAACTGCTTACCACATCCATATTTTATTTTACCAATTAAAGTTTAACCATATTGACATGTTTACCTTCAAATCACATTCTTAAATTGCTCAAAACAAACTAGTTAGGGTTTGGGGTGAATATGTTTACTGCCTCTTTATTTTAATTTTTTGAACTGCTTACCGCCTAGTTTTGGCCGGTTTTGGTTTGGAACCGGTTTTGGTAATGAAAATTACAAACCGATTCCGAACCAGGTTTCAATCAGTTCCAAACCGGTTTCTACATAATCGGTTTCAAAGCGGTTCGGTTTCGGTTCCTTTTTCGGGTCGGTTCGATTAAATGGTTTATTTGCCCACCTCTATCCCGGTAACAATTTAGTCTATATGGCTAATTTAACTATCCTAGTTGGTTGTTTTTGACTTTGAATTGCAAAAATTAACAAGAAAAATCAAATTTTAACTGAGGAAGATAACGAGTATTTGAAAATAAGAAAAATGAGGGTTCAAGAGAACCAAAAAAACTAAGAGATCTAGGATTAAAAAACATTGTAAACTCTACGACTAGTCTGGCACAAAGTCATCAAATGAGGAAAAAAGCAACGAAACAAAACACTCATGAGGAAGATGTAGACTACATTCCAGATCCAAATGATAATAGTGATGTAGATTACCAACAAGTTGCTACAATTGTGGTATCCAAAAAGGTAATTTGATTATCATAACTTTTTTCATATCATTTTATTTGATATACACATGATTTCTAATGAAAGATAAATTTGTTATAGCAACACCGTCGACAATATCTTCTACCAATGTCCATGAATAGGGTCGCTAACCTAACGAGTCTACGCCGAGTAGTTGCTCCAAATGTTTCACAAGGTATCATTTTATTTATATTAAAGTTTATTCAATTAAAACTAAAAAGTACCTTTTATATTAATCTAATTTTATGTTCTTTAATAAGGAAATGCAGTGGATACGGAAGTAGATGATGCTGATCAAGCTAATGAGTATGAGAATGTGAATGATACGATACATACAAATAATCAACATGAGATACAAATGGCAGATCAAGATTGTTTAGAAGATGAAGAACAGTTACAAGGCCGTGAAAAACAAAAAGTATCATGTTGTTATGCAAAAGGTAATAGTATAGGTAGGCGTAAGAGGCTACGTATCACTTCTATCGTCTCTAGTGAGCGTATTGAAGACCATATTGACAACGACCATGTTGAAGACCACCAGATTTTTGAAACTCAAGGTCATTGATCAAACTAATGAAATACATGGTAAAACTTCAGACAATTTGTAATGATATATAAGAAACAAAAAGATAGCAGGTATGTTCCAACTATATTAAATTGTTTTTGTATTTATTTTAAACTTGTCAGGTGCTCCTAAAAATGTTAGAGGCTATACACAAAAAGCTGAAACTTGGAAGATGGATAGTACGAAAAGAATAGTTGTCACATTCAACAGGTTTGGGATGCCTGTTGGGGATGAAGGTAATGAATTAGTTCAATTCCTTGGGACGCTTGATGCCTGATCATGTATCCATAGAATATTCTGACAAGAGAAAGGTACCCATCCAGAACGAAGAAGACACGTATTCACTCCTTAAGGTATGTGATAATATATAAAATTTTCCAAACTTGTAGTCTATGTTTGCCTATTGTTTACTAAGATTGATAACTTTTTTTGAAGGCTACTGAATGGGATTTTTGTTTGCAGTCTAAATTTGCAATTCATCCTAATGAAACAGACCAGATTAAAAAGTGGATCTTATATAGCATGGGAATAAAATGTAAAGCGTGGAAATGGTCGTTAAAGGCCCGAGCTTATGATCCAAGTCTTACCGTTGATAACATTGTGTCATAAGAAGTTAAAAATGACAAAAGATTGAATCCAACTCAGTTTAAAAAACTTGTTACTAGTTGGTTCACTCCGGAATTTCGGGTAACAATGTGTAACTTTGATTTCTTATACAATAGATACCATTCGTGTTATTTGTTCATGGTTTTGGGTTAATCGAGTTGGGTTAAAAACTATCTGATAACCATTGGAAATAAGGGTAATCAGGTTTTTGTAAATTAGGCATCTTTTTAATCGGGTCGGGTTGCTTATGGTACTGTATTGTCTAACACCGACAACGTTGTTGTGTTTTTATGTACTGTTTACAATAGAGAAAATGTGATGCTAAAAGATTGAGCCGCTCAAAGATGAAGGAGCCTCATGTTAGTGGGACAAAATCATTTGCTAGACTTGGTCATGAAATGGTATTATTCATACTATTTTTAACATTTATTATTGTATTTTTGGGATTTTATTTCGCTTACTAACATAAGCCATAAATTATAGGCAACAAAGAATAATGATAATGGTGTATATCCAACAAGAGGAGAGTTATATATAAAAAATCACACCCGTAAAGATGGAACTATTGTTGATGATAAAGCTGCTCACGTTGTGGTAACGTATAATTTAATGTTATTATATATCATAGGTGTTTTTTATTTAATTTATGATTACCCATTTGGTTATGTGTTTAGGCTTCATTAAAAGATATCTCAAATGATTCTACAATCACACTCGGTGATCCTAATGATTTTACAAAGGATGACTACTCAAGAGTTAAAGGCTCGGATAAAAGAGGATACATTTGATTAGTTGGAAGGATGCCCGCAACAAAAAGTAATGGGGCTTCTTCGACAGACTCACAAATTATAGATCAGCTAAAGAGTGTAGTTAGTGATATGGCTGTCATCATCCAAGAACATATTCCCAATGCAAACTTGTCTTCGGTTCTGGGCAATATGAACATAAAGGTAATTACATTCGTGAACCATTATGTGTTCTTTTATATAATATTATGTGTTTATGTACTAGCATTTGTTTCATTTATACCTTTTAGGTCTCTGCTATTGGTTCCCTGGCCCATAATAACTCCTTATCAATTGACGAAATATCTTCAAGAATTCATAATGATAATGGTGATTACTCTTAACTTGTTACTTTTTTTAAAACTATTTTGCGATATTAAATGGATATGATTATGAATGGATATGATTATGTTGTAATCTTAATATGATATTTATCATCCAAAACTTTTTATTTACAGGAAAAGAAAGACGTTTGGACAATTGATCTTTAAATTTTTGTTGGCATAAGAGTTAAGGTAATATGTTTGTTTGTTTGTTTGTTTTGTCTATATATAGGTGTTCGGGAAATTATAAATAGTCATACATTATCTGCTGTTTTTTATTTGTTCTATTTGTTAGGTGTTTGGACCATTTTCTTATACATGTTTATACGTTGATGATGGCAGGGCTCAAATCATGAGAAGATTTGGACAATTGATAAAAACATTTGGCAATATTCTATCAAAGTGAAATTGTCAGCCAAAAGAACATTTAGATTTAGATTTATTATGTAAATATTTGAAATTTGGAATATGTTACTTATTGCACGATTTTTCTTAACATTTGAAATATGTTTTTTTGAACTTATTATTGAAGTAATAATATTATGATTTCTACATCAGCGAACTTTATTTTATATTTTATGTTGTAAATATTATGATTTGTGTAGCAAAATTATGTGCCACTAAACAAAATACATATATTTAAATAGAAACGGTTTTACTAACACAAAACTTGTGCCACAAAAGTTATTTTTAGATTGTGGCAAAAATATTATGTGCCACTAAACAAAATAAATATATTTAAATAGAAACCGTTATACTAACACAAAACTTGTGTCACAAAAGTTATTTTTAGATTGTGACAAAAATAAAATGCCACTAAATGTAGTACGGATATGTAACTAGGATTACTTTTTAAAGTCACAAAAATTGTGCCACAAAAGTCTTTTTTCTATATTGTGGCAAAAAAATAGTGTAACTAAAAGCCCAAAAGCTTTGTGTGACACATCAAAAAAGTGACACTAAAAGGTTTTAGCGACACCACTTCTAGTGACACTTTTATTATGTGCCACTCATTCTTAAATGTGCTTTTAGTGGCACTTTTTTGATTTTTAGTATCATTTTTTGTATCACTGTATGGCCTTTTTTTTTGTAGTGTGGGGATAGACCAGATATGGGAGTAGGACCTGGGTTGTGGTTAGTGGACTGTGGGTTTTGTTGAGATGGGTTAGGAGCAGGTAGTGTATATGGTGGTATGGTGTCCGAGTATATGAAGGATGGAGTGGTATCTGTGTCTAAGAAATCGTATGATGAGGGATGTGACCGCTAATTTTTGAGCGTGAAGTGGCAAGAAAGGTCCTACTCCGAATATCCAAGAAAAATGCATAGGGTGGATCAGTTGGATAATATGTGTTGTTGAGTAGCGGAGGTATTGGGATAGCATACACATCCGAGGATGCGTATGTGGTCATAAGTTGGGTGGTGGAGATAAAGAGCAAAAGTAGGGGTGGAATAATTAAGCCTTTTAGTTGGTAATATATTATGGAGATAAGTGGCACTGTGAATGGCTTCAACCCAAAAGTTATTGGGAAGGTGAGCATGGGTTAGATGGGGAACGGGCAATGTCGTTTAGGCGACATATCATACGTTCTAAGCGTCCATTTTGTTAGGAAGTGTGAGGACACGAAAACCTAAAAACCATGTTGTGGTGAGAAGTAAAGGTCCTAAACTCGGTATCATCAAACTCGCCACTGTATTCGCACTGAAATGCATTGATTATGAGATTAAATTGAGTGTTGATTAATTGGTGGAATTTCTTGAAAGATTGGATTAAGGTATCAGATTTAAATTTTAACGGATACACCCATACGTAATGGTTTAACTTATCAGTTAGAACCATATAATATTTATATGCAAATTTACTTAAAATATTGCTGATCCATAAATCCCAATGTACGACATCAAAGGGTGTAATAGTAGTAAATTTAGAATCATAAAAAGGTAGTTGTTTGTGTTTGGCAAGTTAGCAAGCATGACATAGATGAAAGTAAATTTAAAACTAAAGCACCCAGGTGTCCACGTCGGTTGTGCCTTTGATCTTGTGTGGTAGTCAAAAACACGTGGCAACTTGATAGAGCGGTGAATGGATAGAGTTCCCCCGTGCTGTAGTGGCGGGAAAGCAGAGCTTCAGTCTCATAATCCTTCACAGAAAAACCAAAATGATCAAAATCAATGGAAGTCCAATTATCAGTAACAAATTTACGAACATATAAAACGCTTTTAATTATGTCACGGGCATATAAGATATTATTTAACGAATAGGAATTATTTAGGGTATGATATGTGGTGTTTCCGAACCCATGGATTGGTATACTTGTACCATTACATACAAAAATAGATTTTATAGAGTATTGTGACAATGTACCAAAAATTTTACCTGGATTCGGTGTAAGATTGAGATGTTGCCCCTGTGCCCATAAGCAATGGTTACTCAGTATGATTCAGGTTTATCTGCAACATTGTTTGAGCTAAAACATTAGGATTATAATCAAAGTATCCGACAAAATTGAATAGGAGAAAATGATGAGCATACTGTGTGACTCATATTGGATGCAATAAACTGTGCATGTTGTGCACCATAGTGGGCCGGTTGTTGCATGTTCAGGCTTGGGTTAGGTAGTGGATCAGACCATGGGTTATGAGTTTGTGGTTTTTAGGTCGGGGGCTGAAATGGGCCATATAGGTATAGGGAGGGTGGTGGTGTCCAAGAGTTGTTGGGTCATTGTTACTGCTAATGGTATTGACCACTGGTATGCCCACCATAATATCCTCTGGCCTGCCCACCACGAGTGTTGTTGTCACGTCCTCGGCAATAAGAATTACCAGAGTAATTGAACCGGTTGTTGGAGTTTCTTCCACGACCCTTCATTGTAACATGTGATCGATGTCGAAAGGTCAATCAAAAACATTTATAAATTACCTTTACTAGCTAGGGCAAGTAAGGTGTCGAATTCACAGGGAATTAGTGGAAAGTGCTAATCAAGTTTAATGCTTTTTAATTAATTATAATAGGGTGGACAATCGATCTCAAGCAGTTAGAATATTGATTTGTTTGTAAAACAGTTAGAGAAAATCGTGACACACTTCAGGTTCAGGTAATGCAATGAACTGATTGACGATAATTTATAACAATTGGGAACTCACATAGACATGATTGGTTTATTAGAATAGATAAATGATTGCTAGACACAATAGTTTGGTTATGATGATTCACAGAACTTAATCTGAAGAATTGACACAACTTATTTTTATTATTAGTAGATAACACAATAACAACGATTGTCGATATTGCCATCCACTTAAACCCATGCCCTAATACTTACCGGGACAAATAAGGCGTGACAATTTTATTAGTTTATATGATTAAATGGAACCCACACATCAAAGCCCTGTAGCCACCTTACCATGCTTCATTATGGTTTTACCGAGCCAGACCATCCCAACTTGATTTAAACCTTAGAGTTAGATGATCAAAACTATGCACAACCATGTGTACCATTTTAAGCCCATATGTAATAGCTAAAACAATCATGTATATTTTATCGAACCAATACCTAAACTTAAGCATCAAAGTCTACCAGAATGGCCATTAGATACAATTAAGGTACAATTATGTAATTAACTAGCAAATAGCCCCTACTACATGGTATACCCCCGTTATCAAGAAACGTCCCAAAGTCCATCTCCATAGGTGAGTATGCACGAATTCATCTATAGGGCTTACATATGACGTATCTCGTGTGGTCCGTTTCATAATGGAAATGAGACGCGAGCACGGGGACCCCGTATGACTAACAGTGTGGATGATCAAGTCAGTAGTGTAATTGTACTTTAAAAGCACGTAATGATCATGTTTAATGACTTATATTTGGCAGATAAACTACGGGTTTGTTCTTTGAGCTCTTTTAATATTCATAAATCCACTTAGGAGATATGAATACCCAGATGATATAGCGCATAAAGACCCATAGTCTCCGAACCCTAGAGCATCCCATCAATACATGATTTAAGGTTATAAAACCATACACCTAAGCAGCGTTAACCACTTAAACTATAAGTATTTTCGTTATGTTTATATCACAAGCCAGCTAGCATACTCTAACGTTAAGCCTATCCAAACATCATTCAGTAGTCTATTCATATTTTAAAATTTTCTTTTGGTGATCAAATCTAACAAAAAGGCTTGAGTATGGCCCGACCTTTCATCCCAGTCCTTACACAGGCTTAGCTAAACAAACAAAACCCGAAAATGTTTCCCACTAAAATCAAGCAATTAGAGGTTCAATTATGTCAATAACCAAACCGCCCTTTCATTCTTAAAGGCTGAGCCTACCGACACATCCCAAATTAAGTGTGTAATTGTTATTATTATTATTAATATTATATAATTTTTATATTATTATTATTATTTATTTTATTATATTTTTTTAATTTTTTAACAGTCCCAGTTTTTCTATCATTTTCCATTATTTTTGCAAAAAAATTTAAATTTGGGACATTTTTAACATTTTTTACCTTTTCAACTCCATTTCCGCATCCCCACACTTAAACGTTACATTGTCCCCAATGTAAATTTTCATTTAAACTTCGAGTGTGACACATGGGAACTTAAACATTTTAATAACCAAAGTAAAGGAAAGAGACACATGCACCTGATTCGAATCTCTCTTGTTAAACGGGTCCTGCTGATAAGTACTTTTGCAACCTTGACCTGTACTCCTTAAACTATGATGTGACAATATATGCTCCACGAATCTTGACTAGACTACCATGAACTTCCCCACACTTAGGGTTTAGTATGACTGCTAAACATTAACAAAAAGTAACATGCAAAAGGAAAAACAAAAATAAAGAAAAACAAAACAAAACAAAATAAAAGGTCCGGTCACCTCCCGGTTAACGCTAAGTTTTTGTTAAGGTCTTTAGCCGGACCGTTACCTGATTTGGTGATTACGGTGGTTTGATGGAACATTTACCTACCGAATTTCCCAGGTAAGCTCGGTAATTAGCACGCTTCTGCTTTGCTTCCTCTGACATGTTTAGCATATCCAATGAACCAATATGGGCCGGTGTGAACGCACGTTTGCCCTTTGAATTTCCCACATATACCCGATACTTAACACATCTAGCCCGAGAACCGTTCCTTATCTTCGAAGCATCAAATGTTGATCGGGGGCGAACCGAGCATTTTCCCACCGAATTCCCCATGTATGCTCGGTAGTTAAGTTGTTGTGTCTAGACTTTCTTCCTTGTGGTGGACACGCTAGTGGAACCAATATGGGCCCATTTCATCATGTTTTGTTCAAGGTCTTCCAAACCCACCTTCCTTTTCCTTGAACTTGAACCATCCCCCTTAACTCTGTTTATTGGTGTGCTTATTATAAGAGAACAATAGGGATTCACCTGGGCTGCTTCAGTCACATACTCTTCAAAGGTTGATATGCCTTCAACCGGGTCTAAACTTTCAACTTCATGCCCTAAATGATCTAAGTTGTGTCCCTTAATATCATCATCTTCATTCACAACCACAAAATTCATTGGCTCATTAGTGATTAACAGAGTTGGTACGGTATTAATCTCCACAACCTCTTCCTCCACTTCGTGCTCTGAAAGTCCCTAAACCTCATCTATCACTATATCATCCACCACGACACCACTAGCCAACTTCTCTCGTTCTCGTTTAATTTGGGCCACCTCTTCTAATAGTTGACTCATCAGTTCATCTTGGGCAACATTAGACGTTTGTTGAAGCTCTAACCTTTCATTTATAGCCTTATTATGAACTTCTTGATCTCTCTTCGTCTCCTTTAGAAAATCCATAACGTCTTTAATAGACTCTTCATTGTTACCCATGGAATCTTCTTAATCTTGCTGATAATTCCTTTGATAAGTACCACCATGATTATAATATTGAGGGACTTCTTCGTATATCGGTTCGGGGTACTCATCATAATAGTAGTTTTCCTCGTCTTGGTAACTTACAAAAGTTGGCGTCTCAGGTCCATCACTATCATACTCATCAGCTGACTCATAATACCCATGATCATTAGTTAGAGGCGGTGAATAATTTTGGTATTGATTGTTACGACCTTGCTGATTGAAGTTCCTTTGGTTATAATTATCTGACTTGCAGTAGCCTTGAAGATTTGGTGAAGGTGGTTCATGATATGAAAATGGAGGGTACGAATCGTCGTCCTCCATGGCCTTATATCCTTCAACTGGGTCATAAACCCAACTCCACGTCATCTTGAGTTGGCTGCACACATGAGACACACAAATACCTCACGTAAAATCAAACGAATAAATGTAAAAAAACAAAAACTAAATTAATAAACTAAACTAGCACTTTGCGCATTGATTCCCCGACAACGACGCTATTTTGATCGATGTTGGAAGGTCAATCAAAAACATTTATAAATTACCTTTACTAGCTAGGGCAAGTAAGGTGTTGAATACACAGGGAATCAGTGGAAAGTGCTAATCAAATTTAATGCTTTTTAATTAATTATGCTATGGTGGACAAACGATGTCAAGCGGTTTAGAAAGTAATTTGGTTGTAAAACAATTTAAGAAAACAGTGACTACACTTCAGGTTCGGGATATGCAATAAACTGACTGACAATAATTTATACAAGTCGGGAAATCACATAGACATGATTTGTCATTAGAATAGATAAATGATTACTAGACACAATAGTTTGGTTATAATGATTCACAGAATTTAATCCAAAGAATTAACACAACTGAACACGGTCTATATAATTACAAGTTCATTAATATAAAACTTAGCATCTATCAATGATTAATGGTAAACGATTCAATGATGATAAGAACTTAATCCTAAATGTTGATGAACACAAACCAAATAATTGATGACAGACGAAAGTCCCAAAAACACAACTGTTTAATCAGTTCCAATAAACATATAGATTCAATCAACCAAAAAATTAATCAAAACTAAATCCCAATACATGTAATATTTATAAAAATAATCAGTTCATATGCAAACCCTACACCTGAAGTGGTCACGAGTGGTTTAGCCTTGCCTCTTCATCATAAGTATCTCGATTATGGATTTGAAGGATGAATGCACGGATGATTATGATGATTGAGAGGTGTTAGAATGGTGGAGAATGACCCCAAAATCGCCAAAATATGTTAGGGTATGAAGCATAGGCGGCCTAGGGTTGAACCGGGCTTAAAATAGTCAACAAAAACCTAAAAATTGTGTTTTTCCGCCCAGGCCACCGTAACCTATGGTCTCCCCACCGTAAGCTTCAGTGGGGCTGTAGCCTACGATCATCAGCCACTGCTTTACGGTGACAGCCCCCTTGCACTGTTTTGCCCGTAACTTCTTCATTATAGCTCCGTTTTACGCACTGTTTTCGGCCACGTCTTCGTCTTAAAATTCTCTATCATTCCATGCAATAAAATCTTCATTTTCACTCCATATCATATGCTCCAATTTAGCTCTTTTAAGCTCCTTTAAGCTCCGCTCACCTGTTAACGTAAAACCACTCAAAGTAATCGTGTCCAAGACATATAAACACATAAAATACATGATATAACTTACTTAACACACAATATTTCACCCACACATCAACATGTTAGAAACCCCCTACAACATTTGATTGTGATTATTATAACATCGTGTGAGATTATGGGACCAATAATTACCTGTTGAGGCTGTGAAAGCCTATTATTTTTTAGTGTTGTAAGTTTCTTGTCGAAGTTCTTCACGATGAAGCATGTCTCTTGCCACGTCCCATGAAGGAGATTGTTGAGTAATTAAATCACCAGCCACCTCGTACTCGTGAGGCATCCCACGTACGAGTTGGAGAACAACTCGAGATTCATTAACGGGTTGACCTGACATCGGCAAGTTGGTTGACCAATTCTTTGAGCTTTTGACAATATACGTCCATAAACAAACATGCTTCAAGTGTGATTGTTGTAAATTCATGTTCAAGGGTGGCTGCCCTTGATCATTTGTTATTGAGAAAAATATTTTCGATCTTGGTCCACGCGCAGTAGGCGGAGATATCATTGTCAAGAACACGTATCGCATGTTCGAATTAAAGAGTGCTATATATCCATTGGAGCACCAAGGCATCTATTTCTTCCATCGTGCATAGTCGAGATCAGTTTATGCGGGTGGTGCGGCGCCATCGATATGATCAAGCACCTTGTACGCCTTGGCATGGACCTTAAAGAATTTTGTCCATAACGATAGTCAGAATTTTCGTTTGAATATTGGAGACGGAATAAGTCGGGTGTAAGGTCGTACCCTTTGTTTCCACTGTGTCATCCTTATTGTTGTTGGTTGGGTCGCCTATGATTGACGGAAGCAGAAAGGTCAAGGGTAGGAGGTGGCGACCTACTGGGATGAAAGAAAAAAGAAACTAAGGTTGGCTTTGATACCATATTAGAATGTGTATGATTCGTAATTTCTGTTAACATAAATAATCCTTTATATTGGGAATATATAATGAAATGTCAAACTCATAAATATGGACATAATACAAATAATAAATATAGAATATCTTCAATAATGTCGATTTCTAATAAAACTGAGAAGTTTCGTAGAGACTGTCTAAGAAACTAGGCACGTTTCACAAAATACATTGTTACAAAAACAACTAGAGAAACTAGGTACGTTTCGCTGGCTTTCCAATGAAGTACCACAAATTAGCATGTTGGCAATGGCGTAGAAGGGCTCTGCGAAACTGTTGGTTAATCATCGATCTCGTTAAAGTTTCGTTAAATATTTCGTTAGTTTATTATAGGATAGATAAATTTCGTTAGAATGTTCTGTTAGTGTAGTTAGGGTACAAAGTGTAATTAGTTAATAGTCAGTGTATGTTATTGTAATTAGTTAGAAAATAAACGAACGGTTGTGTCGTATTAACGAACCGTCGTGACGGTCGGAATGTAACCGTCGGAGTAACCGCCGGTGGGTATAAATACCACCGGCCACCTGTTTCAATACAAATCAATAATACAAGATTCGTTCATTATAATTGTTGTTATTTACGTATTATTGTTCGTTTAAATCGATCCGATGCCCATCAATTGGTATCAGAGCCAGGCTCTAAAAAACCCAATTTTCGAAACCCTGATCGGTGAAATCGCAGAAGCAGGGGAAGAAGACGGATAACAGTACCTGTTGTAGAGGCGGCGATAGATATTTCCGGCAAGAGAATCTGGTTAAATCAAAGAGTCCGGCGTGGCTATTGTTCATCGTAAAACTAGTCGGAGAATTAGATACGACCGTTGTAAAAAGGAACGGCAAGCAGGCAGGAAGAAAATTGAGTTTTGGCTTTATATTATAAATACATAACAAAGTAAATTGTTCACTCTTAAACAAAAGTATAAAGTCAAGAAAAAAAGTGAAGGAAAATAATTGTTTGCTTGAAAACATTTATTTTGAACAAAATTTAAGGTATTTATTTATAAATAAAAACAACCTTGCATAAAAGGAAAGACAACACCAAGAAATCGAACCTGCGTGATTCGAATAGCAGGCTTCGAACCTTCGTGATTCGTAGAGCAAGAGTAAGACCTGTGTGGCATTTAACACCTGTGTGGCAACTAAGACATGTGTGGCAAACAAAGACCTGTGTGGCAAATAAATCCTGTGTGGTACAAATCCAGTGTAGTAAGAAGAAAAAACCTGTGTGGTTCAATCAAGTAAGAAGTAAGAAGTAAGAAATATGTCTGGCAAAGAAGATTCGCCAAGTGGATCAGCAAAACCTCGTGAGCAAGGGAATATATCTCTTCAATGTCCAAAATTGACTGAGTCAAACTATACGACATGGGCATTGTTGATGGAGACAATCTTAAAGGCTTATGGTCTTTGGGAAGCGGTAAGCTCAGAAGAAGAAGTTGATGAGAAGAAGGCATATACGACCAAGGCAATGATCCTACAAACATTGCCAGAAGATATTTTGATGCAAGTGGCACAACACCCAACAGCAAAAGAAGTGTGGGACGCAATAAAAGTTCGGCACTTAGGAGCGGATCTAGTTCAGAAGGCACGTCTACAAACATTAAGGAGCGAGTTAGAGACGTTAAAGATGAAAGAAAATGAAACCGTGAGTGATTTCTCTGAAAAATTGGGAAGCATAAGAGCCAAATTTAAAAGTTTTGGTTCTAATCTCAAAGATAAGATACTTGTAAGGAAATTGCTCAATTTAGTTCCAAAGAAGTTTCTACCAATCGTGGCATCTATCGAACAATATTTGGAAATTGACAAAATGCCATTTGAAGAAGCAGTAGGAAGAATAATAGCTTTTGAAGAACGCCTTAAAAGTAAAGACGAACCAGAAGATGATAACGAAAGAAAGCTCCTGATGGCTAGTAATCATCCTAAGAATTGGCGTCGTGGAAGAGGTCGTGATAATACAAGTCAAGACAAAGATCAAGGAAGAGAACCTTTCAAAGAAGAAAGAAAGCATGGAAATGTGAGTCGCAGAAACAAAGACAAAAGTAATCTCAAATGCTATGAATGTAATGAATATGGTCACTTTGCATATGAATGCCCAAAGTGGAGAAACAAAGAAAGAGAGAAAGATCTGGAGGCGCATCTCATACATAGTTTAACTACACTACTGTGAAGACAAAGCAAGCCATGTTGAAGATCGAGATTAAGGGGGGTGATTGTTGGTTAATCATCGATCTCGTTAAAGTTTCGTTAAATATTTCGTTAGTTTATTATAGGATAGATAAACTCTGTTAGAATGTTCTGTTAGTGTAGTTAGGGTACAAAGTGTAATTAGTTAATAGTCAGTGTATATTATTGTAATTAGTTAGAAAATAAACGAACGGTTGCGTCGTATTAACGGACCGTCGTGACGGTCGGAATGTAACCGTCAGAGTAACCGCTGGTGGGTATAAATACCACCTGCCACCACCATTGTAAACATCTCGTTTCAATACAAATCAATAATACAAGATTCGTTCATTATAATTGTTGTTATTTAAGTATTATTGTTCGTTTAAATTGATCCGATGCCCTTCAGAAACTCCTTATATCTGCAAACCGTACGCCAAAACCTGTAATTTTGCTCTTTATCCTTAGCCAAACATTCATTCTTTATTTCCAACATGTACATTGATATCAACTGCCTTTCGAGACCTTACAAAAACACATAATATGACGAATTTGGTTTCAGTCTCTTGGAAATTATAGGTATTATTTAACATAATTGTTCTTTGACAATAACTAACAATAAAGTTTCAGTAAATGTTTTTATGAAAATAATAAATGCATGCCCTTACTATTAAAAAAAACAACAAACCTAACAAATACCTACACGAGAGGTTTCATCCAAGCGGGAGATCAATGCTTCATCAACTGAAGAGCCTATCTCTGAATTGGGCTTCAACGGTAAGCTCTGATCCATTTAAGTGAAAGGAAGACAAAAGCCCAATAAGGAAGGCCCAATATAAAGAGAATTCTAGAAGGAAACTTCAGGAAAAGGGATTTAGGAGGGAAATGTGTCTTCTTTTCATCTGACCCGATTGGTGGCCCAAAGCATGTTGTCCCAAGACAAGAAGCATGATCCAAGGGGCAAAGGGCTAAAGCATGATCGGACCGTAAGGAAAGAAAGGAAACCATATGAAATACAGTATGTAATAAGATCATGCCCTTTGGATATTATGTGTAACCCCTTTCCTCTATATAAAGGAAAAGGAGATTGTATAAGAACATATACAAACAATATTAATTATAATAACCCGAACTTTGATATTGGATAATATATATATATATATATATATATATGATAATAATAATAATAATAATAATAAAAATAATATCAACATTTATGTTGTGATTTTTTGTTCCGAAGCATATCTAATATTTTTTTTTTAGGCTATTAGAATTTGAAATTTAAATTGCTAGAGATGTATAGTAGCAAATAATAATTAAATACGATAGAATAGCATATCTAGTTATGAAATAAAAAAAAAAAATTAAATTACAACGTGGAAGCCAAATTAATCCATGATTTTCCGGTTCAATGAAAGATTTTTTTTTATCAAATAAGCCTTCAAATTTTTCCAACCTTATCTGTCACAAACTACTGGGATAACAATATGTTATTAGGCTTATATAACCCTTAAGCCAACTAGAATAAACACAAGAAATTAACCTATCTGCTATCATATTGTTGTTTCACCACGATTCGAAACCACCACCGCCTCGTCACCGTTATACCCCTACGGCCCTACCACAACCACCGACGTAAGCAACAAAGGAGAAATAAGGTCACGCTCTCCACGTTTGGTAATCCGCCACGGCACCACCTTGTGACTTTGCCGCCATCCCGCATTCGTGCGCCGTCTCTCGTCTCACACTCTGATTGTTTGGTTCGACTATTAAGGTACTGAATAGAAACCTCCATTTGATTTAAACTTAAAGATAGAAATTTTGGCATCGTTTTGATCAGTTCCGGCGACCGCGGTTTCGTTTATTTTTGGTTAATTAATATGTGTGTGCTGGATGTGTGCGGCGTGTGTGCATGCGGTTGTCGTATTTGTGTATTGTGTGTGTGTGTGTGTTTTTATAAGTGTACGTGTGTGTTAGCATGTGTGTAGTACATGCATGAGTTTATTGTGGGTGTGTGCATGGTGTGTGTTATAATTTTGTTCAAAAGTGTGGGGTTGTGTGGATGGAGTTGTATCCACCTGTGTGCTTGCTTGTGTGTTTTGGGTTCTACTCACGTGAAATCAAATTAAATAATCATTAAATAGTTTATTTTATCAACTAGTGTGAATCTGATTTCATAAATTTAATAAGTTGTTTCACACCCTTTTCACTAAAATCGTACATATTTGTGACGGTCTTGTAAAACGGTGTCTAAATAGACTTGATTATTTTGTTAATGTTGATATAGTAGGGTCTTTTGATGAACTTTAAATTATAAATGTTTTTACACTTCGATCAACATACTTCATAACTGGTATTTAATGTATGTTAGATGGATTAAATTGTGAAAACTTCCATCTTTGAGTATATGACTTAGTAAAGATTTTAAACGTCTCCGTCGCCGGACCAGAAGGTACAAACGAATATAACAACTAAATTAAGTTTTGTAAATTTAATTCAAACTATAAATAAAATGTAGGTGTTAGTACAACTTAATGTGGCTCGACTTTGCGTGCTTACTTATTGACTGCTAAGGTACGGATTCTGTTTTTCTTCACTCATAGTATTGGTTCTAGTCCATTTTATATTCGATGTCCGTCACTTCGTAGTGCGGATTTTTGTTATCTGTCAGTTACAGATCTAGTTCGGTTTATTCGTATGATATGTTTATATTAACTTTATAGCATGCAATAGGTTATACATATTTTGAATTCATTATTGCATGTTCCTGTTTAAATATCTTTTAGTTATACGACTTTAGTTCAGTACTCTGTTACCCGAGCATTTCTGACTTGTCGTTGGGGCGTCAATGACATGGCACTTATCGTGACAGTGCGTAATCAAAGTTCACGGCGTCTCTGAAAGTACTCATGTAGTACCTTGGCCACTTAGAGGCGTATAGATCGATCTTAGCTCCGACTTCTGACTCCTGACTCCTGACTTCTGTTTGAGATGGAACAATGTGTGCACGCCACCCACACCGTCTCTTTGGTGCATGGACTAGCTAGCTGTGTACCCCTCTGTTTAGGCTCTGGGTGCTTCCGTATTACACGACCTATTTATTTTAACATCATCGTCGTGTATTTTAGTAATTATATTTTGTTTCGCTATATTTCTGGTCCGTTTTGATATGTGTATATGCATTTGATTAGATTTGAGTATATTCAGATTACGTCCCGATCGTGTATCGGATTATGTTTCGCATTTAATTATAGTTCGGTCTAAAACGTGGTTTTATATCCGCAATAGTTTCAGTTTTATTTCAGTATGTGTTTTGTCTTATGTGTGCTTTTACCTATACTATTGTTCTTTCCGTTACTGGGCAATTTTTGGCTCAGCCGTATTTTCTTGTTTGTGTCTGTCTTATTTGCTAACAGGTAATTCGGGAAATCGGGGAGATCAGTGATGAGAGTAAAATGAAGCTCAAGAATAAGGACTTGATTAAATTTTCTTTTATTTAAGAATTTAATAAATTTGACTTAGAATTTCTTTCAGTGTTTTTAACTCTTTTGGTTGCCATGGGATTCTTTTCATTTCATTTAAATGGTTTTTGTTTGGTCTATGATATCTGTAATAGTGACACGTCAGCCTGCTCCGGGTTGGGGTGTTACAGTTATGGTATCAGAGCTCAGGCTCTTTCCTGTAGAAAACTTATACAATAAATAATTAATCATGTGAGTTAATGGGTAGACGTCGGGTTAGGATTCCTCTTTTCGTTCTCCGCGTATTCCGTAAATCTTTATCTTTCAGCTCATACGCTACCTTACTTCCAGATGCCTCCTAGAAGACGTGTGAATCGCCAAAACGAGAATGATGCTGGAAACGACCCTCCTCTTGCGACCCTTGTTACTAACGCCGTCAATGCAGCTATTGCGGAAATAGTCCCTAACATCATACAACAGTTGCAGCAGAACAATGCCGGTGGCAACAATGCCGGTGGCAACAATGTCGGTGGTAACAACGCCGGTGGCAACAACGCCAGTGGAAACAATGCTGGAGGCAACAATCATCCTGTTGGTATTCATGTCTGGCTTGAGCGTTTTCAAAAGCAAAAGCCAAAATCCTTTAGTACTGCTAGTTCTCCAGTAGAAGCTGAAAACTGGATCGCGCACATCGAGAAACTGTTTGAAGTGCTGGGTGTTGAAGATGTGTTTAAGGTTCGGTTAGCTACTTACAAGCTCGAAGATGACGCTCACAGATGGTGGAAGACACTGAAAGCTGCACGTGGTGGAGACAATTATGCTGCTACACTTCCTTGGAATGAATTCTGTACTTTGTTTTACCAACAGTATTTCACTGATGCTGATCGCAGTGAATATTTGAGAGAATATTCTTCAATTATTCAGGCTAATGATGAGCCCATCGTTGAGTTTAAAAATCGTTTCAGTCGATTGGTTAGTTTTCTTGGCCCAACCGTAGGCACGCAAGAACAACAGACCAACCATTTCAAGTGGGCCATTTGTGACCGAGATAGGAAGTTTATCTTGAACCTCCGTTTTAATGACATAAATGTGATAGTTGATGCGGTTAAGAACCTTGATAATGATAAGAAACACCGCCAGAAGTCTTTTGATGAAAGTCGTAAGCGGCCAAGAGAAAATAATCAGGGTCAATCTTCTTCTCAGGTTGGAACCGAACAGTCCCTTGTACCCCGAGACCGTAGACAGCGTACTGATGGGAATTTCAACAATCAGCCACGAAATGGGGGAAATCAAAATCATAATCATAGGACCGCACAGAATAATATGCAACAACATCATAACCCCACCAGAGCTCAACCACTTAATCAACAAAACCGAAATACTCCTCTGTGTGGCACGTGTGGGAAACGTCATGGAGGTGCTTGTCGTCGAGCTGAAGGTCGTTGTTTTAGATGCGGAGATGCAGGACACATGATCAGAGACTGCCCTCAGCGGGACCCTAGAGCTAATAATGGAGAAAACGCTAGACCTGCGCAAAAAGATTAGTTCTGGGGAAATTGAAGCCATGAACCGTTTTGATTATCCGTATTTGTTTTCGTTTTAGTACCCCGTATTTCAGTTTATTTGGGTTTGATTTCGTGCGAATTTGGATTTTGTTAAGTTTCACACTCTGTTTATCTGTCATGTTAGAAGACTCTTATGTTTGGTATGTTTGAAGTTTAGCATATTTGGGTCGTGTTTCGTATCATTTATGTCAAGATTTTGACATCATTTTTTTTTAGTATATCAACACGTCATTTTTTTTATATAAGTTTAGTCTTTAAGATGTGTAATGGAAGGACCGTTAGGACACACTCGTAAGGTAAATTGATGATTATGGTCGCGAACGTAACCATGAATTTACAGGTATGTATGTGTGCTACTAAAATCCATTTTGCAGCTTAATGTTCCTCTAATATTTAGATACGACATTGTCTTAAGTTTTCGCTATTATCTGCTAGTGTTACGTGTCTTTTATTATATATTTATTTATTTTTATATCAGTGTAGAAATGCATGTTAATATTCAAAATATGTTTTTGAAAATTTACGTTTTAAGTCTTGATTTTTTTTTTAGTATTCCATTAGTTATCACTTTTTATTTCCACTTATAAGTCACATGTTTCAGTTATCTGTCTTTCGTTTTGGTTATTAGTTACACAATTTAGTCATAGGCTTTAGCTCATCAAAATTTATTTATTTTAGTTATTAGTTATCCACTATGTTATATGTAACTCTGTGTTCAAATGAAATTTTTGATTTCCGTTTATAAGAACTAGTATTATCCGATACAAGTTTTAGGTTACCCATAGTTTCGTTCAATATCATCATGGCAACGAGTCAGCTATTTCAGTTTGGATGGTTTTGATTTCATATGAATTCTGTTTTGTATGTCCTAATATTTGTTTCCAAGACTTTGCAATTGTCATGTCTGAATTTATGAAAGTTTTAAGTTTGTTTCGTTTCCGTGATATCCGAAAGTATGTGTCACCGTCTTACAATTTCGAGGACGAAATTTTTTTTAGGGGAGTATAATTATAATAACCCGAACTTTGATATTGGATAATATATATATATATATATATATATATATATATATATATATATATGATAATAATAATAATAATAATAAAAATAATATCAACATTTATGTTGTGATTTTTTGTTCCGAAGCATATCTAATATTTTTTTTTAGGCTATTAGAATTTGAAATTTAAATTGCTAGAGATGTATAGTAGCAAATAATAATTAAATACGATAGAATAGCATATCTAGTTATGAAATAAAAAAAAAATTAAATTACAACGTGGAAGCCAAATTAATCCATGATTTTCCGGTTCAATGAAAGATTTTTTTTATCAAATAAGCCTTCAAATTTTTCCACCCTTATCTGTCGCAAACTACTGGGATAACAATATGTTATTAGGCTTATATAACCCTTAAGCCAACTAGAATAAACACAAGAAATTAACCTATCTGCTATCATATTGTTGTTTCACCACGATTCGAAACCACCACCGCCTCGTCACCGTTATACCCCTACGGCCCTACCACAACCACCGACGTAAGCAACAAAGGAGAAATAAGGTCACGCTCTCCACGTTTGGTAATCCGCCACGGCACCACCTTGTGACTTTGCCGCCATCCCGCATTCGTGCGCCGTCTCTCGTCTCACACTCTGATTGTTTGGTTCGACTATTAAGGTACTGAATAGAAACCTCCATTTGATTTAAACTTAAAGATAGAAATTTTGGCATCGTTTTGATCAGTTCCGGCGACCGCGGTTTCGTTTATTTTTGGTTAATTAATATGTGTGTGCTGGATGTGTGCGGCGTGTGTGCATGCGGTTGTCGTATTTGTGTATTGTGTGTGTGTGTGTGTGTTTTTATAAGTGTACGTGTGTGTTAGCATGTGTGTAGTACATGCATGAGTTTATTGTGGGTGTGTGCATGGTGTGTGTTATAATTTTGTTCAAAAGTGTGGGGTTGTGTGGATGGAGTTGTATCCACCTGTGTGCTTGCTTGTGTGTTTTGGGTTCTACTCACGTGAAATCAAATTAAATAATCATTAAATAGTTTATTTTATCAACTAGTGTGAATCTGATTTCATAAATTTAATAAGTTGTTTCACACCCTTTTCACTAAAATCGTACATATTTGTGACGGTCTTGTAAAACGGTGTCTAAATAGACTTGATTATTTTGTTAATGTTGATATAGTAGGGTCTTTTGATGAACTTTAAATTATAAATGTTTTTACACTTCGATCAACATACTTCATAACTGGTATTTAATGTATGTTAGATGGATTAAATTGTGAAAACTTCCATCTTTGAGTATATGACTTAGTAAAGATTTTAAACGTCTCCGTCGCCGGACCAGAAGGTACAAACGAATATAACAACTAAATTAAGTTTTGTAAATTTAATTCAAACTATAAATAAAATGTAGGTGTTAGTACAACTTAATGTGGCTCGACTTTGCGTGCTTACTTATTGACTGCTAAGGTACGGATTCTGTTTTTCTTCACTCATAGTATTGGTTCTAGTCCATTTTATATTCGATGTCCGTCACTTCGTAGTGCGGATTTTTGTTATCTGTCAGTTACAGATCTAGTTCGGTTTATTCGTATGATATGTTTATATTAACTTTATAGCATGCAATAGGTTATACATATTTTGAATTCATTATTGCATGTTCCTGTTTAAATATCTTTTAGTTATACGACTTTAGTTCAGTACTCTGTTACCCGAGCATTTCTGACTTGTCGTTGGGGCGTCAATTGTAACACCCCGACCAAAGGCGGATTATACATCGGGGCGCCACATATTGCTTCATTACTCGCGACACTATTGGTGTCAATATTTATTAATACACATTTTATCGCGCACGCGCAGCGGGGAAAATAAAGAACATAAATCAAACATAAATCAATATATTATTATAACATTCAAACAACATTAACTAGTCTTGATACATTTTAATTCTAGGTCCAAAAGTAAAAACGTCCTACGTGTCCACAAGCTCCAAAACAGCTACTGCAAACCTGAACATGTGTTAAAATAAACGTCAAACACTTGCGTGTTGGTGAGAAATCAAGTTTAATACAATACATAGATAACAATAAATCTGCGCGCAACATGTGTATGTCTGGTTTTCAACAAGGGTGTAATCTGATCGGGACCAACTCTAAGAGACAAGACTGCCAGTGCTCACAATTGAGCTCACAAACAAGACTAACTGTGCATGTGTATACAAAAGAGAAAATCATAAACGATAGTTCTCCCGTGTTCATCTAATGGTACCATGAAAACTGCGGAATAGACCGTCCATACGGTTAATGATCCACACATACAAATAAACAGCCAAGTTTACGTCCTCAACACATGGGATACTGCGCGACTAAAGTTCATAAACAGTTTAAGACTCAAGTTTTGTATGAACACATGAACATCCCAAAGCATTTAAAATAAAAAGGGATTAGATACGAGATAACTCACTTGATAAACGATGCGGTGTAAGATAAAGCAAGAACCAACTTTAAACAAGCACAAGTTAACCTATAAATAAGATTATTGTTTTAATGATCTGTTTTAAGTCTTGATTATAAGTTAGCATAATTAATAAGTAAATTATTATATATAATATATATATATTACCGGAAAAGCAGGGAAGAACAGGGAGGAAGACGGAGGCAGGAGAGGAAGACGGCAGAGAGAGCAAGGAGCAAGAGAACAGGAGAGATTAAGTGTTTGTGTGTGATGTGTTATGAAAATATTATTATTATTTATAGGAAAACCCTAGGAGACACAAATCCAGAAAAGGTTCCAAGACAAACAGAACAAGACAAAACAAAAGATAGCAAAAGATATCAAAAGATATGGCAGCTGCAGGGGGCAAGATAAAGCTGTCAGCGAACAGTAAAAAGGCATGGGCAGGTCAGATAAAGGTACTGGTCAAGCATGGCAAAAGCAGATCTCAAAAGATAATGTCAGTCACTTTATCTACCAACCAATGGGGTTGGTACGCATGCAGCGCCGAAAGTAACTATTCAGACATTAGATAGGTTAGGTCAACAGCACAGAAGATAAGACAACACAAAGCATACAGGCTGGAATAAACAGAAGATACAAGGGTTAAGCGCGGGAAGGCTGAGTGCGCGAGCGCGAAGGCTGGCACAACAATCCTTAGCGCACTGCGGGAAGGATCACAAATCCTTCGCGTGCTGCGTGAAGAACAAGAATTCTAAGCGCATCGCGGGAAAAACATACATTCTTAGCGCATTGCGGGAAGAACATACATTCTTAGCGCGCTGCGAGAAGAGTTCTCTCCACGCATCGCAGGAACAAGATGTCTTCACGCAGGCTTCCATGTAAGGAGTCTGGCGCGTGGAGCTGCAGACATCCTTAAGCGGGAGGAACCAAAGGACAAGCAAAGAGTTAGAAGAAAAAGAGGAAACAAGGCTTAAGGGCGGGACAGCGACAAGAGGGAACAGAAGGCGGAAAGAGAGAAGAGGGATGGGACGGCGGAAAGAAAGAGAGAGAGAGGCGGGAAGGAAAATATATATATATTATTATTAAAAGTAAAATATAAGTATAAATAAATATTAAATCATAAAAGAAAGAGATCGGGTCAGAGAAACGGGTACCTGGGTCGGGTCGGATCAGGGCAGATGTCACAGTCTCCCCTACTTTAAGAAATTTCGTCCCGAAATTTATCTCGAAGTAGGTTGCGCAGAGAACAGGTGCGGGTACTTGATCTTCATTTGATCTTCCCTTTCCCATGTAAACTCGGCTCCGCGCTTGGACTCCCAACGAATTTTCACGATAGGGATACGACTGCGCTTGGTTTGCTTAACCTCGCGATCCATAATCTCAACAGGCTTCTCAACGAAATGCATAGATTCATCGACTTGAACTTCATCGAGTGAAATGTGAAGGTTCTCGTCAGCTAAACATTTCTTGAGATTGGATACATGGAACGTTGGATGCACATTACTGAGCGCGGGCGGCAGGTCTAGTCTGTAGGCAACTTTTCCTACGCGCGCGAGAATCTTGAATGGTCCAACATATCGAGGAGCAAGCTTACCCTTCTTCCCAAAGCGGACAACACCTTTCCAAGGCGACACTTTGAGGAGAACAAGATCACCAACTTGAAATTCGAGAGGCTTTCGCCTACGATCTGCGTAACTCTTCTGTCGGCTTCTGGCAGTCAGCAAATGATCACGGATCTTGGCGATTTTATCGGTTGTCTCTTGAACAAGTTCGGGTCCTGTGATTTGAGTTTCACCCACTTCGCTCCAACAGATCGGGGAGCGGCATTTACGACCGTAAAGTGCTTCAAATGGGGCCATACCGATACTGGAATGATAGCTGTTGTTATAAGAAAACTCGATCAAAGGCAGGTGTGAATCCCAATTACCTCCAAAATCAAGAACACAAGATCGAAGCATATCCTCAAGAGTTTGAATAGTTCGCTCAGACTGACCGTCAGTCTGAGGATGATATGCCGTACTCATGTCCAAGCGAGTTCCTAGCGCAGATTGGAGAGATTTCCAAAAGCGAGATATAAAACGGCCATCGCGATCGGATATGATGCTCAAAGGAGTACCATGGCGGCAGACAATTTCCTTGACATAAAGCTGCGCGAGTTGCTCAACACGGTAGTTTTCACGAATGGGCAGAAAGTGAGCAGATTTAGTCAAACGATCCACTATTACCCAAATGCTATCATGTTTGCTTGCTGTCAAAGGTAACTTGGTAATAAAGTCCATCGCTACACATTCCCATTTCCACGTAGGAATTTCTGGTTGTTCGAGCAAACCAGACGGGCGTTGGTGTTCAGCTTTTACTTTAGAACAAGTCAGGCATTTAGCTACGAACACAGCAATATCCTTCTTCATACCGGGCCACCAATAAGTTATGCGCAAATCCTTGTACATCTTATCAGCGCCAGGATGAATAGAATACCGAGATTTATGCGCTTCACACAGGATATCAGCGCGAAGATTCCCATCAAAGGGAATCCAGATGCGATTGAGATAGCAGAGAATTCCACTCAGATTAGGGACAAAGTGCGCTTCCGCGCCACACGCTAACTCGGCGCGAAGGTTACCGTTACTGATGGATGCGCGCTGCGCGTCACGAATACGCGATTCAAGGTTGCTTTGAATCGGCGCGAAGTGAAGCTGGGTGCGCGGCAAGATACAGTTAAGTTGGCAGGGTTTTCGGCTGAGCGCATCGGCTACCATATTAGCCTTACCAGGATGATACCGGATCTCACAATCGTAATCGCTGATGAGTTCGTTCCATCGGCGTTGTCTCATGTTAAGTTCCTTTTGATCAAAGATATGCTGAAGGCTTTTATGGTCAGTGTAGAGGATACACTTAGTACCATAAAGGTAGTGTCTCCAGATCTTCAAGGCAAAAACAACTGCACCAAGTTCGAGATCGTGGGTTGTATAATTCTTTTCATGAATCTTAAGTTGCCTTGATGCGTAAGCGATAACCTTGCCTCGTTGCATAAGAACACAACCGAGACCTTGGTTGGATGCGTCGCAATACACGACAAAATCATCATTACCCTCAGGTAGCGCAAGAACAGGAGCTTCACACAACAAACGCTTGAGCGTCAGAAAGGCTTCTTCTTGCTTCGAGCCCCAAATATACGGCTTACCTTTGTGCGTCAGAGCTGTTAAAGGCAAAGCGATCTTCGAGAAGTTCGAAATGAAGCGCCGGTAATAACCAGCTAAGCCCAGAAAGGAACGGATCTCAGAAGGAGAGGATGGCGTAATCCAGTTCTTGATTGCTTCAATCTTGGATGGGTCGACATGAATACCCATCTTGTTTACAACATGACCAAGAAACTGTACTTCATCAGACCAGAATTCACACTTGGAAAGCTTAGCATAGAGCTGCTCGGTTCGAAGCTTCTGCAACACCAACCGAAGATGTTGCTCATGCTCGGCCTTGGTCTTAGAATACACCAGAACATCATCGATAAACACAATCACGAATTTATCCAAGAAAGGCTTACACACCCGATTCATTAGATCCATGAAAACGGCGGGTGCGTTGGTTAAACCGAAGGACATGACCAAGAATTCAAAATGGCCATAACGAGTTCGAAAAGCAGTCTTCGGGACATCTTCATCGCGGATGCGCAACTGGTGATAGCCAGAGCGGAGATCAATCTTCGAGAAACAAGAGGCACCTTGGAGTTGATCAAAGAGGTCGTCAATGCGCGGTAAGGGATACCGGTTCTTAATGGTGAGTTTGTTCAACTCGCGGTAATCAATACACATGCGAAACGATCCATCTTTCTTTTTAACGAACAACACCGGAGCACCCCAGGGCGAAGAGCTAGGGCGAATGAATCCTTTAGCAGTCAACTCTTGAAGTTGGCTGGCCAATTCTTGCATCTCAGCGGGTGCAAGACGGTAAGGAGATTTAGCCACGGGGGAAGCACCAGGGACAAGATCAATACGGAACTCGACTTCACGAGCGGGAGGGATACCAGGAAGATCATCAGGAAAAACTTCAGGAAAATCACGCACAACAGGGATATCGCGAAGCTTCTTTCCTTCATCGGGTTTAACCACATGGGCTAGAAATGCAATACACTTCTTCCGCATGAGTCTTTGGGCTTCGGCGCAAGACATAAGTTTAAGACCACTGGAGGGTTTTTCGCCGTAAATATGAAGATCACCATTTTCTCGAGGTATGCGAATCAATTTCTTGGCGCAAATAACTTCGGCGCGATTCTTCGAAAGCCAGTCCATACCAATAATAACATCAAAGCTTCCAAGAGGCATAGGGATGAGGTCGATCAGAAAATCGTTTTCGTTAAGGTTAAGCGTGCAATCTTTAATTACCGAGTTTATTAAAATAGTTTCACCGTTAGCCAATTCAACTGAAAAATTCTCTTTTAAATCGCTGCGCGGTCGCGCAAGCTTCTGCTCGAAGGCGCGAGAGATAAAACTTCGATCGGCGCCAGTATCAAAAAGCATAGATGCATAAAATCCGTTAAGTAAAAATGTACCATTAACTACGTCATTATTCGCTTGCGCTTGGTGCGCGGTTATGTTAAAAGCTCGTCCACGCGTCACTTGGTTTGAAATCTGGTTTACCGGATTCGCTTGTGTAATCTGAACTTGTAGTCTCGGGCACGCGTTCCGGAAATGACTGGGATCACCGCAGTTATAGCACGACCTGGGTCGTGGGTTTTGGTAGGTTGGTTGAGGGTTTTGCGGGTAGACTGGTGGTGTTGGCGCAATTGGATTGGCGAGAGGGACTCTACAGTTTTCTACAATGTGACCAGTACGGCCACATCGGGTACAAAGTCGACACGGGGTCTGGGTTGGGTGGTGAAATCTACAGGTTGGGCAAAAGGGATGGTTCCCTGTGTAAGGTTTCTTAGGAGGCGGGGCAGGGAGTGCGGGATTGGTTAAGGCATAGTTGTGGCCTATAGGAGGTGTTGGGTAGGCCGACAGAGGTTGAGGGGCGTATGCTAGAGGCTGGTAAGCGGGTTGCTGGACTATGGGCGGGTTGGTAAGCGCGTAAGCTTGTCTGCGCCTACGTTTCTGGTTATGGTTTGAGGGTTCTGGTTTGGTTTCTGCGGGTTCAGGGACAGTTTTGGTGGGTTTGGTCTTCTCAGTTCCCCGCAGGAACAGGGTTCCTGCTCTGACATGGTTGTCGCTGAGCACAGCGGCCAACTCGATGGCGTCAGAGAGGGTTACTGGGTTTCTGGCCCATACAGAATCTTGAATTTCCATGGGAAGACCCCCAAGAAATTTCTCTATGGCTCGGCGGGAAGGGGTAACAAGGTGAGGGACAAGCAGGCTTAGTTCATGGAAGCGCGTCGCGTACTCGCGCGCTTCACCGCTGTATTGCTTCAAGTTCCAGAATTCCTCCTCCAGGCGCTTAACTTCGTTGGGAGGGCAGAATTCTCGCAAAAGAATTTCCTTGAATTCCTCCCATGTCATGCTAGAAGCAGCCTCTGCGCCACGCGCATGAGCTACTCCATTCCACCATGTAAGCGCTCTAGATTCCAGGACACTGGAAGCATACAGGGTTCGTCTGTCTGAGGGGCATTGGGTATGGAGGAAAGTGTTTTCAATCTTCTCAAGCCATTGGAGCATCACGGTGGCTCCCTCAAGACCTGTGAACTTTGGAGGGTTACCCGCGTTGAAGGATTTAATGTTATAACTGGAGGTGTTGGTATTGTTTTGGCTCAAAGCTTGGGCTATTGCGGCGGCCATTTCCTGGGAACGTTGCTGTCTACGCATGCGCGAGGCTTCTCTTCTCTGAAATCGGCGAGATAGCGGAGGCATTCTATAAAAATTTTAATTTTAGTTAATATCTTAGTTTTAGCACAAAGTTTAACCTCGAAAAGCTTGGTTTCACGGAGTTAGATACTATCAAAAGTTAAAGTAAAATAAATGACCCTAAATGCAGACTTAATAAAGGTAACAAATTCGAATCAGAAATCGACAATTCATGTATCACCATGACTTTCCGAATTCCCAATTTAAAATGATGAGTAAACGAGTTTTGGAGATTGACGATTCATGTATCACCATGACTTTTCAATCCTCAATATAAAATATACAAGAAAATGAGTATTGGAGGTTGACAATTCATGTATCACCATGACTTTTCAAGTCTCCAACCTCAGAACATAATCGTAAATGGAAATTGAAAATCAACTATTCATGTATCACCATGACTTTTCGGATTTTCAAATCCCACAAACGAATATGTAAGTAAAATCAATAAAAATCGAAATTCAACCAAAATCGAAATATCGCGAAATAAAACATAAAATCATATACTGCGCAAGCGCGAGCATCTTCACAAATAACGAGTAATTAACAATAAGCGCGCAAACATGAGATTTCTCTCATGCGCGAGAAGGGACTCTTAGGTATTCTAGGCCGTTACGTCTAACCACCTATCCTAAAGTCAACGAGCTCTGATACCAATCTGTAACACCCCGACCAAAGGCGGATTATACATCGGGGCGCCACATATTGCTTCATTACTCGCGACACTATTGGTGTCAATATTTATTAATACACATTTTATCGCGCACGCGCAGCGGGGAAAATAAAGAACATAAATCAAACATAAATCAATATATTATTATAACATTCAAACAACATTAACTAGTCTTGATACATTTTAATTCTAGGTCCAAAAGTAAAAACGTCCTACGTGTCCACAAGCTCCAAAACAGCTACTGCAAACCTGAACATGTGTTAAAATAAACGTCAAACACTTGCGTGTTGGTGAGAAATCAAGTTTAATACAATACATAGATAACAATAAATCTGCGCGCAACATGTGTATGTCTGGTTTTCAACAAGGGTGTAATCTGATCGGGACCAACTCTAAGAGACAAGACTGCCAGTGCTCACAATTGAGCTCACAAACAAGACTAACTGTGCATGTGTATACAAAAGAGAAAATCATAAACGATAGTTCTCCCGTGTTCATCTAATGGTACCATGAAAACTGCGGAATAGACCGTCCATACGGTTAATGATCCACACATACAAATAAACAGCCAAGTTTACGTCCTCAACACATGGGATACTGCGCGACTAAAGTTCATAAACAGTTTAAGACTCAAGTTTTGTATGAACACATGAACATCCCAAAGCATTTAAAATAAAAAGGGATTAGATACGAGATAACTCACTTGATAAACGATGCGGTGTAAGATAAAGCAAGAACCAACTTTAAACAAGCACAAGTTAACCTATAAATAAGATTATTGTTTTAATGATCTGTTTTAAGTCTTGATTATAAGTTAGCATAATTAATAAGTAAATTATTATATATAATATATATATATTACCGGAAAAGCAGGGAAGAACAGGGAGGAAGACGGAGGCAGGAGAGGAAGACGGCAGAGAGAGCAAGGAGCAAGAGAACAGGAGAGATTAAGTGTTTGTGTGTGATGTGTTATGAAAATATTATTATTATTTATAGGAAAACCCTAGGAGACACAAATCCAGAAAAGGTTCCAAGACAAACAGAACAAGACAAAACAAAAGATAGCAAAAGATATCAAAAGATATGGCAGCTGCAGGGGGCAAGATAAAGCTGTCAGCGAACAGTAAAAAGGCATGGGCAGGTCAGATAAAGGTACTGGTCAAGCATGGCAAAAGCAGATCTCAAAAGATAATGTCAGTCACTTTATCTACCAACCAATGGGGTTGGTACGCATGCAGCGCCGAAAGTAACTATTCAGACATTAGATAGGTTAGGTCAACAGCACAGAAGATAAGACAACACAAAGCATACAGGCTGGAATAAACAGAAGATACAAGGGTTAAGCGCGGGAAGGCTGAGTGCGCGAGCGCGAAGGCTGGCACAACAATCCTTAGCGCACTGCGGGAAGGATCACAAATCCTTCGCGTGCTGCGTGAAGAACAAGAATTCTAAGCGCATCGCGGGAAAAACATACATTCTTAGCGCATTGCGGGAAGAACATACATTCTTAGCGCGCTGCGAGAAGAGTTCTCTCCACGCATCGCAGGAACAAGATGTCTTCACGCAGGCTTCCATGTAAGGAGTCTGGCGCGTGGAGCTGCAGACATCCTTAAGCGGGAGGAACCAAAGGACAAGCAAAGAGTTAGAAGAAAAAGAGGAAACAAGGCTTAAGGGCGGGACAGCGACAAGAGGGAACAGAAGGCGGAAAGAGAGAAGAGGGATGGGACGGCGGAAAGAAAGAGAGAGAGAGGCGGGAAGGAAAATATATATATATTATTATTAAAAGTAAAATATAAGTATAAATAAATATTAAATCATAAAAGAAAGAGATCGGGTCAGAGAAACGGGTACCTGGGTCGGGTCGGATCAGGGCAGATGTCACATCAATGACATGGCACTTATCGTGACAGTGCGTAATCAAAGTTCACGGCGTCTCTGAAAGTACTCATGTAGTACCTTGGCCACTTAGAGGCGTATAGATCGATCTTAGCTCCGACTTCTGACTCCTGACTCCTGACTTCTGTTTGAGATGGAACAATGTGTGCACGCCACCCACACCGTCTCTTTGGTGCATGGACTAGCTAGCTGTGTACCCCTCTGTTTAGGCTCTGGGTGCTTCCGTATTACACGACCTATTTATTTTAACATCATCGTCGTGTATTTTAGTAATTATATTTTGTTTCGCTATATTTCTGGTCCGTTTTGATATGTGTATATGCATTTGATTAGATTTGAGTATATTCAGATTACGTCCCGATCGTGTATCGGATTATGTTTCGCATTTAATTATAGTTCGGTCTAAAACGTGGTTTTATATCCGCAATAGTTTCAGTTTTATTTCAGTATGTGTTTTGTCTTATGTGTGCTTTTACCTATACTATTGTTCTTTCCGTTACTGGGCAATTTTTGGCTCAGCCGTATTTTCTTGTTTGTGTCTGTCTTATTTGCTAACAGGTAATTCGGGAAATAGGGGAGATCAGTGATGAGAGTAAAATGAAGCTCAAGAATAAGGACTTGATTAAATTTTCTTTTATTTAAGAATTTAATAAATTTGACTTAGAATTTCTTTCAGTGTTTTTAACTCTTTTGGTTGCCATGGGATTCTTTTCATTTCATTTAAATGGTTTTTGTTTGGTCTATGATATCTGTAATAGTGACACGTCAGCCTGCTCCGGGTTGGGGTGTTACATTAATAATAACCATTACTCATTCAATAGATCACCATTCTTGTAAGTACAATTAGGAACACTTCACCGCCATATCGGGAGGGGTTCCAACATCAACCGATTGTGCAATGTGCAGGTTGCCAGCTGAATCGACACACCATACATTTTTTGATCGGGTGCTTGCAAAGGACGAATGAAAAGGTCTTTGGTGCTAATGAACAACCTCAAGTATAGGTATTCGTGAGCTTCTAGAGTATCCTAGCAAATAAGTTACCAATCCCCGCCGTCGACAAGAAAGTGATAAAATAGTGTGCCACTCACATTCTTGGAATGACTGTCTTGGTGTAATTTCAGTTTTTCATCACATTCGATGATTGTTAGTTTATGCTTTGTTGTCGGTCTCTTGTTGTTGCTATGAATTCTTGGTTACGTTTTTTCAAGGCTGATAACATTAAAGAAAGTGCATAGCAAGCCGTTACGCACAAAAACAACACCAAATGCCACACCAAAACCAACAGTGATCAACTCACCAAGTAAAAATTGAGCCTGGCTACGGTACCTATCCAAGTCTAGATAGTCTTTATTTGCCTTATGGTTGATCCCATAAGTAACTGATATTTTTTTAATCTCAATAAAAATCTAATATTATTGCAAAATGGCTGTCGTGTCATTATGCTGGGGCAAAGTTTTGTGACATTTACCGAATGATGGTGTTTATTTCCTTAACACGTTAAACGAGATAGTGGGAGACAAGATTAATATGTGTACGTCCGTGCATATTTTAGACACTTAATTAGTGGACCAAAATCATTCTAAGTAAAGTATGAACTACCGTTTGGCGTATTATACAATATACATGGTTGGATTCTAGTTCGAGTTTGCCTTACAGATATAAAAGACATGGGCACCCATCCCATGTTAAGCTAAGGTCGAAGAAGACAGTGACAACAATGCCATTGCCTAGTTTATTAGAACTTGGCAAGAGATGTTTGGTTTAAGTATTTCAGTTGGTGGAAGATGAGTGACTTGATCATGGATATTCTATTCAATTCGGATTGTGGCAACTTTTCAAGTACTTGAGAACGTTACGGTTATGTGACCGCGGAAGGTAAGAGCAAATTGGTGTTTAATGTACTGACCGCGGAAGGTTTAAGGTTCATGAATCGATTGGTGTTAATCCAAGTCTTTGGTATTCCTTCGTCTATTATCTTGTTTGAAACAACATTAATTGTTTTTTATGAAAATACAACAAATAACTTAATCATATATACTCTTTAATTTTTTTAGTCATATCAACACTTAAAACGTATCTTCACATTTTGAAACGTAGAGGATTTTGTTTAAGCCTGGCTTTCTATTGTCAGGCTTTTATGTGTGTGTTTTTCTTACGAAACCTACCTTTTAGTCAAGATTTATAGTTAGTTCTTCACAATTAAAAACTTGAAATATTCTTACACCGTCTTATATATATATATATATATATATATATATATATATATATATATATATATATATATATATATATATATATATATATATATAACTCATTATTGCTATGTGTGTTTCATGTTCCCCGAAGATATTACATATTTGTTGTAGTGATAGTCGTGCTATTTTAGCTAGCAAAGTTGAAAAGATATTTCTTGAAGATCTATACAAGTTTTAATTTTTGAAAATACATGAATTACTGCCATGCAATTGTTCGGTTTCTATGTATGCTGTTGTAGGCCGGATTTTGGGTCGGCTTAAGGTCACTTGATTCTTCTTGAAGTTTTGTTTTGAGCCGATATCGATCTTTGTCCTCGTCATGTTATCGCATATTCTTTGTTGAGTTATAAATGATGTTGGCAAAAAGTTCAATAATAAATTATATCCGCACATTAGATAGGCATACCCATATGGTCATATGCATTATTACTCTTCTTTGATACATAGAATAATAGCTTATACGGGCCAAATACAACCACCAATGATAGTCGTGTGGCCTGTTGTACGTACGATGAAAACAAATACATCATTCTTGAGGAATATGATCGTTAATTTAATTAAGATGTATTCTCTAAACTTCAATAATTACAAAACTGGATTTCGAGGTTTCCAAAACAATTAAGCTTTAATTATATTTAAATTGAAAATATACTTCCTTAATGGGCATTTTAACTTTCATTTTATAACTTTTGTTACTCGCATTGACACGGTACATTTTTTTTTCAATTAGCGTTTGGAACTACTCCCAGTTATACCTAAGTGAGCCTTACTGAGATGGATGTCAACCGTCATACTAATTTTAACACTTCAAGCCTGACTCACCCAAAAAATCATACATCAACGAGTAAACCACCACTAAGCCATGTTATAAACCAGAGACCACAAGATCTAAAACATTACCAAACTATCACCCTTATGTCATTATAGACCAAGAGTCACTTACCTCACGACATCTACTTAAGGAGATTTCATGAAGTACAACTCAAAACTTTGGTTATATCTCTTAATATAAAGAGTAAACTGTAGTTTTCATCCCTGTGGTTTGTCTAAATTTACGGTTTTAGTCCAATAGTTTTAAATTTGCCTTTTTCATCCCTGTGGTTTCATTTCACTTGCAATTAAACCCGATCACACTAACCCCGTTAAGTCTGGCCGTTCACGTGAGGGGGAGTTTTGATCTTTTTCTCCCCAAATAAACCTCAATTCTAATTCGCAAGCCCCCTCACATGAGAGGCTGGGGTGTATTTGGGAAAAAAAAGACAAAAATGCCCCTCACGTGAGGGGCACGCAGATGGGTTTAACGGTCATACTTAACAGGGTTAGTGGGATTGGGTTTAATTGCAAGTAAAATGAAATCACAGGGACGAAAATCGCAAATTTAAAACTATTTGACTAAAACCGCAGATTTGGATAGACCACAGGGACGAAAACCGCAGTTTACTCTAATATAAACTCTAAAAATATTTCTACACTTACCTTTTGCTTTCTTTCCAAATGAAATCAAGGTGGTAGTAATTTGATGCTTAAATTGTTATTATCAAAGCTTTAGTTGTTTAAATATTAGAAAATTGGATATTTAATTTACATATAAAGCTAATTATTTGTTTAGGAAAGCATATTTAGCTTTACCACAAGAACACTTATTATCAATAGATTTACCAAAACAGGCAATTTAATAAAACAATTATCATCGCAATGAAAGCATCAACAAACCTTTTTATCAGCTATTGTCTGAGTTAAAAACCTTATACCGTTTGTTTTGAATTATGAAAGTTCGTTCAGTTGGTAAAAAAAAAACAAACTTTGTCATGGTAATAGATAGTTTCTAGGTTGGATTGTAGGTATATGGAATCAAACCCATATTAACTACAGCAGCTAACGGCACATTAATGAAAAGATACACCAAGTAAATATAATATACAAATATACAATTACGAGAAACACATAATGTCTAATAGCCATGAAGCAATACAAGCCAAAAGATGTTGATTTATTACCTGATCCACATGCACAATCTAACGCATATAGATACTTGTCAGCACTTTATCCGTCACCAGAGATGCTTGTAGCAGCTTCAAACCCTATTTATTAACACATGCAAAAATACAACACATGCATCATCGATCTGATACTTGCAACGAAAGGTGGTGCTACTAATTGCAAAGATAGGATGTAATCATGTAAATAGTATTGAATATTATTCTTGATGTAATACCTCATCTTTTCCAAAAGAAACCATCTTCTCCTCAAGCTGACTCAGATAAATTTACTGATGAGGGTTATACTTGAAATGGTAGACATTGGTCTCACCACCAAGTCATCCATCACCATATATGTCACAACTTCCTTCACATACCCTCCTTTCATTTTGTTTAAAGAATGCTCCTCCGTCTCTTTGGTTGTTTCCTCTTTGGGCATAATGGCAGTCATCTTAACTTTCATGGAACCACAACAGCTGGGACATATAGCATTCGCATGCACGGTCACATTTGACCGACATGTTGCATAGCGGTTATAGCACGAGCAAATTATAGATGCATTGAAACACCTATAGATTGCTTTAGATGCACCAGATTCATCAACAGAAGGTGCATCATAAGACAACAAAAATGTGTTTCCACTATAAGGTGTTTTTGGATTGAAGATATCATCCTTTTTAATGCCGGGTTGAAGGTAGGTTCCTTGGAAGGCTTCAACGCTTTCTTTTAGTTTTCCTAAGCAACCCACCATTTGTTTGGATCCCACGAACTCAATGAGGGTGCCTAGAGGTAAAGAGAAGATGTGGAAAAGGAAATCCACAAATTCTTTGTTGGTTTCTGCAAATAACACCCTTTGCATTTTCTTGTCAACTAGAAGTTTCAGACTCATTTTTGGGGTGGCCATTGGTGGAGGTTTTTAATCCGTAGGTGATTGTGATGATAATTTATAGGAAATGTTTTATTCATGCAAATATAAAGAGGTTAGTGTCACATAGGCCAACCTTTATGAGATAAAAAAGAAAGTACTAGGCTACTAGCTAGACTGAATTCATATTAGGTGTATTCAAATGTTTAGTCAAGATATCTATAACGATAACTTTAAAACCGAATATCCTAAAAGTCACCTACTTTCTCGGATTATGTCTTATCATATTCTTTCATTGTTGGACATAATTTTCAACTTATTAGATCCGTCACCTACGACTTATTGGGATTATGGATTTCATTAATTTTGTAATGAGTTTATCATTTCTGGGGTCGCAATTTAGCTTTATATTTGGTAATTACTTGTTGGCCAAGTTTGGGTCACTTTATAATTACATAGCCATGATAGGGTTATTGTATTATGAGAGAGATTATTGTATTCAAGTTTTGAGTTAGTTTTTTTATTATAATAATATGAGAGGGTTACATAAAATACATAGCCATGATAGGGTTATTGTATTATAAGAGGGATATTGTATTCAAGTTTTGAGTTAGTTCTTTTATTATAATAATACGAGAGGGTTACCCTAAATATTGTGTGCTCGTTTGTGTTTCGTTTATAGGTTCGTTCTTGATCCATGTATCATGTATTGAAATCTAAGATCAAAGAATACCATAATGCAAAACATTGGGAACACCTATAACAGTAGTTTTCGTATTTATAACTAACCTTCATAGCTTTCTGAATTGTGTATGGTTTACCATTAAATTTAAAGTATTTTGAGTGTACAAAATCTAAAATCGAATAAGATAGAAAATTCTTTAAGAGTGAGAATGAATTCTATGTGAAAAACAAATATATTCGTAGAATTAACTGACCAAATGAATTCCTTTATGCGTGGATTGAACTATCACAATGATTAAGACAAAATCGTAAAACAGTACAAAATCGAGCACCCTTAGCTCGTTCATTCATCCATTACATCCCACTTCCTCGAAAATCATGCCACACTTCTCGATACGCGATACTGAAGACCGACGATCCGATTCCGAACTATAATGGTGTCCCGACGCTCGTTCTGAAGTTGTAGACGAGTTTCCGATCCCGTGATCCGGGTCTAAGTTATGCCCGATCGTTTCGTAATACCCTAAAGCCATCAAGGTTTTAGTTATGCTTTAGTTTCCATCAAAGTTTTAGTTATGCTTTAGTTGAATTAATTAAACCCTAGTTTGGAGTATATTCAAACCTAAACCGGCAGTTTTTGAATATAAATGTTTTGACAAACTGACGTTTCTTCAACATGAAGAAAAAAGTAACTTTATTAAACTAAGATAAAGTTTATAAAATGGTTTTGACCTATATAACAAACGAATGCTTTAGCAAACGTTTCAAACTATAAAGCCAAACTTACTGTGGACTGTAGCTAAACCATAAGAAGATCTAAGTATTTGTGTAAACCTATTATTATAGTTTAAGCATCCAATATAGACGATTATAAGTATCACGCTCTGACCAAAGTCATAATATTTATTCATCATATTTAAAATATTGTCACACTCATCACATATTTCAGCATCAGAAATAAATACAACAATTCAATAAATCTTGTTATGGAGATATCCTAAAGGTCATGTCACTATCTTCACTTGAGAAACTTATTAAACATGTACATGTAGTATACATAAAAATAATAGGTCAACTAACAACTAGTTGGTGAGTAAACATAAGTTTTGACGGTGGGTGTGTGTAATAAAAATCAACAATTCACATGTTAACGCGCAAACATAAGCAATATGAATATGTAAAATAAGAAAATAATGTGAATAAATGTGGTCCACATTCGTCTATACCAACATGGGGATGTGTAAGATCTTATGCAATACACAATGAGCAATACATGAGGAAATGAACTAGTAATAAGTAATGCAACATAAAATAAGCAAGCATGTTAACATATATTAGCATGAGGTTAAATTGTGTTTGTGGTAAAAGTTGTGAAAAAAATGTGATAATAAAGTATTCATGCTACCCCCAAAATATAAAGTGAAAAAAGAGGTATGACTACTCTCTTGGTTAATTTGTTAGACGAAAAAAATGAGAATAAGCGAGTTTTAACGAGTGGATCGGCACGTCAAGTTATCGTAAATGGATAAGCGTGCCTGAATAAATAATAATTTTAAATAAAATGAATAATAATAACGAAAGAGAGAAACTAATGTTTGGTTTATAGTTTTGAATAATTTTTTTAACATAAAAAGTTATTAAGTGAGTGTTGGAATCATTTTGGCTAAACTCAAAACAATCAACACTTCAAACATACTAATAAAACAGTAAACAACTGATCAAATCTTTTGTATCAGATTAGTACCATATTGATTGGATCCATATTGAATTACGAATAAATCAGTCTTATCAAAGTTAAATGCAGCGAAAAATTAACAAGCTATTAAAGATTTCATGTGAAAGAACAATTTTACATAATCATAATCAAATTATTATACAATCAACTTCTCTCCCTCAACTTTAGCTCATTATTGCTTGATTTGTTAGTACAAGTACTATAATCAAGTGAATGTATGATGTGTGAAAAGTGTTAATAAAGAGACTCTCTTCTTTATTTCATACAAGTGTGAAATTACTGATGAGCTAAAGATGAAAGCGATAGATAACAAATTCTGTTACAAACAACTGATCAACTATACTAAACAGTTGATTACAATAGGTGTATGATCACAAGTTATTGGTACCTATTTTGTAAATACATTAGAGTATATGTGGCAAAATCGGAAGTCTTTTCATTAAATAATATTATATTCAAAAACTCAGGATTTAAAGACCCGATTGGTATTACAAAAGTGTTTTAAATTTAGAAACCATAATTTACATCTTTTTATATTAATCAAAAGATTATGAGGCATCAGATCGTCTATTGGCTATCTACCATATCTATCGCCATCTATTCATTGCCTGTAAAAGCGTATAAAATATATCAGCGACTATTGGTGGTGAACACGCTAATGCTAAAACACTTTACAACCTTAGTTATTCCCAACAAGTATCTTATAACCTGACTCGTCGTGGCAGAGGAAATAACAAAGTAGAAATGCTTTTATAAACTCAAGTAGAACTTGATACCACTCAGCAACACCCAACATTGAGAACTTAGTAGCTAGCAATACACACAAGACAATCCCCTCTTGTGTATTACTTATCAGAGGATTAGCCTATGTGGTATGGTGTGCCCATCATCTAACCACATATGTAAGGATCCATACAAACATATATGATAGCTTGAGGGCCAACAATATACAATAGCTTGAGGGCCAACGATTACTTTTGTTTATAAAGTTTTAGGGATACTTGTCTCATGTAATTATTCAATTACTCGTTTAAATACTTTTAAAAGAGTTGGATGTATTCACCTTTGTTTATGATCGGTTTTCTATGCTAATTATGCATGTTACCTATAACCTGTGGTTATTGTAATATTCTTTAATTTTCAAACCCGAAACCCGATCCATTTAAAATGTTTGATGTAATTCAGACTTCAGTTATTATTAAAGACGATTAATTTGTTGAATATGATCATTATGTGGTTTATGATTATCATGATATTTTATTAATATTGTTATCTCAAGCATTAAATTTGAGTCAAGATCAATTCAATTCATTTATGTTTTGATTACATTTCAACTATTATTCTTTCACTAATTATAAATAATTGCATATTTTGAATGACATTCAACTATATTTATTTATTTTAACCAATTCCATGACTTTTACCCATAAGATTTGTCTTTTGACTTGGTTTAGAAGATATTTAATTCACCTAGACATGTCTCCATCATCAATTCCTCATTTGACTCATTCAATTGAGTCAATTCCATGATTTTCTCCATAAGACTAGCCTTATGACTAGCCATCAATTTAATTCGTTTTTACTTGTTTTTAACGATTCTTGGCCTCTATTTCTGAAAACCTTGCATCACAACGCATTTCACTCCCAATTATTTTTTATCTCTCTAGTTTGTGCAAAGTCCAAGTTTGACCAAGGAAAGCCAAATCGCCCAAGTTCAGGTTTATTATTATTTTTTTCTTGTGTTCACTCCTCTTAGTATGTTAATTTTTCTACGAGTTTAGTTTGTTTAGGATAGTATGCTATATTAAAAATATTTTTCAAACAACATTCGTCCAACTAAAAACGAACTCAACTTGCTTATATTTATTTTGGACAAAATTTGGTTATTTTTCTATATATAACTTTTGAAACATAAACTAATAGAATTCTAACTAAAGAATAATATTTTTACCACGACAGAAATGAAACCGGCATAAAAACGGGTTCGGGTCCGACTAAAAGCGAACCACTCGCTTAAACCGTTTTCTTACTTTTAGGCCCGTTTAACTTTCTTGAACGGCCAAACTCATAAAAATTGATTAACAAATATCGCCAACCCAAATTCTTAAATAAATTTTACTAACTTGGGTTTTTTTTTTACGTCAAAAACATTACTAAACAATTATAGAGGGAAAAATATATTTTTCGTTATAAACTCTAAAAATCCAAACTTGGAACAAAACCTATCACCGTCTTTGATATTTTATTTCATGTCCATTATTTTGAATCTAGAACGTAGGACCATTTACGGAACTTGTCCGTTCTGCTCACTTAAACGCTTACTTCGCTTCACTCGCTTACTTTAACAAGTGAGTTTTCATAACCTCTTTTTACTTTTACACGTTTTGGGGTGTAGCACGTTACAAACTTTTATTTGCTATTTCATCTTTCATGTTGTAAACTAAAATTCACAAGCGTGTCTTGTATGTATTTGCTTCGTATCATATTGCTTGTAAATTATGTGATTATGTGCTAGTTGTTTATTGTTTTTGTTGGTGGAAGAGAATCATACACATACACAAACGTAAAGTGGGAGGGTCCAACGGGATGTAACTGCGCCGCCTATTCTTCCACATTTGTTGGAACGTTTGACGGTATCATTATCATTATTTATAGTCCTCGGCGAACGGGGGTTCCTTAGTAAATTTGACTTATGTGAAGCGAACGGGAATATCATGTATTTAGTTTCTTTTACTCTATAATTGAGACGTTACATCTTGACTTGTGAATTTTACACTTGTCATATTATATACATATGCAATACTTTATGAATTCTCACCAACATTATTGTTGACAAAATATATTATTTTAAACGTGCTGTTGGTTTAAGTTTAATTTGAGGACTGAAGACTAGATAGTTTGACCATTAGGTTATTAGAAACATATCATAATGGAATTCAAAGTTATTGTATTGTTATTTGATTAATACCAAATTGTGTAATTGTGATTTAATGAAATGAAGTAATTATATTTGTCACATTAATAGTTTCATGAGCTTGTGAGAAATATGTACGTACCGCCCCGACATATTCCGCCCCGGCATATTACGCCGAAGGTAAGGGTGCTACAGTTACGAGAATAACTTTGTATAAATATCTAGAACACATGATCTAACTTTAGACCTTTAATTTGTTTATAACTTTAAACCTTGATAAAACATTTGCATTTGTAAAACACTTAGACCTTTAGTCTTTATCAAAATCATGCTACGTTTCTTACTCACGATCTATTTATAATTATTTCTATGTTTATTCTTCAAGAAGAAGCTTCAATTTGTCTATAACCTTTATACATAAAATCTTTACGTTTCTTAATCACAAAGAAGCATTTATATAAACCTTTAGGAAAAGTTAAATATACATTTAAAACTCTTAAAGGTTTGGGTTATATCCTCGACTAGGATCTAAGCCATATAATTAAATAATTTAAGCAAAACCTCTTCCTTATCACGGGTACTTAGGTAGAGCTTAAGAATAAATGAGCAGTTTTCCCACAACACATCGAGTGTCAGGGAAATATATGTCAAGATAATGACATGGCGTCAAGACTTCACTATCTTGTACGTACTTCAAGAACCGAGGCTTGTTAGATCGTTGGGGCACAACTTACGAGGCTAAGTATGTCAAAATGAAGGTGTGAAGTGTGTGGAGAACACCCCTGTTCGCCCCTCTTTTATAGTCTATTTCCAGGTTTGTCATGTATCGCGATAGGGAGTTACACACCCCCATCGAGTAGAGTGATGCATGGGTTTAACGTGTGGTTGATGACTCAACCATAGACCGAGCCACGTGTCGACATGTGGCGTGACACATGACTCGTTTGCTTGACAACTACGTCTCTGATGTATATAAAATTATACGTCTTTTCATCACTAAAATATCTTCAAATAGGTATAATATCAACAATTATATTAGAATAAATAACCACTAATGTTTAAAATTTCTATTTCTAGGTAAATATAGCCTTAAGGAATAAACCAAGCTGATATACGAAGAAAAACGGAGAAAACTGTGAAAATTGACTCAACACACCCCATTTTGATGCAAGGCATGACCATGTTGCAAGCATACGAGGAAAAGACAAAATTCAGAAGTCCTAACATGCCCCATGTTGACACCAAATACAAAAGGAAAAGACAAAATAGAAGCTTCTGAAGCACACCACAACCCATGTTGACATCAACATGCCCCCTGATGACAATAAAAGAGTAAATACAAAATAGAAGCTTCTTGGCTCCACACGGGTCGTGTCCGGAGTAAACACGGATCATGTTGACACCAACACGCCCCTGGTGATAGTACAAGAGAAATGACAAAATAGAAGCTTCCAGGCTCAACACGGGCCATGTTTAAACAAAACTCTCCTACTGTACTTTCTGTCAACACTATCGGACAAAATTATCGACATAGGCCATGTCCAAAGTCAACGTGGGCCGTGTTCAGACAAAACTCTCGTGTTGTACTTTCTGACGACACTATCAGACAAAACTCTCAACATGGGTCGTGTTAACATCAACACGGGCCATGCTAACACCCAGATCAACCTATAAATACCTTGCCATTTTTCATTGAATGCACACCAAAAAAAAGTACCATAAATATATCATAAATACACCATCAACCACCTCCTTTCACCACTATTAATAAGGGATTTATCCCATCCATCCACCATTTGAAGAACAAGGAGATCAAGCTTTTGGAAGAAGTCATTAGCATCAAAGATTAGTCATCCAAATTGGTTAGATTGCTCTAATTTGATCATGTTTGTGTCTGTTACTTTGATGTATAACATTATGCTTAGTATTGGCTAAACTTTCATAGTATCATCTTGGTTTATAATGAATATTAACTAAAGTCTAATAATACTGGTTAAACATGTGATCGGTTTATAAAAAGTAAATGTTATGTTGTAATTATCACTTGATGGGGAATGTTAAAATACTCTTAAAAGATACACCAAGTGTCGAGCTTGAAGATAAGTTGGGAATTGCCACTCTTGTGAGGCCTTGGATAATTAACTTTAAAAGAGACACTAAGTACCAAGCTTAATTGTAAGCCGGGGAAGTGCCATTCTTGTAAGGGCTTCGTTGAGAAAAAAAAACATAAATCCTAATATAAGCATGGACCAAATGTAGTATTAGTAGTAATTAATAATCTTTAAAAAGGGAATGTCAACAATGATGTGTAAACGGAGTGTTGATGTTAATCCACTAAAATTGGTTGATTACTTACCAAGTGAGTGTGCAATATAATCTATTTTAAACAACTCTTGGATGGTTATTACAAAAGTTCTATAATTTTCCAAGAGTTATGTGGGTTAATACTTGTTAACGCAAGGTTAATCTTTACAACTTAACTGATCTTAATTGGTACTTTAAGTATAATACAAAGAGTTATTTTTACTAAAATATCATGGAAAATCACTTAGTCATTTAAGAAAATCTCTCATCTTTAAAGTAAGTTATCTTATAAATACTTAATATAAACCACTCACTTACATAAATTGATGTTTTAGTGGAGATCATGAAATTATGCATATTTCTTTCTTTAATTATCATGGAATAAAATGACTAAGAAATAAGGTGTTATTCCCACATTTATTTTCCAAAACAAGTTTATTCACATGTTTACCAACCAATTGTTAAACAAAGTTAAGAGGAATTTTAACCAAGATGATACACTTTTATCCTTGATCACTTCTATAAAAATATAAAAGCCTAAAAAATTATTATCTTTTATTTATGCTTTTAAATTTGTTTTAAAAATTTACTTGTCAAACCAAAACTACTATGATGTTTACTTCCGGTTAAAATAAATACAACAATCTAGTAGTAAAAATCAAACAAGTGTGTCAGTGGATCGATACTTGGTTCTTACCCATACTATACTACATATACGATAGGTACACTTGCCTAGTTGTTTGTGGTCTAGTTAAGATAAAATAATTTTCTAAATTTAAAACTCGACTTTATTTAAAGCAAAATCTTATGAAAAACTAACAAGTTTTCAAATCACCACACAACACATCAGTCTCGTAGCGTGACGGTCAATGGAAAGGGGCTATCACGTAGTGCGACACCACCCAAAAATCTGGTTACTGGTTTGTCTCCTGTCGCGTAGTGCAATAGATACAAGAATTCTGATTTTTCATTTTGGTCATTCACAAAAATACTAAGGCGGCTCTCAAGCGGCTCGTGGTGATGCGAAATACAAAGTGCGTCATCAAACCGTCACACTGCGCCCATCGCCCAAGCATGTACGCATGTGCATAGTGTGCTCCGCACCCTCGCTACGGCCGCCAAATGTCTTGCCTTACAAAAATATTATCTTGTGAATCATTCTCCTTATAAGGAGCTCACTAGTTTATCTTTTTATCAATGTGGGACAAACTCACTTTCTTATTTCAACAATGTGAGACAATCCCATTTTCTTATTGCACATTCTCAATCACGTATTTTGAGAATATTTTTGGTCCTTCATCTTTCATGAGTTATCATAATTTGTTCAAAATTTTCAGGATGTTACAATATACATGAAAAGGTTAAAGTCGTACACATGTCTTGGGTAATTATATCAATTATTATGGGCACATATGAAAAACAATTATTAGACCAAATTTGAACGATCAAATGGCCGACAAGCGCAATGACAACTATTTCACTGGTTCCTTAAACAATAACACCCAATGGTACAGATAGTAGCATATGGGAGTCAAACAATTCATTTCTAGGGTCAATCCAAATATGGATCAAAATATCCAGCGACACTTTAGAAGGAATTCCACAATATCATCCAACTGAATTAATTGAGGTAGAAAGCTGACTTAATGCAAGTGCTTGATACCTCAAGCTGGATGGACTGCCATTTGGACCATTCACAGTGGCAATTCGAATCACCACCTTCATTTACAGCAAGTTTAATTTAGTATGAAAGCAGGACCGACATCTTACACCAGTTGTAGGAACCATGTATCCCGCAGACGTGGAAATGGTTGCTTATATATCTTTCTCGGACATGTACCCAGAAGAGCATGCATACTACTTTCCATTTTCCCAACGCACAAAATTTTCAAGGTCCCAGTGTATTCTACCCTAACGTGACGAACTTTCCATATACCTCACAATATGGGAATACCTCCGGACCATCAAATCATCAAGAAGAAGAAGAAGAAGAAGAAGAAGAAGAAGAAGAAGAAGATCTAATAAGATCAAAAGTCTTGTTAAGAAATTGAGCAAGAAATGAGTTTGTTGTCACTTGTTTTGTTAGATGTATTATAAATAAACGAAATATAAGGGTGTTACCGTTTTATCAAAACATGTCTCATTTTTTTTTTCAGTATGCAGCTGAAGGTTTCGATATAAATTTGACCCAACTCGATTTGGAATAAAATTTATATTGGTACGTAAATAAAAAAACATGGTCTCAATGGTATATTCGCAACTTTGGAAAACTCTAAATTTCAAAAATTATAAAGGAATAACCAAATATAAGTATAATTAATAATAGTAATATAATATTAAAAAACAAACAAGCTACCTAAAAGAAACAAGTAGCCATGACGAGTTGTTTAAAACAGTCGTCCTGCATATTTTGTTCTTCAAAGTACGTCGTCCCGATATTTTTCTTTTTTTAAAACTCACATCGGTGACTTGTTTTATGACATCTGACATGTTTTGGTTGAAGGATCAAACACGTGACGAGTATAATAGAGGGGACATAACTAGAATTCATGGTTTTTTGAGACAAAATTGTAATCTCTCTCCAACATATTTGGGAATTTTCTCGAAATTTAATGACAAAAGCAAAATTTTTTCAACCCAACCTCAGTTATGTTAATCATTCAATTAATTGATTACAACGTGACTGATCATTAGTAACTGAGACTGATGGTCGGTTATATTTCTTGTGTTTAATTAGTTTATTTTACTGTTTGTATTAAGTTTTTAGTTAGAATTGTGGAACGTCATACATGCATTTGATTTTGAGGTTATAGAACATAAAAGATACATTTTGGAAGCATTTGCGTGCACATTAGGCAGTCTTGGAAAGATCGAGATGATACGCGTGCGTATGAGAGTGAAGAAATCAAAGAAAATAAAAAAGACAAAGAAAGTCAGATCTTAGCGTGTCATGAAGACCCAAGGCTAGATCTTGGCGACGCGCGAAGGTGTGAGGCAGAGTCATAGTGACACGCGACTACGCGAGGGATCCATATATTGGATGTAAGGCCCCGAGCTCGGTAGCCTTACATTCGGAGTTGGATTTACTCATAAACACAGTTTGTTACAGCGGAAGCATAAATAATTTACAGCGGAAACTTAAACTTTTTATATAACAGCCTTCTTCTCTATCTACTATTCAATATGGATAGCCACGTACGTGCCTCGAGCTTGCCACGTCATCTCAATACTTGCATGCATACTAAAAGTCAGCTATACGCTGAGTGAGTTCTAACGTTTCTTTACTGTTCATAACATACGGTTTGTAAATACATCACATCTTTCATACATTTAAGCATAACGTTTATAATCTTTATTTACTTTCTCTATGCCTGTCTATCAATCATTTCATAACTATATTCTTATGCGCTTGATCATAACCGAGCCTCCTATCCTTGCTCATAACCGAGCCTTCCTTGCTCGTAACCGAGCCTCCTGTCCTTGCTCATAACCGAGCCTTCCTATCCTTGCTTGTAACCGAGCCTCCTATCCTTGCTCGTAACCGAGCCTCCTATCCTTGCTCATATCCGAGCCTTCCTTGCTCGTAACCAAGCCTCCTATCCTTGCTCATAACCGAACCTTCCTATCCTTGCTCGTAACTGAGCCTCCTATCCTTGCTTGTAGCCGAGCCTTCCTTGCTCGTAACCAAGCCTTCTTTGCTCGTAACCGAGCCTCCTATCCTTGCTCATAACCGAGCCATATAAAGTTAGAGGGATTTGTCATCCTAACTTATTGTGCATGCATGAGGCCCGAAGGCTCTACGCATGAACGTATACACATTCTTCTATACACAACATTCATACTCATTTATATTCTTATAACATTCTACGCAAGCATTAGTAGGGTTTGTTCGTTAACTCTTTCTATTCTATCAACTATCAATCAGACATTCAAATATATATTAATAAATTAATATATGGACACGTTCTTACAAGATATATGTCATTAACTAAAGTTACATATATCTATTCTTTTACATACGAGTATGCATACAGCCCCAAAAACGTTTAAAGGAAAAAGGGGGCTAGAACTCACATGGATGTTTTTCCTCTCAGAGTTATTTGTAACACTTCTCCTTAGTTGCCCACGTCTATCTGTTTAATAATTTATAGTATTAATTAAATATTTCTAAACCTGTCATTCTTCTAGGTTAGTGAAGTTCCTAACGAATTGCATCGCATGGGAAAACAAATCGTATGGAAACCATTCTCATGAGAATAAAACTATTCTCATAGAAACCATTCTCATGAAAACTATTCTCATGAGAATAAAACTATTCTCATAGAAACCATTCTCATGAGAACTATTCTCATGAGAATAAAACTATTGTTATGGAAACCATTCTAAAGCCATATTCCTCTTAGGTCCTTACTTAAGACCCGATTTTACCATTTTTATGGGTTTTGGGCCGTACCAACTTTGTATACCCGTGTTTACAAAGTCCAAATATCACCTTTTTGTGCTATATTGTACCCTTGAACCCTTTTACTATGAAGTTTATGTTTTTCTTACATGTTTCAACCCGATTTACTTTCCTTTCAAATTTCGTGCAAAATCGACTTCGTTTACCCGTCCTTTTAACGAACCGATAGCTACTCGTTGTACCCGAAGCGAACCAACTAACCCATTTACTAACAAGTTCATTACTTTATCACTAATCGTGGCCCGATCTATCATCCTACCAAGTTTCATGCAAATCCGTACACGAAAAGTAAGTCTTTTTAATAAAAACGCACCTTTGAGGTTTTTGTTCAAAATCACTCGAATAGACAAAAACTATATCAAACGAACTCGGAATTGAGTGATTCAAGCGGCCACGTGACCGAGTCGCCGAGCTCTACCAGCGCCGCCCACTGCCGCCTCCGGAATCTGCCGTCACTGTTGTCGGAAAACCTAAACAGTCGCCGGAAATCTTCATTTTCCACCGTTACGGTTTTGCTGATAAAACCGGGCTTCCCGACCTCTGATCAAAGATCCGTCCGGTGGAAATATTCATTTATATATTATGAACACTCAGTTAAAATTGAGACCGATCCGATGATTAGATCTTCGGGAATCATCGGATCTCTGTGGGTTACTTTCTCAAAAACATGAATCTTATAAGGAGGGAGGCTAGAGGTGAAGATTGTTATAAAATGGGATGGTGGCTATATTATAGGAAGAGGGTAGGGTTTCATGTTTAATCTTTTCATCTATTGACACTAAACCCCCCTATACTTTAGATAATTACACTTATCTTCCATAATTCATATAACTCGATTCTTTTAAATAACTCGTGAAACTTGGAATGTTACATTGGAACAACATGGGATCGACTAATTTGTAGTGACGCGAGGGATCCATATATTGGAACAACACGGGATCGACCAACTTGGACGCCATGACATGCGAGAAACCAAGGATGATCGTTTGCGACACGTGAAGGACTTGAAAATCGGTTGAAAAACCTAGATCGACTATATCTTTATTTTTTAAACTTATTCGAAATAACTTTAGCCTTTGACAGTTTTGAATGATTGTGGATGACTTTGAGAGCTATCAATCACCATCCAGCTTTGTTTAAGGTGTTCCGATCATCAAGTGAAGATGGAAAGTAGTATACATGCGAGTCATAACAACAAGCAAATTACAACTTAATTTTGTACATCAAATTTTACCCATTGAGTCCAATTATTATAATCTATAACAATTGAGAAGTCTAATGACATTAAGTTTTGATTGGGTCATTTACCAACACCATATTGGTTATTGACATTTTTTTGTTTTGTTTTTATTTTTTTATTTTTTGTAAACATACATGATGGAAACATGCCTCTAAGCGCTCATTGGGCCACTTTATGACGTCATATTGATCCACGGTGTTTTGGCTATTTTTACTTCCGATAACTTGACGAAAATTGATGGAATGCAATTTTTTTTTCCGGTATCGTAACGAACGCGATGAATACCGACCGAATTCGCGTAGACTAACCGCATTTTATTTTAATTCGGTATTGTAATGAACGTAACAAAAACCAACCAAATGCCGATTATTTATTTTAGTTGCGGTATCGTAACGAACGTAGCGTATCTATAACAATTGAGAAGTTTAGTGCCGCCAAGTGCTGATTAGGCCACTTGACGGCACCATATTGGTTAGTGACATTTGTTTTTTTTTCTATTTATCTTTTTTGTTTTAGTTCTGGTAACGTAACTAACTTAAAGGAATGGCTGCTAAAGCCCCTACAGTGGCACTTGGCGGCGTCATATAGGTCCATGGTGTTTTGTTTATATTTTTTACTTTCGATACCGTAACGAAAAATGACCGAATACCAATTTTGTTTTTGTTTTTTAGATTCGGTCTCGTAGCAAACACGACGAAAGCCGACCAAATTTGCGTAGACTCGCCGCATTTGTTTTAATTTCGATATCGTAACAAATTACATAACGAAAACCGACCAAATGCCGATTATTTTATTCGTTCCGATACCTTAATGAACATAACGCAAATGACCGAATTGCATGGACTCGTCGCCTTAATGCCCGAGATCGATAACACTCGGGTCTTTCCAACGCCCAACTTTTACGGATCGACACTATCTCAATTTATATATATATATATATATACATATATATATATATAATTTTGGTTTTTAGTTCTGGTGTCATAACGCAAGTATCCGAACTGGTCATATTCGTGTCGACTTACGGCCTCAATGCCGGGGACCGACAATGTTTGGGTTTATCACCACCGGGGTTTTACGGCTTTGCCACGGCACAATGCGCAAGATAAACCACTAGTTAACTATAACTTTCTTTGAACGTGACACGAGCCAAAATAAAAAACTTCGTATTTTGATTTCCTTCATGATTTTGATGTGACCGATACTTAGGTTTTTAAAAATCGTTTTATATCTTATTTTTCATATACTCCAAAAAGTAGTCCGTGCAATTGCTTGTATCGATTGTTTTTGTAGGCCGCTTCAAGCCTTCAATTACTGTGCTTGTAGAGCTTCACGGCATCATCTAATGAGGAAAAAAAATGGGATCCTACACCATGACGCTATACTTGGCCATACCAAATCAATAACACTATAACCGATTACAAAATCAATAGTTGGTTTGGTAATGATTCTTTATAACTGATTTTTATGATTTATTTGGGGTATTGCTATAAGTACCCTTTTCTATATCATTTTTACTAAGCATGCATCCTTTTTTGGACTTAATAAATCAATTATTATTAGCTTCTAACATTATTTAGATATATATTAGTCCATATAACATTTTTTCACTTAATAGTTTTCACCAAATGTATCAAATTAAAAACTGCTAAGCTATTATTATTAATTTATTATTATTTATTAATATAATAAATATTTATAGTATCTTTTTTCTAATTTTAGTAGTGTCAATATATGTGTGTGTATTGTTTTATGAATATAATAATCATCATCAACAACAACAACAACAACAATAATTATAAGTATGATTATTGTGATCAAGAAGAATAAACATAAAAAAAGAGAAAACTTAAAAAAAATATAGTTGCTAATTTAATATTTTGAAGGAATACCATAATATACAAAAAAATATATATTACAGTGAAGTTATATGTCAAATAAAATTCTTAAAGTAAATGAAAGTTCGGGGAAATAAGAAAATATAAAACTTTAGTTTTTAATTTAATATTTTAAAGAAAAACCATAAAAATGGTATAAAATATTATAGGGAAGTAAATGTCAACAAAAATTCTTAACGGAATTAATGAAAGTTTAGTAAAGAATATGACAAGTAGAAGAGGGGGTCATGTTTTGCCCATCTCTTTATTTGTTGTGTTGTATAGTTAAATGAATCAATTATACAAACTGAACCAACAATAAATCATGTGTTATATTTTCCTAAATAATTTGTTATGTATTGGAAAAGATTTTCTTTTACTGATGTTGTTTTTGTTCTTGTTCATAAATTAAAAAATATATATATATTAATATACATTTTATTTAATATATAAGATACATTTGAATTTGTTAATCGAATTATAGTTAAGACACGTTCATGTCAATAACCGAGTCGATGAACCAGTTGGTTGAAAAATGTATGGCGTCCCATCATGGCAGTGGGCTTTAAGTTACCGATCATTTAATAAGTTCATTATGGTTTTAACTAAAATATAAATAAATAAAGTGTGATTGGTTGGTGTTTGAAGTGGACCCTGTCTCTGGTTCTTTTAATTGTGTTAATGACTTAATGCGATGGCACCTTCCTTTTTATTTTATGCCCAACTTAGCAGGCTCGTTTGGTTTAGCGCTCTTAAATGTGATGATGTGGCTTTGGCGCTGTGGGGTTTAACGCCAACAATATACAACCTTATAACCGAAACTGATCGGCTATGAAAAATTGACAACTAAACCTAACCAATATTCATGAGTTTTTTTTTTTTCTAAATGCATAGATTTATAAGACTTATCAATTAAAATGGCTTATTGTAATTTATACATCATCTTACAAGAAACAAATATACTTTCTTTTATCAGAGGAAAATGTCCGTACAAAAGAACCAAGAGAAAGGTAATATAACAAATGATTTGAGGGTAATTATAGAAGTCTGATTTGATACTCAAGTGACGTAATTGAACATAGGTCATCTCCACCGATAGAGTAACTTATAAATTTGGTTGGCGCGATGATTATGCTCAACTTCTGGTTTACGTTTCCAAAAACAACTTATGGTGCTACAATTTCAATAATCATATTATTTGTGCCAATTTCATATAGATAAATATGTAAATAATAAGAGTTTTCATCTAGATACATAAGCAAAGTTAACGTAAATAATCATTTGAACTAATGCATCGTCTTTCACTTTCTTTAAAATTATCAAGTTACCGTTACATACGAGTAAATTCATTTTTTTAACAACAATTTAATCTACCTTTAATATAATAATATTACACTAATGTTTCCTTGAAACCCCACCCTCTTGTTAAAGAGGCACTACTTTAAACACTTCATGTATACCATTAGGCTAAAGGCCCGTTGGTTAGCACATTAACTTGAAATACGGCAAGTGTTCAAACTTACAATAATTGTTCTAAAAAATTGACCAAGTTTTACGCAAAATAAATGTTGTCTATACCTATTGGTTTTCCCTTTATTAAACATTTTTTTACGATTAAATGCAAACCAAACCCTAATTCCGTGTTGTGTGTCAAGTGTCAACTAAAGGGAAAAATCTCATTTGCAAACCAATAATCTGCTTGGATATCTTTTGCATGCTGGTGTGGCTTAGCTTTGAATTACGACCAAAAAAAAGGAAAAGAAAAAAAACTACACACGACAATTTGCACTTTTAACCGTACAACTCCTCATGTGATCAGGGCAAACAAAGATGCGTTTGTGTTGTAGCAGGATTGTCTTTTTCAATGAAAGTAAAATAATTATCTATCGATCAATGAGTTATAGTTTATACTTCTAAAAAGCATTTCTCCAAAGGCCACGTCATATGTAACATCAATCGGGGTAGAGTTACTTCTTTGTTATAGTGAGGCTACTCTTACTAACAAATGTTTAACCTTACAAGTTGTGTTTTCATAATTTGATAACCCTTAGATTTCTATTAAAATCATGATTCACTTTTAGCTCAAAACAGTTCAATAGTATACACGAATGTTGAATTGGGTAAGACTCAGAGAGATTTTCAAGAGCGGATAATCTGTCTGACTTCTTTGTTTTCGTACCTTAAAAAACAACAAATATTCCGTATTAAGTTTTTTTTTTTTTTTGGTAGATTGCTTCAAGGTAGTTAATTTGGTTCGGATTTTTTTGTGAAATTAGGTTCCCTTTAAATCATTGGTTTTTCATATAAGTGCTTAAATTTTACAAAATCTAATGAGTTCCTAAAAGTTTGATCCATTGAAGCCCACTCCTAGAGGCGATGCCCCTTTAGAATCCCCCGTTGCTTAGGGCTTCACTCCTTAGAACCACAAAGGTTCCTAAATACTAAGAATCAAAATAAAATTGAACAAGCGTGCACTCTGCACCTCTTGACTTGTTTTTTTTTGAAATGCGAAATTTTATAAAGCATCGACCAACAAGAAGCTAGACGAGCAAATAAAAAGAAAGACTACATGAAAAGCATGGAATTTTTCATCCATACCTTACACTTATTTCCTACTTGAGAACCAATATAAAGAACAATAAATAACATCATCAAACAACCACGAGTTTTTTAATCGACTCTTTAAGAAGACAGAATCATTTTGAAGCTTCCAAATAGCCCACAAGTCAAATGTATAATCAAACCTACAACTTCTTTCATAGTCACACTTAACGAAGAGTTGTCCTTCCAATTCATTAAATCTGAAGGAAATCTTAAATTAGGTATATTCACATCGAGCCACCTACCAAAACCCAAATGTTCTTTGCCGCGTTACAATCACCAAACACACGAAGAACATATTATGTTCCAGCATTACACAAGGAGCATAGAGTGGACGGAACATCAATACCTTTAGCCACTAAATTAGACCAAGTTAGGATACAATTACCCAAAACTTGCCACCCACAAATATTAATCTTCTTAAGTAGACAAAAGAACCAAATAGTCTTCCTCAGACCCTTTGGAAGCGTGTGATCATCAACACGTTCTTGGACACCCCTAGCCACAAAATCATTCATCCCTTGCATCGTCCAAACCCATCGATCATTACCATTTGAGAGAGTGACAGAATTAGTTAGCTTTTGCATATCTATAAAGTTTGCCATTTCAACACCCCCCCTATTTATCTCCGACTCTACGTCAAGCCACGAGTGTCCTCTCGACCTTTGAACTACCAAGCAATCTTTCTCTAACTCTAAAGAATACAATCTTGAAAACTTTTCAGCTAAACATATAGTATTACACCATGTACGTTTCCAAAACATTGTCTCATTTCCCTTCCCAATGCGTTTTCAAATCACATGATATGAAACCACACCTGAGTCGTTGAGTTTTTTAAATACCTTTTGCATGCTAACTCAGACATTGTTCCCTTTTAAAAAGGATAACACACCTGCCTCCATACTATACAAAGAATAAATAACTTTCACTCGTATAGCATTCGGCTCATTCACAAACCTCCACCTCCACTTTTGCAACAACGCATTATCAAAACCCTCCAAATAGCCTACCCCTAACCCACATTTATCTTTCGAGGCTAAAACCAACTTCTAATACACCCAATGCATTTTCCTTTTATCCTTGCTGCCTCCCCAAAAGAAGTTTAAACGAAGTTGCCCCAAAGCACCGGAACATGGAAGAGTTTCATATAAAAAATATCTAAAGCATCGAGCACCGAATTAATCAACAAAGAGCGAGTTCCAATAAAAAGAAGAGGAGCTGATGTGGTCTCATTTATACATATTATTATATAAATATTCCCTATATTTTTAAGTGCTTTTGAGCCAAGATTTTATTAAATATTATTAATATTTGGTTCACATATGAGTTTAATGGTTTCAAGAGTCAACGAGTTAAAATGGAGTCTTTTTACTAAACTTGAGACTAATGGGATATATTATTAGATATTGTTATTATTATAATTATACACATTTCTTAAAAATAATAATAATAATATATATATCTTGCAAGCAATAGCTGTGTGTTATTGATTTTAATAATTGTCATTTTTTGTTGCACTTGCACACAGTAAATATGTTGGAAGTCTTGAAGTGTGGCCCACTAGAGTAAAATTATCATGAACTAGCAATAAGTGTTGGGCTCGTTAAATAAATTTGAAGCTGGGCTGGATTAGTAGTTTTTTTGGTTTGGATCCGGTGGAGGAAACATTTTAATTACGGAAGTCATAATATAAAAAGGGGAGGAGCCGGCCCTACCATAGGGGGAATTAATTGATTATATTAGTCTTTGGGATATCTACAATTGAGGGGCTGCCGCGAGGGGACAAGAGCTGATTGGCAGAGTAGGTGAACGAACAACCTTTGTTGTTGGTTAGGACAGTCGCAAGATCTTGTTATTATTTGGTTTGTCTATTATTCGGTTTTACATGTTAAACATTATTTTCTTCATTCAAGAATTGTTAGACATGAGTTTGGCTACTATTTATTTTGATTCGTTCATTATTATTATGAGTAGCTAAATATTTAAACTACCTAGGTTGAGATGAATATTGATTTTGTTTGACGGCTTATTTGGTTTTGACTTGTTACACGACATGATTATTATTTAAAAACTTTATATAATTTGAACTTGGTTGTGTTAAAATATTGTTTTTATATAATTATTGCCTTTGATTCCGCGTATGACTTTGATTGATTGATTGTTTGTCGTTCGATTAGGGTTCTACGTTTAGTTCATAGAATTGGTGTTTTTGATCTATTTGTGGTTAGCGCGACCATAGGAATCTTTTATACAATTAATTATTAAAGTTCAATAGGTTCACCTTCCTTGTGACCGAGAGGTAATAGGGAGTCGGTTTGTCTCGCGTCTTTATTCGGTTAAGTTAGAATTGCGCGAGAGCGAGTTTTGCCTTTGTCTGGTTTAGATTTGCTTGCAAATAAGTGTCCTATATCAAGTTAGATATTGTTACCCCTTTATCCCTAGAGTTGCTAGTACCAATTTTTAGCGGGTTTTGTGTCGTTGAGTCCGAAAGGAGATGCGTCATTAGGGTACCTTAGTAATCTTTATCCAGGTAGGTTAATTCAACCTTCTTAGATTCGTGAAGGTTAGTTGGTGAGACCGAGAGGTGATCTAGTGAACTTTAGTGAGCCTTAGTTGATTTATTTATTTTTAAGATAACGGTGTCGTGTGATTAGTTAATTACGTTAGCTGTTGAACTGTCCATAGGATTCTTGCCTAGGTAGTCGTTTCTCCATATTCGTTAAAACCTCGTTAGTGTCGTTAAGTTTTTCCGTTAGTTTCGTTAAGTTAAGTAAGTTAGTTAAATTAGTTTAAATTAATTTAAATAAAAGAATAATAAAAAGTTAAATATTTTTTAGGGCAGGACTTAGTTAGTGTTTAGTATCCGAGCCACCCCTAGTGTCATTGAGTTCGATACCCGGACTTCCTTTCTCTTTGCTACACACGACCGGTACACTTGCCGATTATGTGAACTAGGTTAGGTCGTTTGGTTTTTAAAGCTTAGTTGCGAATCGTTTTATTATTTATATATATTTTCGCATATCAGGAGCTTTCCAAGAATTCAATCGAGACTCAAATCTATCTAAAATAACTTTTCACGCATTTGAGTTTTCCATATTCCTTCCAGCCGGAAGACCTAAATATATAAACGGAAGTTTTCCCAGAATGCATTCCACCCTCGAAGCACACGCCACAACATCCTTATAATTCATTGCCACCCGTAAATGTTCGATTTATGAAGATCTATTTTTAGACCATAGGCCAAGAAGGAACAATTTAGGATACGAACCACAGTTAAACATTAGAAGCTGACCATTCCCCAAGTAAAAGCACATCATACATATGAAACAGATGAGATAAAAAACAGCCTTTTTACCAACTCGGACCTCTTAAAACAAACCAATGAATCGTCAATCATAACATGTAACCCCCCCATTTCCAAAATAAATAGGAATGGAGACAAGGGGCCACCTTTCCTCAATCCCCGTTGCATGGAAAACTCATCCGTTGGGCTACCATTAACTTGAAGTGAAAGTATCGATGACCGTAAGACTTCCATAATCCAACCAATACACGTGTCACCAAACCCCATAAAACCCGTGACCTGTTACCTAAACATTTATCTCAGCCATATGTCTTACCGTATACTCCTGCTTCAAGTCTGTCATCATTGTAGTAACCCGAGCACACCCGCAATACCCAAAAACGGCTTAACTTGTTTCCGCCATGCAATACCTTACCCTGCATTCCTTATCCATTAAAAAGTTTATTCGTTTTCTGGCATCAATGTTTAATCTTCTCAAATTCATCAAACATGTCTATATTTTTATAAACTTTTCCACCTTTATTTCTTCTATAAGCACCTTTTACTTGAAATTTCAAATCTTGATTATTTTAAAATATTCAATTAATAAATATATATATATATATATATATATATATATATATATATGCAAATGTTCACAAAATATTTTCTTATACAAAGTATATTCAAGTTAATTCTCTTCAAAAGAAATTTCATTTTAACCAAATGGGTTATTACCAATATTATTATTATTATTATTATTATTATTATTTTAATAGAATCTTTAAAATAAAATAAAATATTTTTCTTTAAACAATTCCTAAACCCGTGAGGCTATTATATTATCACCATAAGAGTTTTATTATCAACGACGCATTTTATTTGGCAACTCTCTATTTTCAAGGGCGCTGACTAACAGAAAGATTTTCGAATTAAAATTTTCATAAAGTTTCTAAGCTTTAGCGCTAGCTAAGGATAGATTTTTTTTATTCATCTATCATGTAAATTATTATTATTATTACAATTTTCCTTGAATTATAAAAACATCACGTTTTACAATCGATTTTCACAAACTTGAACGAGTCTCAACAATCATTTTCCCTTCTTTGTCAACGCCAACGAGTTTCGGGTTAATAAATCATACTAGCGCCCCCCACAATAACTTTCATACCACAACCCATCTCTAAGAAGACAAGCATCGCAAGCTACCTTTTGGTTTTCTTTTCTTCCTTCTTCATGTATGTATGTATGTATATGTATATATATATATATATTTGGAATATTTGAAAGAATTTTATGTGTCAAGTTTTTCGAAGGTTGTTTACGAAGTTCATATTGAGTTTGGTTATTCGTTGATTAGTGAGCTACTTTCATACGTCTTCATAATTGCATTATTGAATTGATTTATTTTTGTTATCTCAATTTCGCGGTCTATAACTGATTTTCAATAAGCATAATCGTTTAGTGGAAATTGGGACCACGTACATGTTAAGTTTGTTATTTTTTTATACGAATTGTTTTGGTTATTTTGTTTGGTTCTATTTCCGCTCAATGTTTTATTCGAATCATTTTGTTATTCTTGATCTCGATGTTATATCAATTCGAGACCAATGTTTTACCTTGATATCGAAGCTTCAATTAATTACTTTGATTTTCTTAATCTCAAAGTTTCCTTTATTCACATTGATATTCTATTTGAAATTTTCGATTGTTTAACAAGTCATATTTTGACTCCAAGAACTTACTCTATTCTGATATTTTGATATTAAAGTTTCGCCTATCTACTATATTCTCGAACCAATGCTTTATCAACTTACGTGTTTATATTTTGTTGGCTCATTTCCACATTTACTTACTATGTTATTCTCGACTTCAACGTTTTGTCAGAATTTTGCGATAATGTTTTTCATCGTTATTCTAGTTATTTTGTGCTACTCAAAAGTCCCACCAATTTCGTTGAAAGTTTAATAACATCGTTTATTTCGTTTAAACTTTAATAGTTTCATTCATTATTTTAATTTAATCTTTTCACTTATCCTTGGTCTAAAGAATTTGTCTAAATATTTTATTAATTTCGATTCTCTTATCTTCTTGATTTTCATATAAAAATTTATTTATCGTATAAATCTTAAAACCACACATTGGAATGGATTATGTGGACCATCCGACGATAAAAGTAATTATGGATTGACATGTAATTATCCAAGTCCTCACACGGAAGACATAATAAGTACGTTGTGTGCAATAACTCGAACCCTGGAATGATATTGGAAAAATAGGACAAATGCAGTATGATAAAAGCATGGTGGATACGCCGCCAGTACATCCTATATATAAGTGTCCTTGCTATATTCCCATTTGTGGCGTCTTTTGGGCGATTCAAAGATTAGCGTTATTGTTTTTATTTAATTATTTATATATAAAAATTGTTAAAACTTTTAACAACTCCTTGTATTAGTTGTTTTCTTTTAAAATTTTATTTTTGTTTTAATTTCGGGACGAAATTTTGAAAAGTTGTGAGTCATGTAACATTCGTTACTTTCATACCCGAAAACCCGACCCATTTCAAATTTTCAGTTTTGTTAATATAATTTATATACATACATACATACATATATATATATATATATATAATTAAAATTCTCAAATTTCGTTTCATGTGGCATTCGTTAATGTTTATTTGAATTTGAATATGCACTTGTATTCGTTAAACCGACCCGTTTCATCGTTTCAATGTATTCATGTTCATTGCTTATCGTTAATATTATATTCCTAATAATTTATGATTATCATTCGTTCATTTTCTATTCGTTTTGATCATTTAATGAACTTCTGAGAATTTAAAGTCTTTACTTAATCGATTTGCAAACTTACGGGTTAATACGAAAAATATCCATGATTATGCCTTATTATTTTTTTTATATACATTTCAAAGTTCGGGGTTCAAATTATAAATATATAATAAATTCTGAATAAAAGGTAGATGATTCTTGGAGGGCTGATCTTGTAAATAGTTCAAAATAATAATAAAATTACCCAGCTCTAACACCCCCCCCCCCGCGTTCACGCGTCCCCGTTTTTCCGCTGACCTCCCACGCTGGCGACAATTGGGTATTCTGGCAACCATAATTACATCAACAAAACTCGTAAAATGACTCAATCACTTCGTGTAACGGCTTTAGACCTTAACATTGACCCTTAATCAACGATAATAACATAATAAAATAGTTAATCCGTGCGTAATGTAATCTCGTAATCGCCGAAAATGTTTTTAAAACTCAATTACGGTCATTAATCATTATACGTTTCAATTGCATCTATAAATAGGACCTAACCAAACCTCTAAACCTGCGACCATCATCATTCTATCCTAATATCCTCTCTAAATCATGAAATTAACCCGTCAAAGTTCGTTCCGGCCAAACCGTTGTTCTCCGTCAAATCATTTCAATACCAAGTAAGTAATATATGGTTTTTGAATGATTTTCAGTGACAAACAAAACCCCCAACTTAATTATAGCAAACATAGAACCGTTTAAGAGAATCCAAATTCTAGGGCTTATGTGAAAGAGACGAAGTTATAATATTGTATAAATACAATCTGTTTTTAAAATTAAATTAATATATTGAGTTGATCTAATGGTTAAGATATATGCTTGTAACCAAGAAGACCCGGGTACGAACCCGGGTCATGAATTTTTGTTTTTTTTTTTTGAATCTTTTTCTTTTTTATATTAAATCAAATAAAATTATTAAAAATTATTTAAAATCAAATAAAATCATTTTAAACTAGATAAAATCAACTTAAAATTAAATGTTATCTTTTTCACCTAAAAACTAGTTCTTCTCGTTTTTGTTTTGTGAAAACGCGTCAATATTATTTTTTAATTCCTTTTTCGTTAACTTTATAGTTTTATTTCGTTAATATCTTCAAATACGCTAACATAATCATATTCGGGAATAAATTTATCTTTTTAAAACCAATGCTTCGTAAATACAATAAAATTCTCATATTAATAATAAACTATTAGTTGAAATAACATTTAAATAATAGTATGTAATACTTCCCTTTCGTTAACCTTATAATTCGATTTTGTTGAACTTTATAATTCGTTAACATAATAATTTTCGAGCTAAAACTATCATTAAAATCTGTAATTCGCAGATATTATATTTCTTATAATAGTGTTAAATTATTAACCAAATATTATTTAAAATAATATTTAACGCGTTAAAAATCCGTTAAAACTTAAATATAATATATAAAATATAATGCAAATTCCTAAAAGTTAATTATTTAACTTTTACAATATCGTTAGTTATATTTTGTTTTGTTTTGTTTTTAATTATAGTTCGTGAAGTTCGGTTGCTTCGGTTTCGTTATTGTTTTTTCTTAATTAATAGTTTATCTTCGATTTTGAAGTGAGTTTGTCACATCCCCTTTTTAACGCTTTTACAATTTTTGGGGTAGCATGTATATCCTATTCAAACGTTTACTTAGTTATTCTTTATTCAAACTACAATTCATATTATGGAATTGTGTGTTTATTTGCTTACTTGCGTTGATTTCAATTTCAAGTGGTGGTTTCGATAAGTATGATTATACGCCCCCCTTTGCATTAAGGACCATGTTGTTATGAGTGGAAAATGGCCTCATTATCCGAGTACGTTGTTTGTCCCCAACTGGAAAGGACCTTGCGTGCTGTTATCTGAGTATGTTTGTTGTTACCAACTGGAAATGACCTTGCTTGTGTTGTACACATGTTCATAGAATTGTATGATTTTCTTTTCATATTTATAGAAAACTGTGTGATTCTCACCAACTACTTGTTAGTTGACTTTATTTTATATATATGCTACAGGTACAAACCTTAGAGGATGATACTTGGAGAAGACACTAGACTTAGGTTATTTAAACAAATGGACAAACTGTTTAGTTGTAATTATTTTTCCTGTATTTCTTTGTTTTCAAACTTGTGTACTCAAAGTATGAATGAATTAATGATAAATTATCACTTAATAGTATCACATGTGTTTTAAACAATCTGTAGATCACACTCGGGCGTTTCCACTTAAGCCGAGGTGTTACACTAACATCACAGATATTATAAGGGTTTAGTCCCTACCATCACAGATATTGTAAAGGTCTGGTCCCTCATCACAGATATTATAATGGTCTGGTTGCTACCATCACAGATATTGTAAGCGTCTGGTCCCTCATCACAGATATTATAAGGGTCTAGTCCCTACATCACAGATATTATAAGGGTTCGGTCCCTTCTTTCCATATAACCATTCAACCATACATTCATCCCATACTTTTAGTTATATACTTTCACAAAAATTTATGCACATACTCTTAACTCTTTATATATCATGCAATATCATTTATAACACATATTGTTAGTGCACGGATTTGGTGTCCGCAACTGTTCAAATAGGATAGGGGTTGTTTAGTCTTTATATTAATGTATAAAGGCACATTCGCTAAGGATGTTTAGCGAATGGGCCTCATTCGTTAAAGGCTAGACATATTCGTTAATGTAAGAGCTCATTCGTTACTACTGTGTAACGAATGGAGGCTCATTCGTTAAAGTAATGCCCATTCGCTAAGGATGTTTAGCAAATGGGAGGTCATTCGCTATGGGAAGCCTCATGCATTAGTAATGTTAACGAATGAGGAGGATTGCCTATAAATAGGCCTTCCCTAGTGAATGTGCATAGAGATTTGTGCCATATTTATCCCCTGTAACGTTATGCTGCCGGATTCTCTCTAGACTATTAATGTATCTTCATCATGTAATGTAATCATCCTTTAACGTACCAACACGAGTTAACGTATCGATTTGCGACTAGATTCCTGGCTCGTAAACGTCGTAATAACGTTTCTACAATTGGTATCAGAGACTTGAATCTGATCTACGATACATAATCGAGTGTTAATCGTATTCAATTGATTCGGTTTCATGATGAATTGATTGAGTTTTAAGGTAAACTGATAATGGTAGAAACATAGACTATTTTTAATGAGGATTTGAACTAGTTTGTTTTGTGTTTGTGAGTTCGGACTAGGCAATTAAGATTCAAATTTGGTTTTGGATTGTTTTGATAGAAGTTTTAAGTAGTTTCAGTAAAATTCTGACGAGTTGGAAGTTGAAATTGGAAGTTTGAATCGTTGAAGACTGATTCGTTAAGATGAAGTCTTATTCGTTAGGATGAAGCCTGATTCGTTACACTGTTTACACTCATTCGCTAAGACCTAACCACTCATTCGCTATAACTTCAATCTCATTCGTTCAATCTTATTCGTGAAGATCAAACCTTATTCGTTCAATCTGATTCGTTAAAGCCTGATTCGTTCAAGCTTATTCGTTAAGCTTGATTCGTTAGATAAATTTGTTAACGAATATCCCATTCGTTGAAGTAATCAATTTTTAACGAATATTCCATTCGTTAAAGTATTAACGAATATCTCATTCGTTGCTGGTTCATTCGTGTGAACAGTAAACGAATAATCTTTGAAAGTTTGATAATTTTAATCCCTGAAGTTTATCATGGCTTCTCAGAATTCATCTTATTATGCGTTAGCATCACAGAATGTCTTATTGCAACAGATGCTGATGATGGATAACGAGATTGGCAGTCACAATAAGTGTCCCAAGCTGTTGAAACTATCGGACTTTGCCCGTTGGGAACCAAGATTCCGTGCACATCTGGGATCCGTGCATCCTAGCAGTGTTCGTTTTCTTGATGATGTTTATGCTGCACCACTGATCGGTAATGACAATACAAGTTGGACTCCGAAACCTTTTAAGGATTATGAGACACATGAGTTGAAGGACTTTGAAAGTGAAACGAAAGCATATTCTACACTCACTATGTATTTACCGGAACATATTTTTCATCAATATAGTACGATCAAAGTCTGTGCTTCACTGTTTACTACCTTGAAAACGAGAAGTTTGGGAAATACTCTCGAAAGCAAGAAGACTTTGGTGAAATTTCAATTCAGAAATTTTATCCTGATGAAAAATGAAATTGTAGAAGAAATGATCAACCGTTTCAGCCATTTGATTGTTGAGATGTCATCTGTTGATCTTGAGCCAACTGAACAAGATAAGATTGATACTTTAAAGAATGCTTTACCTACAGATTATTCAACTTTTTTGTTCGTGCTTAAAGAGAACGGTTTCTTTCAGAAACCTGAACTGACTGCTGTACAATTCATTAACAAGATCGAAGAAAGGGAATTTGATCTTAAATGTCAATCTACCTTGAAAGAAAATCAAAATCAGCAGTCATCAACTCAAAATCTGTTACTTTATGGTGGTGCATTATCGGCAAACAATGCGACAAGCTCAGTGCCTATTAATGCATTCTTTGCTCAATCTCAAGAGGGTCCTAACGTAAACAATTCTCCTAATGTTTGTTTCATGGCGAGTGGTGCAACTGGAAACTCAAATGCTCATACTTCAAGCCTACCCAAGGTTAATTTACAAGAAGCTGAACAACAGTTCGCTTTTGTATGTGCGTTCATAACTTCATATGAACAACTGGTGGGAAGTAAGATTGCTACGAGTGATCTCACAGATGAGGACTATGATCAAATCGACCCAGATGATCTTGAGCTTATGGATTTGAAATGGAACATGGTCATGATTGTTCGAAAGGTTAAAAGATTTATGCAACGAACGGGAAAAGATCTTCCCACGTTGAACAAAAGGGTTGGATTTGATAAATTAAAAGTCAAATGTTATAATTGCAGTGAATTTGGTCATTTTGCCAAAGAGTGTGACAAGCCAAAGAAAGATTTTTCTGGCTCACGCAATTCTGACCTTTCTTCTACAAAGTCTTCATCTGGAGGAGATAAAAGTAACACTACTAGCTCTAGTGATCAAGAAAAATCTCCAGTTACTCAAGCGTTGTTGATAAATGATGGAATTGATTGGTCTCAGCATTTATTGGGAAACCAGGCAAACGTTGCTATCGTTGAGCCTGTGAAGAAGTTTGAGGATGCAAGTAGCAATAATGTATTAGAAGGTAGTGATTCTTCTGACTCGGAAACTGACAGTGATCAATCTCTGTCATCTTCACAAGAATCATCTCCTAAAGAAACTGCATCTTATGCCTGCGTGGCTAAGATTGATGAGGTATGTCCTACACCTCAAATTAATGTAAATTGTTCTGACTGTGCTGTGTTAAAAGCCAAACTTGAAACAGCATTAACTCAAAACAATACATTTACTAATGATTATTTTACTATCAAGGAATGCTATAAGCAAAAGACAAAATTGCTTGAGCAAACGAATCTGAAAATTCAGAAACTATCAGATAATAATCATGATCTTAAAGCTAAGGTCCATTGTAAAATTATTGAAGTGGATCAACATTTAAAGGAGATTCTTCGTCTTCGAACTTGCATTTCCAATCTCGAATAAGAAAAAATGGAATTAAATCATAAACTTAGTAAATTAAGAGATTTTTCTTTCTTGTTAAATGAAATAATTGAGGTTAATCATTCAAATAAAAAGAATGGAAAAGCAGGTTCGGGATACGTCGAATTCCTCCTCCATTTAATCAGGATTACAGTAGCATTCCTAAGGCAGAAAATTCTTAAAATATGCCTACTGTTAAACCTGAAAATGTTGAGACATGTGAACCGACTCGTGAACCAGCTATTATTGAAAGCAAAAAGGTGTTTACCAAAAATGAAATGGACGGTTCAATTGAGGAGTTGACTGAAACAGATGTGATTGTTAAAAATAAGGACATTCCAATTGATAATCACATTCTGTGTGAACCAGAAGATTTTGAAAAAGGTGTTTATGATGCAAAATCTTCAAATGTTTCTTTAAACAATTCAAGTGTTCCTAATGAGCTTCCTAAAGTAATTCCAAAGGAACAAGTTAATGTAACTTCCACAGACAAGCTTTCAGTATCTGATGAGGAATTAATGCAATTTATTAATCCTCCACTGAAAACTTCAACTGGAAAAGTATTTAAATTAAAAGGTCTCTCAAAAGTGTTCTCAGACAAAGAAGTTCCATTGAATCTTCTTAAACCAGAATTGATTGAAAGTGTATTTCAATATGAAACTACTCAAATGACTGAACTTGAGAGGAAATTTCTTAAATCAAAAACTAGTAATGTTCAAAAACAAAAAACAAATGTTTTTAAACCTATAAAATTCATCAAATCGCCAGGTTTGGAAAATTCATCGAATTTGACAAATCTTGAATTTTACAAAACGAAGAAGGGTTTAAAACATGAGTCATCAAGAAAGGTCACTTTTGAGATACCTAAATATGATAATCAGAAAACTTTGTTATCACAACCGACCGTTACATCATCACAACGAAGTTTAGACTCTCGACTATGTTTCAAGTGTGGTGAACCGGGTCACGTTTCAAGACGATGCAAAGCAAAGATAGATAATATCAAAAATTATTCAACTTGCAAAACGAATGATTTTTCTAACATAAAAGAAAATCAAGTTGATGATTCTTTGATAATGTATTCAAACATCAATCCGAGGAAAGTTATTCGGATTGATGCACTTAATGTATTGAACACATGTGTTGACCGTGCTCAACCCATTTGTTCAAACAAAGATTCGGGAAGAATCCGTGATGGTTATCTTAAGAAGAAATCTAAGAGAACTGCCACTTATTCTCAAGTACCGAATATGTGTGTTAATTTATTAAGTTCTCCAAAGGTTTCAAAGGGAGAGCCCAAGACGGAGGCTTGGGCTGCCTTTTTGAACTAATCATTTTACTTGATTATGCAGGGTACATCTAGGTCCGTATCAACTCAAAAATGGATATTGGATAGCGGATGTTCTCGGCATATAACCGGTAACATAGACCTTCTGCACAACATTAAAGATATTCAAGGGGGTTATGTGGTGTTTGCTGGTAATCAAGGAGGGATGATTACAAAAGAAGGAGAAGTTTCAAACGGTAGAATTACGTTTGAAAAGGTTAATTATTGTGAAAAGGTGGATCACAATCTGTTGAGTGTTTCACAGATTTGCGATAAGAAGTTTACCACCATTTTTACCGACAAGGAATGTGTTATTCTTCAACCAGGATTCAAAATTCCAGAAGACATGGTTGTCATACGATCACCTCGATCAAATGATATTTATGTACTTGACATGAGTTACGATGTCAAACTTTCGCCCTCATCTGCTTGCTTCGTGTCTAAAGCAACAGAGAAAGACTCTATTCTTTGGCATAGACGCATGGGACACATTCACTTAAGAAAAATGAACTTTTTGATGACAAATGATTTAGTGAATGGTGTGTCCCTCAAGAACTTTAAATTTAATGATCATTGCGTCGCATGCAAAAAGGGGAAACAAAAGAAGAAATCTCACCCGACCAAATCACAAAACGATCTCGTTACTCCTCTGGAACGACTTCATATGGATCTCTTTGGTCCAGTGAACCGTGCTAGCATTGCTGGAGATTTTTATTGTTTGGTTGTGACGGATGATTTCTCTCGTTACTCGTGGGTGTTATTTATGGGATCGAAAGATCAAACTCCTGTGCTGATTCAAAACCTTATCACAAAGATCGAATCACTTTACAACCTGAAAGTGAGACGAATTCGTAGTGACAATGGAACTGAGTTCAGGAATAATGTATTGGATTCTTCTGTATTCAGAAAGGAATTCATCAGGAATTCAGTGCACCTTATGTTCCTCAACAGAATGGTGTGTCTGAGCGAGAGAATCGTACGTTGATTGAAGCTGCACGTACAATGCTGGCTGATTCAAAGCTACCTGTTCAATTCTGGAACGAAGCTGTGAATACTGCTTGCTACACATTGAATCGTGTACTAACGGTAAAGAAGCTCAAGAAGACTAGTTATGAGCTTCTACATAATTGTAAACCGAACTTAAAGTATTTGGAACCATTTGGGTGTCCATGTACTGTGTTGAAGAAATATGTTGGAAAGTTCGATGAGAAAATTTTTGAGGGTTATTCCTTGGGTTATAATTCTCCGAAGAAACGGGTTTTCAATCTTTCTTCTGGTTGCGTAGAGGAATGGTATCACGTTGATTGTCAAAGTTATACTACTCTACCAACTGGTACAGGACCCGATTGGATGTTCGATTACGAACGATTATTTAATTCATTTACATCAACAGTTACTGATATACCTGAAGATCTCGTTATATCGTATTTGGAGGATCAATGTCTTACAAGTCCAAGGTTTTCCTCGGTTGATGCAAGTGACTCTCCTAATGTATCTGAAACGTCAAACGATGTTTCTGAATTTTCCGATGATGCTGATTTTGTTGATTCATCGTCTGTACTAGTAGATGTTGCTCAAGAACCTAAGGAGCTTATTCTAATCAGTGATGATTCATCATCTGTCTCTTTAGACACTACGGAGGAGAATAGTACTAATTTAGGTAGTAATGTATCTGTTCCTGCGAATCCTACTTTACGGATTCATTCGCAACATCCACAGGATCAGATAATTGATGATGTGAACGACGGGCTTCGCACAAGGCACCAATTGGCTAACATATGTGATGATCAATCTGATCATAATGTATCTCCTACTGAGGATTCGATTGTTTGTGCTTATGCGGATTTGCACTCTTCGGGTATCCTTAGTATTGCACAATACACCTGCTTTTTATCACAGATTGAACCAACAAGTGTCGCAATGGCGCTCAAGAAACCATCATGGGTTGAAGCTATGCAGGAGGAGCTGCAACAGTTTGTTAGACTGGGTGTATGGGATTTAATCGACAAACCCGATCGCGTTAAAAAGGCGATTCCTACAAAATGGGTTTTTAAGTACAAGAAGGACGATCGTGGGGTTATCGTGCGAAATAAGGCGCGTTTGGTCATTCTTGGTTACGATCAATAGGAAGGCATAGATTATACAGAATTGTATGCTCCGGTGGCACGACTGGAGGCTATACGAATATTTCTTGCCTATGCAGCCTTCAAAAACTTCAAAATTTATCAAATGGATGTAAAATCGGCATTTTTGAATGGAGCAATTCATGAAGAAGTGTACGTGAAACAGCCTCCTGGTTTCGAGGATCCAGACTTTCCTGAGCGTGTTTATCGTTTAAACAAAGCTCTGTATGGTTTGCATCAGGCCCCGAGAGCCTGGTACAGCACGTTGGTTGACCATCTGATTGAAAGTGGATTCACGAGGGGAATTGTGGATTGTACGTTATTTTACAAGAATATGGGTGATGATCTGCTCCTCGTCCAAACTTACGTGGACGATATTATTTTTGGTTCGACAAACGATAGTTTATGCAAAGACTTCGAGAAAACAATGCAGACAAAATTCAAGATGAGTTCGATGGGAGAAATGAGTTTCTTTCTGGGATTGCAAGTTCACCAGTCTGACGCCGGGATCTTTATCCATCAGACAAAATATGTGAACGATGTCTTGAGACGATTCAAGATATCCGATGGCAAAATTCCCTCTACTCCTCTTCCCGTGGGTCACAATTTATCACCGGATGAATTGGAGGATACTGTAGATCCGACCCTATATCGAGCTATGATTGGATCACTCATGTATCTGACTGCTTCTCGACCGGACATTATGTTTGTTGTCTGTTTGTGTGCTAGGTATCAATCGAGTCCCCAAGTGACTCACCTGGCAGCAGTAAGGCGTATCTTACATTATCTGCGAGGAACTCCAGACATCGGGTTATGGTACCACAAAGATGACAACTTTGATCTCACCGCCTTTACTAACTCGGACTATGAAGGTTGCAAGATCAATTTCAAATCGACAACGGCGGGATGTCAATTCTTAGGAAACCGGCTTGTTTCCTGACAGTGTAAGAAGCAGACAACGGTCTCAACTTCAACAGCCGAAGCGGAGTATGTGGCGGCCTCGAGTTGCTGTTCACAGGTTCTCTGGATCCAGCAACATTTGCGGGATTACGGTTTGAAGTTTCTTACTACTCCTATTTTTATTGATAATTCTGCTGCAATTTTTATCACCAAAAATCCGGTTCAACATTCAAAAACAAAACATATTGAAATCTGGTATCACTTTATTCGTGATTGTTATGAAAAGAAATTAATCTCAATTGATAAAATTCATACGGATTTTCAAAAGGCTGACCTTTATACTAAAGTTTTTGACAAAACGCGTTTTCAATACTTGCTTGGTATAAATGGTTTAAAATTTTTACAGAAATTCAAAAGCTTGGTTAGATCATTTTTTTTTGTTTTGTTTGTTATTTCATTTTTTTATTGTTTTTAGGGGGAGAAAATAGAAAAATACAAAAATAGTGTGGTTTCGTGTGTATAAGAAAAATTCTATAAAATCCAAAAACATTCAAATATTGTAAAATCCAAAAACATTCAAATATTAAAAAATCCAAAAACATTGAAAAATGCTCCTCAAAATTGAGTTTTGAAGCAAAAAGGAAAAATGATAGTACATTGACTTAGCGGACCAAACACATGAATAAAGTAGACTAAAAAGTGCCGTAAGATCAATTGTATGATGTGTATGATAGGCTTAACAGATCGCATAAGTGATGTAAAGATATAAACCTAAATGCTTGCCAAATCTAGTGGTGTTACATCTTGATGCATAGTTAATATCTGTATTAAGTATTAAAAAGCTTTAAAGATTGCTGTGTGTGCATACATTCATTTTTGAAGAAAATTCTGCTTTATTTTATTTTTAATTTTGCAAAGAAATTTAACTTTATTTTTTCTTTATTTTTATTCAAATCTTGGATTCTCTCCTGCACGATAAGATTATCCGACCTGAGGGTTAAGATTTGGGTATTCTGCTTTATTTTCTTGGTGTTTCGTATATAATCTTGGGCTTTCTCCGCGCGATAATACGGAATTATCCGAATTGAGAGTTAAGATTTTATGCAACTTCTGCTTATTTTATCTTTTTATTTTTGTTAAAATGGAACCTTATCTACGTGTAGTAATACCGATCTTAAGGGAAAATTTTAACTTTCTGCTTTATTTTCTTTTTGTTATTTTTGTATGAGTCACAGCTAATCAATTCAAAGAAGAAAAACGTACATATGAAATTCAATGTATAAGAGATATGAAACTGTGTCTGACAGGTGGGTTCCATATAAGATTTGTGCTTAATTGAACCTTAAAATGTATCGTAAAGTTACGGACGCATCTGTCTAAAGTTTAAAGTGGACAATTATATCTGCAATCATCTTTGGGTTACGTGCATAATGATGTCAAAATTGAAGTGTAGTCTAGGACGTTATTAGTCAATATGATTCCCTGCTCAACTCACAAAAATATGAACTGCTTTTTATTTTCTGTGTTTAGTTCTTTGCTACTTGAAAATTTTCAAAATATACAAAAAGATTTAATATTCTTCTGCTTTAGTTTCGATTTGCCAAGCTAGCGAATTAATCAATGAGAAAAGGAAAAAGAGTTAAACCCCGAAACAAAAGTTCAAGTTAAATCAAGCTTAACGTATTTTCAATTGGTAACAATTGATGATTTTAATGTAAAAATCCGTTTAAGTAAGTATTACCGATCCACGGTGATCAGGCATTTTAATGTATGCAATTAAAACCTAACTTGGATTTAATTGATTATTTAATTCCTTAAAATGAGAATCTTGTCTCATTCGCTAAGGAACTTGGTGATTCGTTAACATGTTTAGTGAATGTAAAGCCATTCGTTATTTAAACATAACAAATGAGTTTCTCATTCGTTATAAAGACATTCGCTTCCGTTGTGCATAACGAATGGAAGACATTCGTTTAAACACTTAACGAATAAGAATGGTTCATGTATTATTCGTTAAAGATTAACGAATGACTTAGTTATTCGTTAACAATTTAACAAATGAGAGAAGATTCGTTAAAATTTTTAACGAATGAGATTCAAAAGTTAACAAATGAGGCCATTCGTTAGTTCAAATTTTGAACGAATGACCTCGATTCGCGTGAAATTATTGGATATAATCCTAAGGTTAGACGAATGACGGTTCATTCGCCTATTTCCTATTCCATTGCCATTTCCAAACAAAACTCTGCCAAAATTTTATCAGAATCCATTGCCTGCATATTAGATTCAATGATTGATCTATTTGTCTTCAACAGGTAATGGCGATCATAACCATACCATTCTTATGGAATTTCATCGGTGTTTGAGTGTTAATTGCTATAGTAAAACTATGAATATTCATCGATGAATTATCTGTTAATGAATAAAAATCATTGTTTTAAGTACATGCAACTGATTTCCGAACATGTTTGGCCTAATTAATAGATAAAATGTTTGGAAATTCAGAAGATTAATCGATGAATATCGTCGGTTTTGACTTTGATTAGTCAAAATTGATTATATTTTGACTCCTGTGTTAGTCAAATTGATAATTGAGTCTGATTCGTTATCTTTATACCGAATGTCACATGATTCGTTATTGGTGTAACGAATGATAGTCTGATTCGTTAATGGGTTAACGAATAACTATTTGATTCGTTAAAATAACGAATGGATAGGAAGATGTTACTGCTGAAGAATAGACGGAGCTGTCTGAAGAATATTCCTCACGGGAATGTACCTGATTTTGAAGAAATGGAAGTGGAAGATGTTACTGCTGAAGAATATCCGGAGTTTTACACATATAATAACAATGATTCGGGTATTCCATTCTTTACAACTGAGCATTTCAAAGCAGCAGAGCATCGATTACAGGAAGAAAATGTTAAGTTAAAAGCTGCTGAATCGAGCTATGTGTCCACTACAGAGAATAAGAGGAAACGGACTTTTGATGGTATGTTTGAGCATAATGTTGAAAAGATGAATAAAATGATCGAGACTTTCGGATATTATGATCGAGAAGATGTGAAAGTTGAGAAAGCTCGAGAATCTACATACCAGATGAAGAAGTATAAGCCTGCTAAAGACGTTAAAGGTGATATGGTGGCCTGGCAGTACGATTCAGATCTTAAGGTATATATCGTTAAGTGGGAGCACGGTATTTATTATTTCAAACGCCCACACAATATATTATATATGACTCGATGGGATTTACGAACCTTAGCTAATCGTCCGTTTGTTAATCGTGAAGACGATAAATGGGCTAGCTGGTTCTACCGGCAGTTTTTGCATGAAACCCGCTTTAGTTTCAAATTCTTCCAGCCTCAGGTGCCAAAACACAAATATATTGACGAGATAGATGCATGCACAAGATGAAGGAAGTTAATTTTAATAGTGAAACCGCCGAAGACGATGAAGAGGGTTCCGATGAAAATATTCCCTCAGAGTTTTTTCACCTCATTTAATTATTGGTATTATGATAATCGTACAGGTGAAGCGGTTATTGTTTATGGCCAGGGGTCACACACGAAGACGTTACGTGCAATTGATCCAATGTGGCTGGTCAATCTATCTGAGTCTGACAACGACGCGTTATTCACAAGTCAGATCAGATTTGCTAATGTAAAGGATTATGATCTTGCAATGCAGTTTCAGAGGGTTGTTCGTGTCTGCTACGCATACAAGATTCATAGCTGCGTTGATTGGAAGACAAAGATGTTTCAACGCTAAAGTATGATAAAGAGCTAGAGACGAGGGGGAGTTTGTTGATACACGTTTTGTACGTCTCAGTCTTTATCAGGGCATTAATGTAATTAGTTTAAAGTATAGGGTCTTAATGTAAATATGGCTAAATGAGCCATTCGATCTAATGTAATGTTACATTCGTTACCCTGTAACGAATGTAACACATTCGTCTAATTGTAAGCTCATTCGTTAACCCTGTTTAACGAATGAGATAACGAATGAGGGCTATTCGTTATAGGTTAAAGTATTAACGAACGAGGAGTTCATTCGTATGGTTTAATGTAACGAATGACACATTCGTTAACTGTTAAGTTAATGAAAGTGGTCATCCCCTATATATATTCTGTAAATTATTCATTAATGTAAGTTTTCTTAGTTTTCCAAATTTTCAGTTCATTCTCTCTCGTTACTCTGTCATCTCCATAACGTAATCCAGCTTAATCGTATATCAATCAACATGTTATCGTTGTTATCAAGATCTAGATCCGTATTAAAGGTTCTTTCAAGTGGTATCAGAGCCGGCGATTGCTCGTGATATGGTGTTCGTGTTCATCGGTGTTGATGTATGGATTTGATCAATTTCAGATGATTTAATGGATGAATCATGAAATTGATGTTATATTCATGTTTCTGGATCAAATCCGAAGCTTCGTTATCAATTTGGTATTTAATTATGGTGAATTGATTGATTCGCCATTGATGACCTTGGTTGAAGCTTTCAATGGGAGATCTGAATTGACAACAATTTAATGTATTATTGATAAAATTGGAGATTGAATCAAGTTCCTTATACAAATCCGAGCATAATAGTATAATCTGGTGGTGATTTAATGAAGATTTGATCAATCTGCCATTGTTAGAGGTTGAAGATTTGAGTTTTCCAGCGAGAAACCCGTTTTTCCGATGAAGATAACGGAATTTTCCGGCGACCAACAACCCATTCGTTAATTTAAAAGTCATTCGTTACGGAATTTTAACGAATGAGTTATTCGTTACAGTGTTTAACGAATGTAAAGCTCATAACGAATGAAACCTCTTTCGTGTACTGTTCATACGAATGAGGGTGATTAACGTATGGAAGACATTCGTTAAAAGGTTAACGAATGAGACCCATTCGTTCAGGGGTAACGAATGTGGACGGATGTTTAACGTATGTGACACTGTTCTAGCGAAAGAGGAGATAACAAATGAGGATTGTAAAAAAAAGTGTATTTTCGGAAAATTTTCTTAAAAGAAAATTTTCGGGGATATTCTAAATATGCGGGATACTCTTCTAGCAAAATTTGGTGATATATTTTCTGGCCGACTTTTCACGCATATCGAGGGGCCGAGGGGGAGTAACCGAATAAGTTAACGAGAATTTTATTGAAGATTTTCGAAGAATTGTTCAAGACCTTGCCGAATTTGTCAAGAAAAGGGGGAGATAAAACTTTCAAAGAGGTTATTCGATTGGTATCTTTCCTACGTTTGCAAGGATTTCTTGAAAAATTACTGCAATTCGGGTGGTAATTCATGATTGCAAAGCTATGTTTGACCGAGTTCAAGACTGTGTTTGTTCTTCCATTTGTGATTGATTTGTTCAAGATTGAAACCTGACTATGTGAGATACGAGTGTCTGCCTGTTTACTTCTTTCTGAGGGACTTTGATCCTGACAATGTTGGCTACGAGTATTCGGCGGATTGCTTCTGTTGAAGGGGACAATTCTTGAATGGGTTGATCTGATTGAGGAATATATGAGTCTTGTTATCTGATTGAAGAATATGAACATTCGGGATTGATTAACGAAGGTTGGAACTCTGAATCATATGCCCAAAGCATTAGCGCATCCAAGCGTATTGGTTGCCGAAGAGCTTCAAAGGGTTATATTTTGGGATAGACCTTATCAAGAGAGTGAAGACCATTGTGAAAGATGTGGAATGATCGGGTTGTTCATGAAGATGTGTGACGAGGTTAAACATAAAGACATTTGTACTTTACCGGTTTGACAGATAGCCGATGACTTGCTGCTAATTGATTCGTTTAATTGAACCATATCATATGCCAGCTGGATGATCGAAATGATCACCTGGACATGCTTGTTTGAGGGGGAGATCTATACGAGTCGCTACAAGTTGTTGGTTTGCTTACAAAGAGGTATATTTTGTCTGTTTGCTCAAGCCCGAGAATCATCAACCAAGGGGGAGGTTGGTTGTACGGCTGATGATATGCAGTTAAAGTATTCACGGTTAAAGTATTGAACTTTAACGTATTCATTGTTAACGTATTCGACGTTAATGTATTGGTCGTTAACGTATTCGTCGCTAAAGTATTGAAGGTTAACATATTCGACGTTAAAGTATTGGACGCTAAAGTATTGAAGACTAAAGTATTGGATGCTAAAGTATTGGAAAGCATTCGACAACTATGGACAAGGGGGAGTTTGTTAGTGCACGGATTTGGTGTCCGCAACTGTTCGAATAGGATAGGGGTTGTTTAGTCTTTATATTAATGTATAAAGGCACATTCGCTAAGGATGTTTAGCGAATGGGCCTCATTCATTAAAGGCTAGACATATTCGTTAATGTAAGAGCTCATTCGTTACTACTGTGTAACGAATGGAGGCTCATTCGTTAAAGTAATGCCCATTCGCTAAGGATGTTTAGCGAATGGGAGGTCATTCGCTATGGGAAGCCTCATTCGTTAGTGATGTTAACGAATGAGGAGGACTGCCTATAAATAGGCCTTCCCTAGTGAATGTGCATAGAGATCTGTGCCATATTTATCCCCTGTAACGTTATGCTGCCGGATTCTCTCTAGACTATTAATGTATCTTCATCATGTAATGTAATCATCCTTTAACGTACCAACACGAGTTAACGTATCGATTTGCGACTAGATTCCTGGCTCGTAAACGTCGTAATAACGTACACATATATATGGCATACATTTACCGCTTAAGGTAAGGGTATTAACTAATCATATAGGAGTATGCACGCAGCCCCCAAAAAAATAACAAGGAAAGGGGGCTAGAAACTCACCTGGATCCGGTTCCTTTCTGAGTTTATAGTCACACCACTTCTCAGCTGGACATGACTACCTGTGTAACAATTTACAAACATCACTTATCTACTCCTATTTAAACCATACTTCTAGGTTAGTAAAACCCCTATATAACGGGGGTCCGGGGGCAGCGCCCCTGGTAGCGGGGTTCTAAAGGCGGCAACCCCTAGCAGGGTACAAGGAGCAGAGCCCCTGGCTGGGGTCGAGTTTTTATTCTAATCGAATTGAGTTTTCATTCGATTCGATTTGTTTCGTTTTTTCAATTTGATTCATTTTATCTTCCCAACGAATCTGCTTTTCCATGCATTTCAGCTATAAACGTTCTCTTTCAACCCTATATGACTGTTTTATCAATAGAATAGGTTTCGGCTCTTAACAACTTCATTTCCTTACTTTAACATGGTCCGAACGTCATTCGTTTGTCCCAGCTCATCCCAAACAACTTGTTTACTAAAAAGTTTATATGTTTTTCTTACACCCTACAGTCCGATTTCTCACCCTACCAAAGTGTTCCGCCAAACGATATAAAATACACGACCTTTAAGCTAAAGCTTACCTATTTCGGTTTCGAGTTCGAATCTAGATGCATATTTGAACGTGTTTCTTGCTTTAGATCAGGTTTGGCACTCGAAGCTGACTATGATTCTTGTGGCTCGATGATGCAAGACTCGAAACCTACTCTCCTTTAGCTCGTTTTTGAATTCGGCAATGGAAGGAAGAGTGATTGTGTATGTTTTTTTAGTGTGTATGGAGGCAAGATGGTGGAAATGGGGGTTTTATGGAGGTTTATGGTGCTTATATAGGATAAGCCTATGGACCTTAAGGCCCATAACCCTTCCTGTAGGTTCCCTGGACGGATCACACGAGATATCCTAATATACACAGGTGCGGAATCCCTGTGTAGATCGTTACGGACGTAGAACACAAACACACGAACACACGAATACGATACGAACAAACACACGTTATATTAATAACTCAACACGTGATATAATCACAGTTACAGACAACCGAACACTCAACAAACGATCAACTACCCTTTTAACAAAGCCGTAACATCTAATATAAATACACGACAACTTCGCCTCAGGAGAAGTTGTCCATAACTTCGCTTGGTTAACAAGTTCGCCTAAGCGAACTTGTCAACAACTTCGCTTGGTTAACAAGTTCGCCTAGGCGAACTTGTCAACAACTTCGCTTTAAACAAACAAATACATAAACAATATTACAGACTCGATTACAGACACTAGACATATGAACTACTGACATTTATGCACCAACAGACTCCCCCTTGGCAGTAGCTTCCTATCTTGATCTTTCAGCTCTTGTCTCGTAATCCTGTAACTTCAAGCGTGCACTCCTTCTCTAACACACACCGACACAACCCTTTGATATTTCCTTGCTTCATCCTTCCAAGCAGGAATATAAAAGATCTTTTTCTCGTTAAGCTTCTTCAGATCATCTTGCGATAAGTTAACAAGATGCATCGGATCGTAAACTCTAAGGATCTCTTGTTCATCCTCATCTTCCATCACTGCCTCCGCTGTCTCACAATCAACGAACCACCACTTTAGGTCTTTGAGCACATCCTTGGGCATAAGCTTCATCGGTACTTCTTTAAGGCACCGGATTGGTTTATACTTCATAACCATCCAAGGCTTTCCATCAGCTCTCAAACCTCTATCCTTGTCTTCAACAAGTTTCCCTTTCTGTGGTTTCAACAGTTCAAACTTCTTTTCCTTTATGCTCTCTTTCCATACGATTTTCCCTATGATTCTAGCCATATTGTCGTCACTTCGATTGATCAACCCCAATCTGGCTAAATCTTTAACCTCACATTCAGGCAGTGTGTTTAACGATCTCAACATTCTTCTAAGGTACTGAACTCCATCATATCGTTTAATCACGAAGAGCCGCAGCTGCTCATCATAAATCCAGCATATAATCCCTTTCTTTGCCTCAGCATAGCCCTTAATATTGTAACTCTTTTTGAACATTGTAGGGACTGCCGGTTTCTTCATTTTGACGAACCATTGAGCGCATCCTTCCTTCCACATCGGCTGCTCTTCCCATTCAGTATCTTCAACTTCCGTCTGATCACCCATATCAGCCTTCTCAATCTCTGGAATGTCATGTTCGACATTTTCCTCTACTATCTCGCCTTCCTCAATCTCATTCTCAATTTCAATCTGCTCACCGATCTTCTCAATCACATCACTCGGCAGCACATCCTCATCAAACAATATATCATCGCTGAACATATCATCGTCTAACTCTCTCAACGCATCAATCACGTCATCATCTACCACATCATCACCACCAGAACCACCAGCTTCGTCGGCAGACTCCCCCTGAGCTGTGGAAGTACCAAGAGCTAGAGTAGTTCTTGGCAACTCACCACCTGCATCTTTCGATGCATTGGGATCATCGTCTCGGTCATTTCTTCTTTTCGTCCTTAGCTCGTCGCCTCTACAGCTCATCTCCCCCTGAGATGCCAAGAACTCCTTCAAGGCATCTATAATTTTCCCATGCTCAACCAGGAGGGATGCCTGTAGTTGATTTGCTTCCACTAGGCTTCGAATAGTCTTAGATTGCTCTGCCACGATCCGCTCTAGTGAAGCTATTCTTTCTGAGTCTGAAGTAGGCGTAGGCGAGACATCAGAAGCAGGCGTAACCGCAGGTGGTACCATACCTGATAACCCTGCAGTAGTGATGACCGTTGACTCTACAAATCGTGCCTCAACCACCGACTGAGTAAGCGTTGGAGGTGGAAGAGACACAATCTCCGGAATCGACGGCTGGATAGTAGTGGTAGATGGAATGCCAGCAGATGACGTAGCCACCACGGGAACATCCGCAGCGCTTGTACTTGTAACCTGTACAGAAGTAGGAACGATAGACATACCAGACAGTGCAGCCGGAGCGAAACGTACCATCCTTGAAGTCTCTCCAGCTCCCATACCTGCACCTGTCCTTTCCCGTCTTGATCGTCTTATCAGCTTATGAATGTCTTCTTCCTCTTCTGACTCATCATCATCCTCCGTTCTCTTTCTCTTCCCCAACGTTTTCTCTCGAGACACCATCAACCGTCTCCCCTCATTCATGATCTCATCCAAATCTGAGTCAGCCATCGACGTGGCTGCTCTAGTAACACTCACACCCGAACCCTGTGCAGCAGAGACCTGCACCTCTTCATGTATATCAACTTGATCCATATCGAAATAACCTTGACCTCCAAAGACTTCATCAAGATCAATATTCTCCTCAGCCGACACAACAGGCACAGCAGATGCAGCTTGAGTTGCTCTTGCCTGTCGTGGTTGAGGATCTCTGAACTCGTCCCCAGCGGCAGGAATATACTCTGGGTTGATTAAAAACCCAAACAGTGGAGTATGCCTTGGACGCAGCTCAGGCTTGCTCCTCGCACTCGAAGTGCGGCATTGAGCAAAGATACGCTTGCTCACTGATTCCACGTATCTGATCGGGCGTCTCTGAGGTAGATTTGGAGCCACATGGTTCAGTATCATCTGGATGAAACGTGGATACATAGTGAACCGCTCACGAGCCATCACCCTCCTCTGCCTGTCAATCTCGTAAAAGACCATCTGACTAAAACTATAGCGTTTATTGTAAGTCAGTGCAGTCATTGCGGACTGCATGGTCGCACCCATACCGTCAGTGCCCGCCTTCCTTCCTGAGATGCAAACTATCATGACGTGCATAAGGAAGCGCCACTGATCAAGTAGAAAACCCTTCTGTCTCTGTGTATCGCCTAATGGACCAGAATAGCCCATTCGGAGAAACGCTCCATCACGAAACGGAGCCACAAACTCAGTTGGGTCGTCCCTCGTCTCTTCTCCAAACCGTAATGCCACCCGGATCTGTTCAGAATTGAACTGAACCTGTTGATTGTTCACCGTCGCTCGCATGACCGGGGGCTCAACACGACAGTCGTATTCTACCGTCTGCCAAAAGTCTTCGATATTTGGTAAAGATATCGGCAGAGTCGTCGTGATAGCATGAAAAATCCTCGAGCGTATGAGGAACGTAATAATCTAGCGGTAATCCTCAATGCCGCTCGCTTCCGGGTCAAGGGTGATGTACATATTGTGACCCGGGAAAAACTGCCTCTGATTATCACCATCATCTCCTCCTGCACCTCCAGCACCAGCTATTGCTGTCATATCTGCAACAAACGAACCAAGTTAGATAAACGTTAATGAATAACACAAGTTCGCTGGTTACCATGAGCGAAGTTGTGATAAATTCTGTATAGGCGAAGTTAAAGATGAGGCGAAGTTGGGAATAACTTCGCTTCAGCTTTAAGTTCGTCTAATTAATATTAATTAAAAAAGGTCCAGGAGAAGTTAATGATAACTTCGCCTCATCACAACATCGCCTCAGGCGAAGTTGAGCCTCAGGCGAAGTTACGGATAACTTCGCCGAAACCCTAAGTTCGCCTGAACTGAAACGGCGACAGAGAGGTTTAATCAACCATCGTAAAATCGGGATTTTGGTTAAGTTTGAAGATCAAGGACCCCGAAAAACATGGTTTAGAGTCTATCTTGATGATCAAATCGTTCATGAACACGTAACAACAGGTTTTGACAATCGGTTTTTAAATTCCGATGGTCTGAGGTTTCGAAATCGGTCCAAACGACCCCTGATTAGCATGAATGAACATGGAATATATGATAAACCGACATCTCGAACCTTGAATCGTGAGGAAATCTAAGAAAATAACTAAGAATCGGAATGAATAATAAGTTCGCCGGAAAAGATATAAGTTCGCCGGAGACAACTGATAAGTTCGCTGATTTAGAAAAGTGATGAACAGTGTGACCTTTGAATATCCTTATATAGGAGCGAAGTTATACAGGCCTAGGCGAAGTTATTCACAACTTCACCTGTTTAACAACATAGCCGATAATTACAAAACCAACCCTTATAATTTGAACATTTTTCAATTAAGTTATATAACTTCCCTTTAAGAATTAAATGAAACGATCAAGTCCAAGTAACCAATTAAAAAATCATAAAACTATCTAAGTACAAAAACTTAAAAAATTTAAAGTATAAGGGATCAAATTTCAGTCTAGTTAGGGACTACCACGTTTTAGAAAAGATCCGAACAGGAATCATACTAATTACGTGACTGTCACATAGATCCGTGTTTGGCTGTATTACGACATATAGAGACAGGTTGTAAGCAGGTATAACTTAAAGTGGTTTTCTTCGTGTCTGTGATACGAGTTAGGTTCGATTAAGTCTCAAAATTTAAGTGGGCAACAACTCAGAGATTTTGATGCCTCTTATCTATTCTCAAAGCGTATTTGGCTTTCCCCAAGTCACCCCGAATTGACTTCGACCCATAGTGTCTGATTAAACTTGTAAGTATTCTTGTTCTGCTTCCCGTTCTTCTCTCTTACTCAATGATAGTGACGTATATTTTTTTTTTTTCGAATAAACATAGACTTCAAAGTAGAAATTAACTGCAAGTCCCGAATCTGGATCACTGCAGTATCTTGAAACGCTATCTTCACGGGAATCAGAACACTTACGGGCTCGTGTATGACTGGGTAATCACTTTTCTGCCTATCATTCGGAAAAATATATATGAAGACATGCAAAACTCTTAAGAAGTTTCCATGTAAAATCAAGTAAATTTAGTTTGTATCACATCTACTTTTACGCACCATTAAAAAGTTACCATGACATACAATGACTGTTCTAAAGCCTTTTAAGCCTAATAACTTTACTAGTTAAGCACACAGAATCAGTATAACTATCATTTTCCAAAGTTGGATCAATTTTCTGTTAAACATAGCAAATGAACTTCTTACGAAGTAGTAGACTTGAAAAGTAATTTCATTTCCCTAAAAAATTTTGAATTCTATCGCCCCGATCGATTTAAAGTCTTCAGGTAAACGGCTATCCCGAAGATCCAATGGATCAGCTGGGCCGACCACATACTAGTATGTGTCCTTCTAACTAAATATGATCGACTAATTTTCAGTGAAAGAATAAAAACTCATCATAACCGCCCCGGTCACTTTCAGTCATCTGGTTAATGGCTATCCTCATATTCTACAAGTAGAAATAAGGATCAAACATATCCTAAGACATGTCCTTCAAATTGAGGTAACCGACATAATTTTAAGCGATAGTGACGTATATATATATATTTCTTTTTTTTTTTTTTTTTTGTTAATCAAACATTAAAAACACGATTACTCGGGATTGATCATCCCATTTAGTTCAATAAGGTTTTGAAATCTGGATTTGTCAAACGCTTTAGTATATAAATCAGCGAAATTATCAAGCGTATCCACCTTTTCAAGCACAATCAATTTCTTCTCAGCACAATCCCGTATAAAATGATGACGAATGTCAATATGTTTAGTTTTACTATGTTTCACGGGATTGTTAGTTACTGAGATAGCAGCGGTGTTATCAATGCAAATAGGAGTAAGTAAGAAATTAAGACCATAGTCGCGCAACTGTTGTTGAATCCAAAGAACCTGAGAGCAGCAGTTGGATGCTGCCATGTATTCTGCCTCACAGGTTGAAATTGCGACTGATGTCTGCTTCTTGCATTGCCACGACACCAATCTGCCACCAAGAAACTGACATCCTCCAGTTGTTGACTTCCGACTCTGATTGCACCCTCCATAATCAGAATCCGTGTAAGCGACCAACTCCAAGTCTCCTCCTCTCGGGTACCACAACCCCAGCTTCGGCTTGCCCTTGAGATACCGCAGTATCCTCTTTGCACCTTTCAAATGAGATTCTTTTGGATTTGCCTGAAAACGTGCACAAAGACAAACAGCAAACATGATATCAGGCCTAGATGCAGTTAAGTACATCAAAGAACCTATTATTGCCCGATATTGAGTTGGGTCCACATCTGCATCACCGTCTACTTCAGCACCCAATTTGTGATTGACGCAGATTGGAGTATCATATGGAGAACTGTCCTCCATCTTGAAGCGTTTGAGCACATCATGAACATACTTCGTCTGATGAATGAACATCCCGTCCTTCTTCTGATCAACCTGCAATCCTAGAAAGAAAGTTAGTTCACCCATAGCACTCATTTCAAACCTTTTCTTCATGACGGCTTCAAACTCCCGACACATGGAGACTTTAGACGCAGCAAATATAATGTCATCCACGTAGACTTGTACCAGCAGGAAGTCGCTTCCATCTCTTTTGAAGAACAACGTGCTATCAATTTTCCCTCTTTCAAAACCATTCTCGAGCAAGTAATCTGATAAAGTTGAATATCAGGCACGAGGTGCCTGATGTAATCCATACAACGCCTTGCTCAACCTGTACACGTGATCTGGAAAGTCTGGGTCAGGAAAACCCGGAGGTTGCTCAACATACACAACCTCATCAACTTTCCCATTCAAAAACGCACTCTTCACATCTAGCTGAAACACCTTCATCTTTTCATACGCAGCAAACGCCAAAAACAATCTTATGGCTTCCAACCTGGCGACAGGAGCGAACACTTCGTTATAATCAATCCCCTCTTGTTGATTAAAACCTTTAACGACTAGCCTCGCCTTGTTTCTTATAATAATCCCCTTATCATCTCTCTTGCACTTAAACACCCATTTTGTGCCTATCGCATGCACATTCTTTGGTTTTTCAACCAAAGTCCAAACTTCCATCTTCTCGAATTGAGCCAACTCTTCTTGCATGGCTTCGACCCACGAGCTGTCCTTTAAAGCCATTTGATAATTCTTCGGTTCAATCTGGCTTATAAAGCAGGTGTACAGGCATTCATTGATTATTCCTGTCTCCTTAATGCTTGTATAAACACAGGTGTGTTCATTCAAGCTACTTCTCGTTTGTACACCTGAGGACACATCACCAATCACATTATCCAAAGGGTGATCTTTATGAATTCTCGTGGTCGGAACAGAACCGACATGCAAATTATCTTCCAAATTAGAAGAGAGCTCGTCAATGGTTGTTTCTGGCTGAGAGTGAAATGGATTGATAAATTCTTCTTCAGTTGAGGCAGCAGGGGTATCGATAGAGTCTGATGTGGAAGGTTGACATTTATCAATCAGCTGTCTTTGCAATAGATTTTCTTCCTCATCAAGTATCATCTTCGTCGCAACTCTTTCTTCTTCTTCAGAAATTTCCAAATCCGGTATGTTAAAAGACTTAAAAAGCTTAACATAGTCGAAAAGCTCAGCAGGTCCATTGCTTTGTTTTGGCGGTTGGTAACTTGTGATGTCGGTGTTACACACCACCTCCACCTTGCAGGTCGAAGTATTGAAGACACGTCTGTTGGGAGTACCAACAACATAACCGACTAAGATTCCTTAATTGCTACTTCGCCAAATTTAGAATTTGTCTTCAAGATCGAACAAGGGGACCCGAATGGTTCAAGACCACTCAAGTTGGGCTTCCTTCCATGCATAAGCTCGTAACACGTTTTACCAAGTCTCTTAACAGTTAACACTCTATTCAGAACATAGCAGGCTGTAGCAACTGCTTCAGCCCAGAACATCACAGGAAGCTTCGAATCGGCCAGCATAGTTCTGGCTCATTCAATTAAAGTTCGGTTCTTCCTTTCAGCCACTCCATTCTGTTGCGGAGTATATGGAGCGCTGTATTGGTGTTCAATTCCTTTCTGAAGACAGAAGATCTCCATCTCAAAATTCTTGAACTCCGTTCCATTGTCACTCCTGATGAACTTAACTGTTTTACCCATGACGTTCTCAACTTTGGTAATCAAATTCTTCACCATTTGAGCCGTCTCATCTTTCGATTTCAGAAAATATACCCACGAATATCGCGAGTAGTCATCAGTGATAACCAAGCAGTAAGAAGTACCTCCTAGACTTTTTGCATATACGGGACCGAAGAGATCCATGTGAAGCAATTCTAGAGTACTGGCAATAGAGTTGACCTTCTTGGTGAGATGGGATTTCTTGTGTTGCTTTCCCTTCTTGCATGCTATACATTTGTCTTCAAAGTTAAAACTTTTCAAGGGAACGCCCATCACAAGTCCATTCCTGACAATGTGGTTCATCTTCCGAAAATGAATGTGCCCCATCCTCCTGTGCCACAGTTCGGATTCCGATTCGCTTGCTTTCGTCATTAAACATGATTCTTCCGTGGCCATTTCAGTAGACCTCATATCCAGCACATAAGTATTTGTATCACGTGGAGCTTTCATCACTATCCACTCGTCTGGTATCTGAAAACCAGGCTTCAACACGATCGCCTCATTCTTCGTGAAATGAACAGTGTACTCCTTATCACAAATCTGCGACACACTCAGCAGATTGTGCTTCAACTCTTCTACAAAGTTCACATTCTCAAGAGTCATTCTTCCATTGGACACCGTTCCTCTTCCAGTAATTCTGCCTCCACTTTCACCGGCAAAGCTAACTCTCGCTCCTTGAACAGGTTTTAAGTCGTGCAACAAATATTTGTTACCAGTCATGTGCCGGGAACAGCCGCTATCTACAATCCAAAGACTGTGGGCAGCCCTGTTCAACTGTTCCTGCACAATAAAGCAAAGGATTAGAATCTAGGAACCCAAGACCAATTGGTCTTGGATCTATACATCCCGTACTTCGGCTTTTCAAAGTTAGCATCTGGATAATTCCTGTCAGTCCTATTAGGAAATCTCCTTGTAAAATGAGTGTGAGGCCTTCCAAACCTATGTGTATTGAAAGTATTATATCTTGCGGTTTGGTTATTAGCATTGTTAAACTGAGGTTTGTTTCTGTGAAAACCTGAATTAGTTACATTTCGGAACTTTGAAGGGTTTTCATTTTTAGCAGTATTAAAATTACCATTAGGCTTATGCTCAGTTTTAATATGCCTCACACCTCTGAATTTCGACGTCAGAGGGCAATCTGCAACAAGATGTCCTAACTTATTACACCTAAAACAACACCTATGCTCCATTTTCTTTTCAAAGGTTGTTTTGGATGTCGAGGCTGTGTTACCGGCCGTTCGTCTCACATAAGGTGGGACGTACGGGTTGAGTGGAGTACTCTTTTTATAAGTTTTATCTTTTTCTCCACCAGTGGGTAACATTACCTTCTCTTTTGTCTTACCCAATTCGGACAACTTATCCGAATCTGATGAGACTGGACTCGTAACAGAAATTCACACTAGAAACAGGCGAACTTGTTTCGCCACTACTAGCACTTGGTTCTTTACTCGTGACCTTGATTGGAACTGCCTGAGGAACTTCAAAATCAACAGATTTCTGAACACTAGGGTTATAAGTATAATTGTGGTTATAAGGTGGTGGAACCTCGTGATAACCAATTCCTCCCCTCTTCGCAGAGGTACCTTGATCACTAACAAGGTGATCAAGAATAGCTGAGGAATTTCTGAACTGCTCAAGTTTTCGGTTCAGTTCCACCACTTTCACCTGGTGGTCAGCAATCTGCTTTTCTCGTTCAGCAATCAGTTTAGTCTTTTCTTCTAAAACCTCATAACTTAGATCAATTACTTCAATTTTTTCAGCAAGTTTTGTTTTTAAGCTTTTAACATCTTTTTCACACGCTTTTATTTTAATTTTGTAACTGTTTTCTCTTGCTTTCATAAAGTGATGATCTTCTTTAAGAGTTTTAAATTCAGCATCTAAACGAACATACTGATCAGTTATGGTAGCAAGTTGCTCAGACAAATTCTCACATTTAGTACAAATAGGTTTAGAACTCACCTCGGAGAGTTGATCCTTGTTATCTGTCATGAAAGCTTTTTCCTTACCAGTAGATTTTTCTTCTCCGGTAATCTTCTCACATTCTTCATTCTCAACCTTAGCCATATTTGCCTGCTCACTAGTTTCATTCGAAAGCAGGTTCCAGTTGTATTCACCTGCTTCTCTGGACATCATGGCATTGACTTCTTTACTACTCCCAGTGTGCTGTGCAGACCGGCCTTGACCACGTTCAACTCGCCCGTTTCTGCAATCTTTGGCAAAGTGCCCGTTTTGTTGACAGTTATAGCACCTCACCTTAGACTTGTCGAACCCTGGCCTACCACCAACAAACTTTCTCCCCGTCTTTCTCATAAACTTCTTCACTCTCCTCACTATCATGGCCATCTGCCATTGTAAATCCATTTCCTCCAGATCATCAGCATCGATCTGGTCATAATCTTCATCCAGCATCGCTGGATCAACAACCTTTCCTTGAATATAGTTTTCATATGAAGCAATAAACGAAGCATAGAGGCCAAACTGCTCTTCAGCAGATTTGACGCTCATTGGCATCTTAGAGTAATTATTGCTTGAGGAACTTGAAGATCCACTACTCTTGCTTGCTGTCTGTTGAGTACCACTTGATCCACTCGCAACAAAGCAAACATCCCCATTTGAGTTTACTGACACATGCCCCTCCTGTGAAGAATTGGCACCCGACTCGCCCTTCGAGTAGTAGGCGGCAGAATCAGTCTTTGAACTTGAATTGGAGTTTACTTTAGCACCGTACATGCCTGGATCTTGAACCTGATCCATAGATGTATCTTTTCTTACCATATTAAGCTCAAAAGTTCTAAGCTTGTTGACATTGGTTTCAAGATCATAAGTAGGGAAGTCCTTGTCTTCCCTCATCAGTACAGTATACATCTCCCATTTAGGTGGGAGGGCATCGAGAAGCTTTTCCACAATCTCTTCTTCTCGGTAGGAAATGGAGTAGTTACTCAATTCAGTCATTAGATGATAATATCGAGTGATAATATCATCAAGAGATTCGTTCTTCAAGTACTTAAAGACTGAAAATTGAGTTTTGAGCAACTTTATCTTTGAAGCCCGAATACCTACATTCCCTTCAAATCTGTTCTCAAGAGCTTCCCAAAGCTCTCTAGCTGATGTATACTTTCTGAACGTATGGAGGATCTCCTGTGGAAGAGCCATTGTGATTGCAGCATAAGCCTTGCTTTCGGCTTCATACATCTTTTTCTCCTCCTCTTCCATTTTACTGTATTTCTTGATTTGGTCTCGACCCTCATACTCCATGACTGGTGGAATATATCCATCTTGGATGCATACCCACATTTTCGCATCCTGGTACTTAACGTATTGTATGAACCGATCCTTCCACGCAACAAAATCGGTTCTCTTTAGCAACCTTGGGGCCTTTGTAGCTGACCCCGCTTCAATTTCCATCTTTACAAGCTCCGAAATGTTGATCGACGACATCCTTCTTGAAGACTACGAAACCCGAAAAATTTTGAGTAGGCGAAGTTAAAAAATTTCCTCTGAAAAGTACTGTAGGCGAAGTTAAGGATAACTTCGCTTAAGTAATAACTTCGCTGGATCTTTCTTAAATTCGCGTGACTGAGCGAAGTTGAGAATAACTTCGCTTAGGGTAAGCGAACTTAGGAAGTAAGCGAACTTGAAGAGAACTTCGCTGAGTTAGGCGAACTTGAAAAGGTAGGCGAAGTTATGAATAACTTCGCTTCTCCTTATATCTTCGCCGAAACCCTACGTATCCTGACGGCAACTTCGCCTGATGAACAGCAACTTCGCCTGATGAACAACTCAGTTTCTGTAGATCTGTAAAACGGATTTTAACGAGGTTTTTGACGGTTTAAAGGCTTGAACACACTGGTAGGAGGCTAGAATGAGCAAAAACACCAAAAACTCGTCCCGTGAATAGTCGAAATGGGACGAATTCTACACCCGCGTGAATATCCCGAACCACACAATCGAGCAAATGCTCTGATACCAAATGTAGGTTCCCTGAACGGATCACACGAGATATCCCAATATACACAGGTGCGGAATCCCTGTGTAGATCGTTACGGACGTAGAACACAAACACACGAACACACGAATACGATACGAACAAACACACGTTATATTAATAACTCAACACGTGATATAATCACAGTTACAGACAACCGAACACTCAACAAACGATCAACTGCCCTTTTAACTAAGCCGTAACATCTAATATAAATACACGACAACTTCGCCTCAGGCGAAGTTGTCCATAACTTCGCTTGGTTAACAAGCTCGCCTAAGCGAACTTGTCAACAACTTCGCTTGGTTAACAAGTTCGCCTAGGCGAACTTGTCAACAACTTCGCTTTAAACAAACAAATACATAAACAATATTACAGACTCGATTACAGACACTAGACATATGAACTACTGACATTTATGCACCAACACTTCCCCTAATCCATCTTTTATTTTTCAATGCCACACTTAACTTATTATTATTCAACATAATTCAGTAATAACACACAATTAAATAAACAAAATTCTTTTATTTATTATTATCAAAAGTAGGATGTTACATATAAGGGCTTGGTTGAGAAAAAAACATAAATCCTAATATAAACATGGACCAAATGGAGTATTAGTAGTAACTGATTATCTTAAAATGGGAATGTTGACAATGTTGTGAAAATGAATTGTTGAGGTTCTTCCACTAAATTGGTTAATTACTTGTCAAGTGAGTGTGCAACATAACCTATTTTAATAAACTCTTGGATGGTTATTACATGAGTTCTATAATTATCCAAGTGTTGTATGGGTTAATACTTGGTAACTCAAGGTTGATCCTTTACAACTTAACTAATCTTAATTGTTATTTTAAGTATAATACAAAGGTTATTTTCACTAAAATATTAAGGACAATTCACTTCGTTATTTAAGGGGTTGTCTCATCTTTAAAGTAAGTTATCTTGTAAATACTTAGTATAAATCACTTACTTACATAAAATGATATTTTAGCGGAGGTCATGTAGTTATGCATATCTCTTTATTTAATTATTATGGAATAACATGACTTATGAATAAAGTGTTATTCCCACATTTAATTACCATAGCAACCATATGTCACATATTTACTAATTAATTGTTAAACAAAGTTAAGAGGAGTTTCAACCAAGATAATACACTTTTATCCTTGATCATCTCTTTAAAAATATAAAAACCCAAAAATATTGTCTTTAATTTATGCTTTTAAATTTATTTAAAAAAAATCACTTGTTAAACCAAACCTTCTATGGTGTTTACTTCCGGTTATAAATACAACAATTTAGTAGTAAAAATCAAACAAATGTGTCCGTGGATCAATAATTGGTTCTTACATATACTATTCTACATTTACAATAGGTGCACTTGCGTATTTGTGTGTGGTTTAGTTAAAATAAAAATTATTTTTATAAATTTAAAACTAGACATTGTGTGAAACAACCTTTTGAAAAACTTAACAAACTTTTTCATATTTTTCTATACATCACAGGCACATCACATGTCATCGATGAGCAATAAACCCATAAACACATAATATCGAATTGTGGTTGATGAGATATAAATAAATAAGTTTGATGTGTATGGTACGCATGTTACCCCAAGATTAAAAGATGAAAAGGAGGTGTGAGTTGAAAGATTAAGATCTTAATTAAGCTTTAGTACGTCCTTATGAGTAAATCCTAAATCTTAGTAAGTAGAGCTTCTTTAACATGTGTTGGATATACGGTCAAAGAAAAAAATATGCATTAAAATAATATAACTAGAAGTTGAATAAGAAACTAGGAAAACGAAATCAATTTTGGACAGATTTCTGTCACCGATTTCATAAATGTTTAAAAATATCAATAATTTCTCAAAAATTATAAAAATCTCCGGTCAACTAAATTAGCATGTAAGGAACAAATTTTCTTTAGAAAGATTCATAGTTCAGACTCGAGATAGGCTAAAATAGCCGATCTTCACAGAGGGTACAGATCTGCGCACTAATTTTGAAATAACGATAGTGAAACCATACGAAAGATTAAAAATATAAATAATAGCCATTAGAACCGTAACTCAATAAATTTAATGATATGATTTGGCCTTGCATCATTCCAGTTTGTTATGAACGAGACATGGCTCAATCTTTGAATACCATTCTTGCGGTCAAATTTGAAACATTGAAAATAAGAATGTTGTTGATATTTTGGAATGGATTTTGATTAAGAAAAATTATGAACCACTTATGGTATGATGAATACAACATGTTTGATTATGTATCATCAAAATCCTTATGGTTTAAATTAAACAAAACAAAAATTTCAAGAAATTAACAACTTGTTAAGGTGTAACCATTATAACAAAAAGAAAATAAGAAAGTATGAAAAACATAAATTAAAACTTACATGGAATTGGAAGAATGTTTTAGGGAGAGAAGTAGAGATTAATGAGCAAGGGGATGATGTGTTTATAGTTGAGATATAACTAAAATCCTAACTTGATGAGAAAGTTTAGAAGAAATCTTGAAGAATTAGTTTGAGTAAATAAAAGAAACAACAACAACAACAACAAAAGTGTCGTAACTTTTGTTATCATCATCATTATATTTTTTTCTTTGTTTTTTATATATAATAATATTGTTATATAAATAAAATTTAACTTTGGTAAATTACAAAAAGAAACATATAGCTACACAAGTGAAATAAATTGATCTTTCATAATAATAAAAAATTTAAAACGGGTCAGGCTTTCGGGTTTGAAAATTGATGAATGTTACAGTTAGGTTGTCCATTCACCAAACGGTCACAGACCGGATACTTGCTTCTTTTAGGAGGTGCTCCCATATCATGGAAATAGAAGAAACAGTTTGCTGTATCTCGGTCATCGACCAAAGCCGAACATCATACCATGGAAATCATGGTTGGTGAAATCTTATGGATGAGGTGGCACCTAAGTGAACTAGAAATGCCACCTACTAGACCTACCGAACTATTTTGTGATAACCAAGTTGCTCGCCACATAGCAACAAATCCAATTTTCAACGAGCGAACGAAATTTGTAGAAATGGATTGTTGTTTCGTTAGATAGCGGGTCGAGTCAAATGAAATTACCCCTGTACAAGTATCTTCGAAGATGCAATTAGTTGATATTTTAACAAAACCATTGGGCACATGAGACTTCGGCACACTACTCGGCAAATTGCACATGAAGGATCTCCATGCTCCAACTTGAGGGGGAGTAAAAGACCTTAGGTGAAAATCATCACCATTGTTCAAATAATGAGTTAATTTGGGTAAAATTAAATTTAAGCATGTTCATTTGGTTCACCTTAAATTAGTCAATGAGTATTTGGTTAACCTTAAATTGGTCAACAAGCAAAAACTTGAGTCATCTTAAATTAGTCAACTGATCAAGGCATGTAACTATTATTAAACTTTTTAACTTAAAAAAAGTTCAATTGGTTTAGCACCATTCATCACCTTTGTTTGTCTTCACCTACTTGTTGCTGCAATCATCAGGGTTGTCATCCAATGCCACGACAATACACCGACGTCGCTATTCTACCTATATCGTTCCCACCACTGACCACACTCAGCGCTAAATGCCACCACCACCATGGTTACAATAAAAAATGAATAATGTTAACTCAGGTTGTGGATGGGGTGGGGGTGGGAGGATGGGGTGGGGTGAGGTGAGGTGAGTACTTTATAAGTTATTTTTCGAAAACGACTCAACCAGTGGATCATCGGCGCCTTTGCTTATTAAACTACTCATTTTAACTCGAAGGTGGGTGGGCAGTGGGGTAGGGTGGTGTACAAATGACTCATTTCAACTTGATTTAATTTTGTTTAAACCTTTTTTTGATCCAACTAAATTGAATTTTTTTTCCAAACCCTACACATAAAAGAATCACAATTAAGATTGAACGCTGAATTGTCGGCGTGACGATAAACCTAACACGCAACAAAGACCCTCGAGAGATTGAAAGTGCATGAGTTTAACACGACGTATATGTCGCTTATAAATTACAATACACCCAAAACAATCAGGATGGGCCTTCTAAACCATGGGCCACCTCAGACTAAAGCTTTGAGCTTCCATAGCAATCCAGCTTCATATCTTAAGCCCATGTCCGCTACAAGCCCAATTTGACTCCAGCACAGCCTGAAACACTTAACCCGTAACAAATTAAAAAGCCCATGTTCTTTCATCCTTATTTAAACAATTTACTTCATAATCACATACTCAAAATCATATTTTTCTACCTATAAATTTGCATACATAGTATTTTCTATACGATTCGGGTGTATACTAGCTATCTTGAATCTATATGTTGTTAAGAATAAAATTTGTTATAACGTACATTTGAAGTTTAATTTCTGAAATAATTGGATATGAAAACTAAAAAAACTAATATAAACGATGTAGGAAAAAAATCAAATCCTAAGAAATATGAGCTAATACACGAGTGAAAGTTGATACTCATCGTGTATGACATGGATTATTCGATATAAAATAATAGGAATTACAATGCTTTGTCAACAATTATTCGAGATAAACTTAAATTCATGTTCAAACCCTACATTAATCTTGTCCATCAAACTGGGCTTACAAAGTTTTGTAAGAAAGAAAAGAAAAGTATATATATCCTTTACATGTTATGTGACCAAAGGAAAGGAATATTATTTTTTATTTATTGGTTATGTATTAAATGGCCCTCTATATATTCATAACTAACTTCTCAATTCAATACTTCATATTCTAAAACCCAATTTGTGAACAAAACCAACGCCACCCTTAACAATGACAAACTCCATGATGAGCTTAAAGCTTTTGGTCAACAAACGAGATAAAAAAATCGTGTTTGCGGAAGTCAACAAAGACTTTGTTGACTTCCTTTTCTACATACTCACATTACCGATCGGTGCGATCACAAAACTCTTTGCGAAAGAGCCCTTGGCAGGAAGCCTAGGCGACCTTTATCAAAGCATCGAGAACCTAAACGACATGTATATATTACAAAACAAGACAAAAGACATGGTTTTGAACCCAAAATCATCAATTGATGTTCCCGGTCAAGATCTCCTTTCGGTTCCAAAAGACCTCCCGCCTATTGACAGAAAATTTTATAAATGTGCATTTCAATGTAAATATGTCACGGATGACCCAAAGGTCGTGTGTCCTGGCTGCCGAAATTCTATGTTGTATGAGGTGGCCTATGTCTCTACCGAGGCGGCTAAGGCCTCAGTCAATGAAGTTGGCTTTGTGAAAGGGGTGGTGACTTATATGGTTATGGATGACTTGGTTGTGAAACCCATGTCTACCATATCTACCATAACATTGCTCAACAAGTTGAGTATCAAAGATGTTTGTGTACTTGAAGAGAAGGAAGTTCAATTCGGAAAAGAAGAGGTAAGAATTTATTAATATTCATATTATTATATATGATAAAAGTAGTTAGATATATGTATTACAAATTACAATCATAGAATACCTTTATTGGTATACAAAATTAACACAAACTAATGACTAAAATAACCTTCTTGACCAATATAATTAACAAAGCAGATTTGACTTTAAAAATTGTTATCAACCAAGACACGACAAGTGCAATTTTGATGCAACAGATTTTAATTTGATGCAACATAACGGATCAATTTGGCGCGGTAGATTCAACATGGCACGGCAGATTCCCATTTGGTGTGACAGATTTCTATCTAAAGTCATTATCTTAATGAAAAAAGAAAATCAAATGATATTTAAGTAAATAAAATACTCAAGGGTCATTTTGTCAAAGTTCAAAATAATTATTTTGTAATTTTTCTAAACGTTAAACCGACTTGTCCACACGGACACAACTATCACCACCCAACTTCATAACCATCCTTTGTGGTTTGCCTAGAATTTTCGTCAAAACCAGCCGGCACATACTGTAAACAATCATATCATTGCTTTTGGTGATTATGCTAAATCAAAATGTGTTGCAGGGTTTGAAGCTACTAAAGGTCTCGCTGGTATGCAAGAACGTATTGACTCGTGTATTCCTAGACTCTGAAGACCATGTTGAAATTAAATAAGCTAGCTATTGTAACAAGATGGAGAGTGTGATTCATGTTATACATAATTCTATGGCCAACAATGTGTGAATCACGTAAATCTAATTAATCGACAAACATATTTATTTTTCTTTTGTGGTAATGGGTAATCAAGAATCTTGACCCTAAGCTAGCATGTTATGCCACACACACACAAGCATTCCACAAGACAAACAAGCTTCCTAATGTATAATAGTTGATCGTTAAACTAATATTTGAGTGAATTAATTTTTATAAATTAAGGGTTAAACGAAAAAGAGACATACAACCTTGTGTCTAGATTATTTAAGCCGTCACAAGTGGACTTTACTTTTAGGTTGACTGGAATTTATCAAAGATGATATGGGAAGAGAGCGGAATAAAATTGTAATAATATTGTGAGTGAATAAAGCTTACATGGGCATTGGTATAATGTATTATCAAGCGTACCTCTCCAGCATGTCTGCATAAGAAAATTGGCTCATTAGAAAGACTTCATATAAAAATTAAGCTTAGACACAACTCCAACATTAGAAAGAGGTGATCAACAGGTTGGATGTTGGAATTACACATCATGAATTTTGTTAGCCCTCAGGTATAGACATTACATTTAAAAGCATTCATCACCATTAGCCTACGACAAAATGATGACTCTCATTTAGGCATTGGATCATACAATAAAACACAAACCTGCCAGTTTTGCTCTGCAATGGCCATAAACTGTCATCAAATCCTTGTGAAAGAGCCTTTGCTAATTGGACCCTGGTACCACAATAATCATCCCAGGAAATATCAGTCAACATGACTATAAACTATTAAAAAGAATTTACTGTTAGTATTTACTATGTTGATAAAATTAATTGTGATCATCTTAATTAGACCATGTGTAATGGTTTAACTAAAAAGTGAAATACGCCCCCACCACGTCGCTTACACGTTGGTGTGAGGGCTCTCACTAACTTTTTACTCAAAAACCGTAATGATTAAATTGAAAACACAATTATTATTTAATCTTCTTTTTACAAAAATGTGTGTGAAAAATGTGTGATTGGTTGAAAAGGATGGAATCAATATATTTTTTGGAAGCTTATCTTGTTATAATTCATTAGTAATTAAAGTCTAATTTAATAAAACTTAGAATTGAATCAATGAATCCTCTTATATTTTTAAAAGAATTCAATATTTTAAAATATTTAATTCCTTGTCTCCACCCAATAACCACCACGCTTTGGCAATTTTCGCCCACATCGAAACTTGTTGCACTTCTACAACCGTGGCTACCATCAATCGTATTTCAATTTCTTTAACAAATTTACGGACTGAATTTAATTATTTTTTTTTTTCACTAAATACTTTATAATTACTATTCCTTTGATGGATTTCGGTTTCATTAAATTTTTTATTCCACACTACAATTTCTATATTAGATTTGTTTTTATTCGTAAACATTCTCTGAACCAAATACCGCTTATCAAATAAGAACGAGTTATATTAACCACACACCCTCTAAACATGCACTCAATACTTGTTAAACATAATGCATGCATACAGCTACAAATTCTATCCATTTTTTGTTTACTCGTTTAGTGGGTTAATACAGGAAAATATTAAATATGTATATGAAAACTTAAAATTCATACGATTTCTACATTTTGTCAATGACAGTTTTGAACTTACATTTGTTTGTTCCATATTGAAAGAGAAAATAAAGTGAAATTTAAATGGATATAGTTGATTGAGTTGAATACATATATACTTTGTATACTCTCGTATAAAGTATAGAATATATAAGATACTAGCGTTTGAACCCGTGTATTACACGGAATTTATCAAATGATAAAATAAATAAGGTTCGTTATTTGAAAAAATAAAATAGAAGAAAAAGGAACAAATTTAATACTAAAAAATAAATTAATGAAATATAAATACTAACAATAAGAGTATTATCATCCCAACACTCATCTTTAAATCTAAAATTATACAAAAATCACTGTTTGTTCCATCTCATGTTCAATTAAATAATACTTTTCTTTACATTTTTCGTTATCTTTTCTTTCTCCTCTACTCACAACCATTTTTAAAAAATATTAAAAAAATTATAGGGTAATATAAGAACTTTTCAAATATACAGAAAAATCACAACATTTTCTATCTTCTTCACTTACAACACCCTAAACCAATCCCAATATTAAAAAACTTCACTCACATAATTGATAGATGGATTGGGAATTCTCTAAGAAGTCTAGAATCTCAAATTTACAAATTTGAGAAAATCTTTTTATATACAATATTTGTTGTTTTGTCCAAGTATTCTCATCATCATCCAATATCGCATGTTTAAGATCACGTATGCTGTTACTATGGATATATAACGCAACATATAGTTGTCCATGAAAAAGAAAATGACATCGGAGGAACAAACCAACCCTATAAAGAGATTGTTCTTGGCACTTGTTAATCGTGATAACAAATCATACATAAAGCAGAAACTGCCTTCTTTAAAATTTGAAAGAAAACTTTTATTAGACCAAGTCAAAGTAAGTTTATATATGACATGAACATCAACATCATCAACTATATGATTTCCATATCGAACATTATCATCATCATCAATAAAATCATCATCTTCACATTATCATCATCAATAAAATCATCATCTTCACATTCAATCAACTAATAATATAAATATAATACAATCGGAATTATACTTTCTGATAAAGTTATCTAATACACTTCAGGATCTAGAATTTTCACATTCATCTTATTATGCAAAGTTTTACAAAATAAGTTACCCTTTAGAAATCTAATTTTATTTAAACTTAAATTAATTTTTGAAAAGAGGTTATATTAAATTTCGAATCCCGTAATTTAGGTATTTCGTTAGTAATATATTTTTTAAGATTCCTATCATCTATTTTATTTTGTTAGTTATTAATATCATGAATATATATAATAAAGTTTTTTTAGCTTGATTATTATGTTTCTAAAATTAAATTAAACATTTGAAATTTAAAAATCATATGAATTGGAAATTTTAATAAAATCTTATACGTAAATTTTTATAAATAAATCTTATAATTGAAGTTTTCTTTTTCAATAATTATTTAAGTAATAGTTTGATTTGGAAATTTATTAGTTTTATTAATTTGCCATTTTATTTGACCCAAGAAAATAATTAGAATGAATGAGAGAAGAGTTTAGATTTTAGGAGAGAAAAATAGATTAAGAATGAATATGGGCTTGACACGTCATCATCATTATTTTTTTATTAGTAAAGTAGGATATAATCTCAAATAAATAATTATTTTAATTACATATTTATATGGTTCTTATAACCATATTTAAATAAACAATTAGCCTAATTATTTAAGCACGTCACCAACCTATCACCAACTCTTAAAGGTCATAACTCATGCTTTAACAACAACAATTTTTCGACATAAATTCTAAGTAATGCTCAATACCCTACAAGAAGATTGCCCATCATGCAGGGTTTGCTAAGTATTTATAAGAAAGAAACGATTGAAAGATACCATAAGATTAAGAAGTGTACGTATTCTTTAGACAAATGGAGTTATAATGTTATATGACCAAAAGAAAAGCATATTTTTTCGTATTTATACCCGGTTTCGTATTAAACAACCCTCTATGTATGTAGTATACGTTTAATTTGCCCCTCGCAACTAACTTCCCATTTCCATACTGCAAGGTTTAAAAGAAGATTGTGTGACCAAACCGACGAGACCTTTAACGATGACAAACTCCATGATGAGCTTAAAGCTTTTGGTCAACAAGCAAGATCGCAAGATCGTGTTTGCTGAAGTCAACAAAGACTTTGTTGACTTCCTGTTTTACATACTCACATTACCAATCGGTGCGATCACAAAACTATTGGCAAAAGAGCCACTATCAGGAAGCCTAGGAGACCTTTATCAGAGCATCGAGAACCTAAACGACATGTACATACTACAAAACAAGACCAAAGACATGGTTTTGAACCCAAAACCATCAACCAATGTTCCTGGTCAAGATCTGCTTTCGATTCCAAAAGATCCCCCGACCAACGACAGAAAATATTATTGGTGTGCCCGTCAATGTAAATATGTCACTGATGCCCAAAGGTCGTGTGTCCTGGCTGCCGAAATGCTATGTTGTATGAGGTGGCCTATGCCTCTAGCGAAGCGGCTAAGACTGTGGTTGAGGAAGCTGGTTTTGTGAAAGATGTGTTGACTTGTATGGTTATGGATGATCTAGTTGTGAAACCCATGTCAATCATCTCCACCATAACTTATCTCAACAATTTGAGCATCAAAGATATTAGTGTGCTTGAAGAAAGGGAGGTTCCATTCGGAATGGAAGGTACGTATTATAAAATAGCATGTATTATAATTTATGAAAGAAAAATATTTATTATTTCAAAAAAATAACTACTACAACTAAGATTTTAAAAGGAAAAAAATCGTTTATAACTATCAAAACCAGCCAATCTACACCGACGACCATCGCCACCCAACCCAAACCGTAGCTAGCGATTTAGCCTCTTAACTTTTATCAAAACTGGTTGAACCAAACCGTGAACACCCCTAGCATCCCTTACATTACAACCAACAACCATACCCAATGAATTTCACACATAGTAAATACAGTTGCATGATCCAAAAAGGACAGGATATAAGCAAACCATATAGCTATACCAAAAATTAGAGATGTTTGCAATGAGTCCCCCAGCTCCAAAACAATATCAAGATGAGAAAAAACTATACTAGAAGCATGTTTGGAATTGAGATTTAAAACAACTTGTTAACTTGCTCGGTTTCTTTAAAAAGCCAATAAATTAAAAAAAAAACGTTTGGTTATCATAAAAGTCCTTTTTATTTTGGAATATTGATAAGGTTAAAAAATTGTTTTCTAAACACCACAAATCCTAGCTTTTTAAAATCACTTTTTAAAAAAGCCGATAACTTGTTTTCAACTCAATTCCAAACATGCCCTTAGAAGTAAAGTGCTTCCAGTGAAACCCATATCATTTGCTCACACTGATTGTGCTAAATTCAAATAGGGCTGTAAACGAGCCGAGTCGGGCCGAGCCAGGCCCTGCTCGAGCTCGACTCGAACTTAACTCGAGCCAGCTCGGCTCGGCTCGATTTCAAACACCAAGCTATGGAACTGAGCTCGAGCCCGACTCGAGCTAGACTCGAGCCAGCTCGCGGCTCGACGAGCTAACGAGATCATCTGGATTATAATATGATTGGCAACTATTTAGGAAACAAAAGGCCACTCCATATATACTAATATGATATATATGTTATTACTATATATATATATATATGTATGAGTCTTAGCGTACGAGCCAACGAGCCGAGCCGAGCCATGAGCGAGCCACGAGCAGAGCCACCCCAGGCTCGAGCTTGACCCGAACAAAACTCGAGCCAGCTCGGCCCGGCTCGATTTTAGATCGAGCTTTTTTCGGGCGAGTTTTTTTCGAGCGAGTTACAAGCGAGCCGCGGGCTTTTTGAACACCCCTAAATCCAAATGTGTTGCAGGGTTTGAAGCTACTCAAGGCCTCTTTGGTATGCAAGAATGTATTAACTCATGTATTCCTGGACTCCAAAGACCATGTCAAAATTATTTAAGCTTTGTGATACCACAGGAACCGCACCTCGGGGGGTGTGGTTCATGCATTTTGACCCTAAACTAACATGTTATGCCATGCACACAATCATTCCACAAGACAAACAAGCATCATAATGTATAATGGTTCATTTTTAAACTAAAATTTTGGTAAATCTATCCATAATTTAGGGGTAATACGAAACTGTAAAACAAAGAGATGTACAACCACAATGCGTCAAAAGAAAAAAGATGCCACACGCGTCTAAAATGGTCCGCAAGTTTGCAACTAAATCCTTGATACATTCTGCAAAAAAGAAGAGACATGCATATAGATAAATTTAAAGCTTTAGAAAAGAATAAGATTTACTGAAATTTTAGTAATTTTAGTAGTTTTCAAACATAGAACTTGGAAAAAACCGATTTTGATTTTCTATGACCGCAAGCGAACCAGTTTGGGCCCAAAAACCAAAGTAATAACAGGAAAGTGCCACATTACCTTGACGTTTTTTCCAGCAACTTTCACTCAACCGTTCTTGAAGCCGCAGAAATGAGAAATAGGAGAATTAAAGAACGCTGCACAACATCTGATAGCTACACCGGGAACTACAAAGAACTCAGAATTGCAACGAATTCTGAAGGTTCTTCATCTTGCTTCACAACCTGCTCAGATTTTATTTGATTTTAAAATGAAATATATGGATATGATCACATCAACTTACAATAAGCAGCTGGCTAGTGGCTACATACTACAGATCCATTCTAGGTAATTTATTAGCTTGTAGACAACATATCTACCCATGTAAAATGTCAATAAAATCGATTTTTCCATTTTGGGCTAAAAGATTGCTCCAGTTTTTAGGTTTGTAATAGGCATTTTAGACATTTCATCAATGATCAAAAACGTTACTTACCTACGTGTAAATTCAAATGTCGCAATTGCCATATGAAGGAAAAAATAATTGCTAAGACCTTTTGGTTACTTCATTTTATCTCTTAACATATAAAATATATGAAACTAAATAAAAAGAAACAAAGATCAAGCATGCCGAAAGTCATATAAAGTATAACTTTAAACACATTAAACTTCATAAATTATTTATCCCAAAAAAAACTAGATTCTTTTTTAAATACTACATTTTTTTTTTGTAATCGAGCTAACAAGCTAATTACTTATGGAAAAGGAAAAAAATTTAACAGAAGGATTGTGGTCCAACACAACCCAACCCGACCCGTTTCAACCCATGAAAAACTACCCATTCTGACCCCAGCCGCCCATATTGGCGTGCTACCCTACCTGCCCATTTTGAAAACAAAAACCTAAATGATGCAAAGAATGACGGTGAAACCTTAATAAATGTTAACTCATTGTACCTTGATATGAGTATCCTTTGACAATCCCATTTCAGATAGGATCTTCTTAATAGCTTCCTTCATGGATAGATCTGGTATCTCAGCGAGTTTTTTGTTCGTTTCCAGAAGATTACAGTCGTCAGCCCTAAAACCTTTTCCCACCCATATATACACAACAGAATCCCCGTCGTTTTTAGGAATCACAAAAATGAGCATCCGACTCGAATCCACATCACCACCACAAAATACCATAATCTTATCCAAACTAGGCCACTCAAATACCACAACTTGTTGTTTGGAAGACCAATCTCCTTGTAAAGCTTTAGACTTCTGGTCAAAGTCAAACCCATCTCCTTTTAGTTCTAATACAATGTCTTGACTTTGTGAGTCGTCACCCAGAATTGGTAGTTTAAGACACTTAGGAGTGCTGCCTCTGCGTTCAGCAATGGAAAGTGAAGACCTTTTTGATGGTGATAAAACCGACTGCGAGCACGCGTTTGTTGAAGCAAAATTGACATCAATAAACTCAGAGCTTTTAGATATGGAATGAGGCGAGAGTTTAGTTGGAACAATTGACAAGCTTGACAAAGTGGACACAGCCAAAGATACTGAAGGAGATGCAACAGGAGAATCTGAATAACATTTGGAGCTAATAGTTGAATCAGATGATTGTGAATCAGGTGAAGAAGCTAATGAAAATGACGGTGATGATGACGAGGATGATGATGAAATTGAAGTGAAAAACAGTGAATCAGGATAAACTCTAGATGGAGCCGATTTAGAAGCTAAAACAAAATCTTTCATATTTTCAGATGCAACTTTCCGTCTAAGTACACTCCAACAACTTTCTCTAACAGGAAGGTGAGTTTCTTGATCGGTGTCAGATGATGCAAACGGTGGCACGAACCCGCCCACCATTGCTTTTTGGATAATCTCAAAGTCAACGTTGTACGAGTCAACTATTCTCTCACCTGGGTTGACCTTAGAAAACTTAGCAATATCCATAATACTACCAGATTTATCCATTAAAGGTAAAAGACTAGAAAACGCATCCCAGAAGTATGTCGGTTCTTCCCCTTCTTTAACAACAACAATCGGTCCTTGAACCTTTTCATACCGAACAATCTGACAAACCGCACCCTGAGCATCTCGTTCGACCAAAGATTCACATTTCTTACCGACCCATATGAATATTGTCGAAGGTATATGCACAATAAACGCGCCTCTAGAATCAAGACCACCTGGAGAAGGAACGTTTAACATTTTTGGAACGAGATGTAACGGATCGTACGAACTGTGAGGTGCGATTCTATATAACCTAAGTAAAGAACTTGGACTTAAAGGAAACGCGTGAACACGTTTTTGGCACTGTAATAACTGACACGCGAATCCCATATTTGGATCCGCGATCTCTCGAGCTGCTTTTACGTATTGAAACGCGTCATCAAAGCTTTGACCTTCTCGCCACATAAGGTAAGCGATTACCAATGAAGTTGACCGAGACACCCCTTGACAACAATGGACAAACACTCTTCCATTTTGCTCTCTAACATCTTCAAAGTAATCAAACACATCATATAATATACTTGTGATGTCTTCCGAAGGGCTATCTTGTAACCATAAAGTTCGGTAAACGAAGTTTCCTTTGAAATACTCAGGGCAAACAAAACCGACACAGTTTAAAATATGAGTGATCTTATGCTGTTTAAGTATGCCTTTATCTTTTGCAACTGCATCACCGCCGAAAAAGATATGCTCCGCAACTTTCGAACATTCTTTATCAAAGAACGCAATCTTATCCCGTCTACCAAGACCCGAATTCCTATCCGTAATCCTTTGAATCGACGATAAATCAAGCTTCAACCTTTCAGTATTATTACTCACGTTTTGCCCCCTCGGAGTACTAGGAATCGGCCACTCACCAATATCATCCGAACCAGCTCTCGGCCACTCATCCAAGCTTCTTCTAGCAATCGACAGCGGCGGCAAACACGACCGCCCTTTACCATTCGACCTCGGAGTCATCGGCGCAGGCCGCCTTCGGCTCTGTCCACCAGCATTCACATCGCCACCGTCTTTTTCCGGAAAAAGCGGCGGCAACGGCACGTGAGAAGACGACCACGAAGCCGACCGCCAGTACAATTTCCTATTCGCCGAAACCGGATTATTCAAACCGCCACCATCACCGGCATCACCGCCGGACTCACCACCCTCTTTCCCCAACATTACCACTAACAAACCCTAACTACTTAATAACCAAATCACAAATGCCAAATCCAAAACCCTAACAATAATCAAATTCACCTGAAACCCATTTACCAATCACAAATTCGAACCAATCAATCGATTAATCAACAAATTACATCGATCTAAACTCTAAAAAAAAGTAAATAAATCGAAATTGAGGTTAAAAAAATGCAGGTTTCTAGGGTTTATGAACAAATTAAGCATTAAAAACATGAAATTGTGTGTGAAATTGCAATTATATAAAATGGATTGAAGACTTACAGTTGAGAGAATATGAAGACGAAAGGACGAACAACAATGGAGCTCTCTGGTAGCAAAGAAAGATGAGTGTGTGTGAGATTCTTATAATAATAATAATATATATGTGTGTGTGTATATATATAAACGGATTCATATATTCTTAAATAAATGTTTAATGTTATTATTTATGACGAGTGGGAATTTAATGAAAATATTATAAATTTTTTTTTTTTGAAAATTGTCTTTCATTAAAAACAAACACAACCAACGACTATCACCAAGACGGAGAAAGACGCTGAAATCCAAAAACCAAAAACAACAATCACGTTACATCAAATAAACACCATCTTTTCCAATCCACTACCCCCTATCTTAGATCTATTTTTGTACCAAAGAAAACCCAAAGATTTTGTATCCGCAACCATTTCTACCATCTTAGTGTTCTTGCCCGAAAAATCTTTTCATTCCTAGCCCGCCAAATCCTCCAACAAGTAATGATGACAATTCCATGAATAATCAATCTCTTGTTCCCCGTCGCACCACAAACCTTATGCACTTCCACCAAATCATTTACATGAAAAACAAAAGATCTAGGGATGTTGCACCATGAACCAATCTCATTCCAAACGGCCATAGAAATGAAACACCCGGTTAACAAGTGCTCGAGCGATTCCTCATTACTCTCACATAAAGCGCAACTATGATCATCACAATGCAAATGACGTCTAGCTAAAGCCTGCTTGGTTGGAAGACTATCCAGAACGGCCCTCCACATAAAAATATTACATTTTTTCGGGACCCAATCGCTCCATTGGAAACCGAAACTCCCAGCATCCACAATGGACCGCACCATCCATCTTTTAATCGCCGAAACCTCGAACTCTTTGCAGCTACCAACCGCCCAAGACTATGAATCTTCACGGTCAACCATCACCACCCCTTGAAGGAGATCTTCCAACTCTTGCTTCTCGATCACCTCCTGTTGGGAGCAAGGAGCTCTAAGCCAATCCCACACAATGCGACGAGAAGATCCAGTGACCACCAACCAATCTGCTAACAAGACATTTTTATGTTTTTCTACCGCATATAAGGACGGATACTTGTCCATAATCGGCGCCGAACCCAACCACAAATCCATCCAAAACCGAACTTGGCGACCATTCCCAACTGTGGCCCGGAGAAAATATTATAAATGGAAAAGTATTTTTGGGTTTGGAGTGTTTTTTTCTATTTTTATGAGTGTGAAAGGGTTATATTTAGTGTTGAATAAAATGCATGTCTGGCTTAGTATGATATGCGTTGAATATTGGTTTATAGTTGGAAAGTAATTGAAAATACTAATTGAATGTTTTTTTATCACTCTAATATTTGGATGAGTCTTTTTGAGATGGGATAAGATGGAATGTTATGTACAATTATTTGTATTGAAATTGATATTTAAGGCTTGGCTCATTCAAAAACATAATTAAAAAGGAAGTCCATTACTATTGGAAAACCCTTTTAAGTCTGGTTTCAAACTTGAGATCTTAAAATCCTAAAATTTTAACCATCATTCTGATGTCATTGGACCAGAACGCTAACTACTGCGAATGTATTTGTTGTTTTGGTATAAGTGATCAATGTATAAATTAAATTGTAAATAAGCATGTTTGTTAAGAGACGTATTTTTGTAGGTATTTGGAAATATATAATGTGATATGCATTTTAAATAAAACATATAAGTTTATAAATTTGACACGTGCAGCACTATTTTATAAAACAAAAATTAAAATAGTACATTGTGTGTATTCATTTTGTAATTAGTTGGCATTTAATGGGACATGGGAGTATTGACAGATTAAAAAAATTAGATTATAAAATTGGTTGATATATGTTGTTGTAAAAACATATTATAAGATGGAAAAGTATGTCTTCTATTCCTTTTGAATGCATGGGAAAAATCTTAATGTTAAAAGGGGTTAATAGTCCATGGTTGTGCTGTATTTATAAATATCAAGTTATTTTAGAAATGAGGAAAAAAATTAAAGAATAATAAGAAGGATTTATGATTAAAAAACCTTTTAAAAAATTATTAAAAAATTAATATAAAAAATTATAACTCAAAATATAAATAAAAAACACAAAAGGTGGTAATGTTTTTTCCATCATCCTCCTCCAAAAAAAAAGCAAACAAAAAATACAATGTTAAGAAAAAATGATGATTATGTCTTTTTATTTATTATTGTATTTTTTCTGTATTTCGATCATTTATTTTCTTTGTCATTGTATCTTTTTTTTTCTTTGATATTATGTTATATTACTCAACATTGTATCATATTTTCCTCGACATTGTGTTATATTTTACGATCTATTGTGTTTTTTTATTTGTCATTGTGTTTTTTTGGTTATTATCGTCATTGCGTCTATTTTCCTCGACATTGTGTCTTTTCATCTTTCTTTTTTTTTAATGTGAAAGGCGGGGAATCATTTTAGTTTTTTTACTGTTTTGGTTTTTTTTTATGTTTCGAGTTATTTTTTCTTTCTTGAATTTTTTTCCCGAAGATTTTTTTTAAGTCACAAATCCTTCTCACAATTCTCATTTTTATCTCACTTTATATTTTAACATTTTTCTAATTTTTCTAAGGCGTTTATATTAACAGGCATGGGTTAAAATAAGAAAATATAGTTTTTTAAAAAGCCTAGCAATAAATCTGGACCCTTTGTTCTTTTTAGGGCCCTTTGTTCTTTTTTAAGTGGTTAGAGATAAAATGTATACATTTAAGAGTTCTGTTAGTGGATGGATCATGAATGTGTGGTGAAGAGGTAGGTCCCAGCAGAGCCCAGTTGGACCCGCAAGACTTACCTCAAAGAGGGATGTCTGCGCAGTTGAACCCGCAAGACTCACATTCAACAGGGACGTCTGCGCTAAGGCTAAACTCGCAACCCCTTAAAGAGAGACGTCTGCGTAGAAACCAACTGGGCCCGCAGGACCCACCATGCTCAGAGACGTGACGTCCTTACGCGCAGTACGCAAGCTGTTCCCGCAGGAAAAGCCTCCCAATGGTGAAGTACTCCGCCTGTTCCCGCAGCTGCGGATACAAGCCATCAGGGAAGGCTACCTGCGCAGCAAAGCTACACGCACAAGGCACTTAACTCTTAAATAATTCAGTAATGTCACCTGAAGAAGGAGTGAGCAAGCCGGGAACACTCCCGCACAAAGCCGGGAGAACTCCCGCCCAAATGAGCCAGTCCGTACGATACTGGAGGATCTTTTGTACTGTACTTGACGAGGTATGGACAAAAGATCTGACCAAGGATACGACAGCTCACTGACAACAGTATGACGAGCAGCACGCTCTTGTACTGTATGTCACTATTAGCCGCTGCCTACTCACCAACCTGTCGGAGGACGTACATGGCCTGCAGTTGGTGGAACAGGAATAGTACACAGCCGGCCTGGTCACTATCAGCCGCTGCCTATCCACCAACCACCAGCATGGCATGTGCGTAGCCCACAGTTGGCAGAACAGGAACACTATTCAGCCGGCTGTACCTGCTTGGAAACCTACCTTCGGCTATAAATACTCCAACACCTTGGAATGGTATCATCTTATCTCATATCTCATATCTTGATATATTACCTGATATCTGCTCTAGTCATTCTCTTAATATATACTTATATTCAAGAGCAATCTAATCTGATTCTCACGCCGGAGGGTGGTCACAAGGAGGTACCCCCCATTCTCAGTGACGAGCTCACGGTGTCTGTTTTGCAGGTTATCAGAAGAACCATCTTCGCCGGGTCTAACCCCTCGTGGGAAACATCTACTTAACCCCCAGATTATCCGTAATCTGCCCGGGGTCGATTAGTGTTTCTTCATTGGCGCCATCCGTGCATAAAAGCTAGAACTTAATTCTTTTTCAGTTTTCTCAACTTCCGGAAAGATGGTTAAAGTTACTCCGGTCCCAAAACCAACGAGTGACCAAGAAACCCCGGTAACCACAACCCCAGCTACTGGGGGGAATACCGGCTACTACACAGTTAAGTGCAGTAAATTTTACGAACACTACCCCAGTTACCCGAGCTGGGGTGAGTTCAGTAAATAATCTTTCACTGGGATTCACCGATACCCGGTTAGAGAGACAACGAACGAGGCTCCCCCGCCAAACACTCGATGAAGTTAAAGCGTGGGCGGAAGCACGTCAAAAAGAATTCCAAGCTGAGTTGGATGAACGCTTACGTTCACTCCAACAGGCTGTTGAATTCGGAGAGTACTTGGACGATGATTCGGAGGAATCCGATAGTGACGCAAACCCTCGTCATAAGGCGAAAGGGAAACGTAAGGAAACGGACTCCCAACCGAGAAGGCATTTTGGAGAAACCTTCAAACCAAAAAACGCTAGTGGAAACCCACGTGACTTCTCCAAAACATTTAGACCAACTGCTGCAAATGCAGGAACGTCCAAATTTGCAAGGGACATTGCGGAAGCAATCGCCCCGAAAAGTGCCAAACAGATGTCCAACATCGGCACTTACGACGGTATATCTGATCCAGACGATCATTTGAACAGATTCATAGCAGGGGCAACCGTCAGTAGTTGGACGGAACCTACGTGGTGTTACATGTTCCAAATGACGCTTGTTGGGGCAGCTAGAGCGTGGTTCGATCGTCTACCGGTCCACCACATCTACGATTGGGCAGACTTCCAGCAGAAGTTCAGCCAGCACTTCAGCCAACAAAGAAAGTATACCGAAGAGCAATGGACAATCCTCAACTGCATCCGAGAGGAAGATGAGTCTTTACTAGACTTCATCACGCGCTTCAATTCAAAGAAGCTAAGTCTGGGCACTATCAGCGAAGATCTTGTTCGCGCTGCTTTCATCCAGGGCGCGAAAGACCCAGAGCTCATCCGCACCTTAACAGGTAAAGATGGCATGCCGTCCACATGGGATGCCATCATGACAGCAGCTAAACGCTTTGCGGAAACGGAGAAGCAACTGGGTAGAGATCTCCCCCAGAGCACAAACCTCTACACCCAGAAAACAAGAGAAGACAACGTCCTTACCGCCCGACTAAACAAAAAGCGGAAGCTAGGCATTTGGCAGTCAAGGGTAAACTTTGACACCTCATCCGGCTTGCAACATCGGTTAGGCGGAAGGGATAACGTGCAGTCGAACCAGAACTCCAGATGGACGCCACTCACCAAAAGCGTCACGGAGATATTCGCCACTGAGAAGCTCCCATGGCCAAAGGCTCCAATAATCCGACATCGTCACAATGCTGATCGGAGCAAATACTGTGACTTTCACAGGACAAAAGGCCACAACACTGAAGAATGCACAGACTTGAAGGACATCGTCGAAGCATTTGTCAGAGATGGGACGCTCACGCACCTCGTGGCGTAATGAACGCTGAGCAGGCTAATGCGTGTAGAACCCCAGTTGGGGAAAATACGAATAAAACTGCAGCTTCAATGTCGGAGACTACATACTTCGTAAACAACGAGATTCCGAACCAAGTGCATATCAGCTCGAAAGGCTCGATGACACTCCCAAGAACATGGAAGGGAGCTCAATTACACAGTCTGCATGTAGATCAATTCCAAACTTGTAAAAGAAAAGGCCCAGAGCCACTTCTAATGGAAATGATTCTCCTTATCACATTGATGCTGTTGGTCTTACATTTATAGTTGTGAACTTTCCACACTGATGCGCCGGTCTTCACCGCATACATAAGTGGGGAAGTAAGTCGTTGCGTGTGGAAGGCGGCAAAACCCGCATAAACACAAAAAACGGCAAACCTTCACGCAGGTCAGTCATAGGTAAAGTTTGGTCATCCCACTAAATGAAAGTGCCGGTCTTACCCGCACAAATCATGATAGAGGAAACCGAACTAACCTATTGACAACCACGCGTCGAACGGTTAATTTATTCAAAACACTGATATGCCGGTTTTCACCGCATAAATAAGTGTAAAGAAATCGTTGCGTGTGGACGGCGGCAAAACCCGCGTAAACACAATAAACGGAAAACCTTCACGCAGGTCAGTTATATGTAAAGTTTGGTGATCCCACTAAATGAAAGTGCCGGTCCTAACCGCACAAATCATGATAGAAGAAACCGAACTAACCTATTGACAACCGCGCGTCGAACGGTTAACTTATTCAAAATACTTAGAAAATTTCTAACGGAAGGATGAGGAAAACCTCCACGCAGGTCAGATATAGTTGAAGTTTAGCCATCCTACTAAGTGCAAGTGATGGTCTTACCCGCACAATCACGAAGGAGGAAGCAAAACTTCAACCTATTATCTACCACGTTCAAAGGTTAACTTATTCAGAACACTTAGAAAATATCTTCAAGGAAAAAATGAGGAAAACCTCCACGCAGGTCAGATATAGGTAAAGTTTAGCCATCCTACTAAGTGCAAGTGACGGTCTTACCCGCACAATCACGAAAGAGGAAGCAAAACTTTAACCTATTATCTGCCACGTGGATAGGTTAACTTATTCAAAGTACTTAAGAAATTGCTAAGTTAAACTACAGTATGCACAAGCGAATCATACATTGTTTATGCGGCAAAACAAGTGCCAAATTAAACTATATGCATGAGCAAGTCGTACAACGTTTATAAAACAAGAGTAGCGGTCCTACCCGCACAAAGATTTATATTCCATAATAATTCAAGTATTACAAGAATGGCCGGATAACCACCCGCCTACAAGAATATAAATCTATACAATGTAAACCTATCCTAACAGTGGGAAGGGATCTAAAGGTTCAAGCTTCAAGACCACTCCCTCCAAACCCACTTGTACCCGCACCATCAGTTGGCTGTGGCGGTTCAAGGAAGGTCTTAAGAATGGTTAGCCCATCATCAGCAGCAGCAACTTCGTTCACCTTCTCCACCACCGGATGCGGGAAGGCGGCATACTGGTTCACTGCTTGGTCATAAGCAGCTTCAGTATCCACATCATATAAAGGGAAGTTGGAAGGCGGGATGCCCTTCTCAACGAACCCTAGACCAAGCAGGAAGCCGGCCTTTTCCCCATCCTCATGAGAAGCGTTGAGGGCTGCGCTCATGGCATCGTCATATGATGTGTCCGTGAAGACTCGATGCACAACCTACAAGAAAAAATACAAGTATCAAAACCTTTTCTATGTACAAAGAAAAGCGTAAAGATATTATGAAATTACGCATACCTGAGACAACGCTTCTCGAAGAAGCCATTCCTTGGCAACCAGAGCCTCCTGGAGGGCAGCTTGAGCTTGGTTACGGGCGCGTTCGGCTTCACTTTTGTTAAGGTTGGTGAGCAACACTTCCTTAGCAGCAGCCTCTTCAACGCCCTTTAGCTTCCGCTCAGTGTGGTCAAGCACGCCCCTCTGGTCCAAGATCTCTTGGAGCTTCTTGGCGTCTTCCAAAGCCAAGGCATCATGAGCCTGCTGGAGCCTCTCTAGCTTGGCTTTAAGCTCCTCATTCTCAATGCGTAGAGGCTCAGCAACAGCTTCAGCCTTGGTGGCCCTCTCAGTTGCGTTCCGTGCAGTTTCCTTAGCCAGCCGAAACTGTTCGTTAACAGCTTGGGCAGCCTTGGAACGGGCCTCGAGACGGGCCTGAACTTCAACTTCAAGGGCCTGGAAGGCCTTCTCCTTTTCCGCAGCCACTGCGGCAAGCCTCTTGTTCTCCTCCCGGATGGCCCGCGCCTGAGCCACTTCCAGGCTACGCGCCGTCTTTAACTTGTCGTTTTCACGACAAAGTAACTCGACGCGCGGCTGCATCCGGGCAAGGAGAATCCGCAGTTCATTCGACAGCCTACCCTCCTGGTAGCTGGACATGGCTTCCCCCAGCGCACCAGTGGGGGCGGCGTGGCGCGCCCATTCGACGCATTCTACAGGCGTCCGAAAGGTTGTTCCTCGGCGGATGTTCCATCGTGGAACATACACTTCATTGGAATCCGACACTGCAAAAGCAAAAAGCAGTTAGGAAAAGATGATAAAAAATATATATATAAAAAATAAAGGCCAAAATAACCCTACGCACCTGTAGGGTCGACGACAGGCCTGTAGCCGCCAAACCCATCACCCGAACCTAACGGATATCCATCCAAGAGGTCAGCCAGATGGGAAGGAGGCAGATATTGGCTTGACGCCCCAACACCGGACATACCTGAAGGACCGGCCGTAGTCGCCGGCGCCGGAGGAGGCATAGCGGAGGCCGCCGTGGTAGAAACCAGCGGGGGTGAACTCACAACCGTGGCCGCGGCTGCGGAAGAATCCACAGAAACTCTCACCGCCGGCTCAGTGAAGGAATCAGTGAATATGGCACTGACAGCCGGCGGGGACGTCATCACAGTTGGAACAGTTGGCTCAACCGGGTGAGCAACTGAACCAACTGAAGCAGGCGCAGTCGCCTGGGTCATCGCCTCAGGTAGGTTGACCAAGCCTACCGTCATGGGTCCGGAGGTGCTCCTCCCCGCTCCACCCTGGAATTCGGTAGCATCCATGCCTGCGCAAAGAAGATATATAAGTATAATGGCGGAAAGATATGAAGTTAAAAGTAAAGGAAGTTTGTACTTACGGGTCCTTTTGAGCTTGAAGGTGCGAACGGGCGGGGACGAACCCGATGGAGCCGGCCTCTTCATACCGGTCACCGTCGTCGTCCTGGGCTGCTCGGAGGTGACAGTCGTCTCAGCCTCCGGAGCAGTGGTCTCAACACCACCTGGGTTCCCCGCCGCCTCCTCGCTCTCGGTCTCCGAGTTAGACCGGTTGCCCTGATCGGCGGTAGAGGCAACCTTCGCCTTCCCGCCAGTAGCCTTCTTCTTCCGCGTGAAGAAAGGACCGTCTGCGGATTCCTCATCAGAAGATGACAGAATTAGAGGAATTCCAGCAGAGGTTTCAGCATTGAGAGGTCGAGGGTTGAATAACTCCTTACCTGACCGCGTGGCGCTCAGAATCGGGTGGCCTGGCGGGTAGACCTCCACAAACCGATCCCTCGTTTGCTCCAAGATGGGCAACTCGTTCTCATCGAGAGCACGAGTACCCATCCGAGCGGGACCATCAGCCTCCCGCGGATGCAGGAGCGACTGCAAGTCATTCCCCTCTGAAATAAAAAAAGAAACATTTAGAAGAAAAACCTATATCAACAAAGAAGACAGAGCATACCGTAAGGGACAGAGTTCAAACCGTATTCGAGGACGATGGGAATCTGTGACGCCTCCTTCCACACCCGGCTCATCCCGAGCATCACCATCCCGGACTCCGCAAAGCGGTACACCGGAGTCTGGATCCGGGAGATCTTGGCGAACCACTCCGCCTCCTGGTGGTTGAGGGCGTGAAGGGCGGGGAGTGCTCTCCCATTCTTAAACGTCATCGCAAGGGGGACGACGCGAGCGGAGATATAGAAAAACTCCCGCTTCCACGACCGAAGACTACGCTCGGTAGCGCAGATCTTCAAACCCTTGATCCGATTGACCAAGGTGTACCACCCCTGGATGCACCTCCAGGAGTAGAAAGTCATCAACCGATCAACGTGGGGCTCCACGCCCAGAATGAGGCACACCCACTCAAAGTGGCGGATCTTGGCGATCGCCATCGGGTGTACCTCCGTCAGATGCACACCGTGCCTCTCCAAGACACGGTATACAAACTTCGTCAATGGGAACCTGAGATTCCCATAAACGAAGAATGCAGCGTACACCCCTATCTTGCCCTTGGAGGCATCGTACACCGTCTGGTGTGGCTCCAGAAACTCAGGCTCGAACGGCTCGAGCAGGAACTTCCGGACGACGTACTGATAGAGGTCGGCCGGAAGAGCACACTGGCACTCGCCAGCAGTACTCTTGTCATCCTTATCGGAAGTGGACGACGGATTCTCGACGAACACGTCAGACTCCTCGGCAGTAGCCTCAACATCATGGGAAGAAGACATTCTGGAAGGATGAAAGGCAACGATTTCAGAAAGAATATTCGCCGGAAATTGCTTAGAAGGAGAAGATAGAAGTGAAAGTGTGGATTACAAAGGACCCTCTCCCCCTTTATATACTCATCGCAATGAATGCGATGAATTTAATGCGGAGGAGAGAGAAAAGAGCTGGTGCAATGAAACTATGACACGTGGAAAAAGCAAGCTGGCAACAGCTGTTGACGGGACGCGCGCCGTAAAATCCGCACCCACGCGCCCAAAAAATCGCGCCCACGCGCCTGAGAAAGCGTATGGAATGACCATGTACTGTCACGTCACCATAACTTCCTGCACGTCCTGACACTGTCAGAAGAAACCGTCGAACGACGTTTCAACAGTTTGGAGTGTTCTTATCCTTTCACCAACTCTTCGAATTTCAAAAGATTCAAAAAGATTCAAAAGTAAGCGGGAATATACCCCTTACCTTGGCAACCAAGTAAATATAAGACAGGTGCGGGTACAGTGTTAAGGCAAAACCCTTCACATACTTAGCACCTGCAGGAAATTGAAGCCAAGAATACCTCGGCAACCAAGTAACCGTAAGACGGGTGCGAGTACAGTGTCAAGGCAAAACCCTTCACATACTAAGCAACCGCAGGGAATAGAAGCCAGGAATACCTTGGAAGTAAAGTAACTATAAGACGAGTGCGGGTACAGTGTCAAGGCGAAACCCTTCACATACATAGCACTCCGCAGGGAATTGAAACCAAGAAGGATCTTCTGGGCCATGCTTGCGGAAACGGGAATAACATCCCCGCATAGCGGGAACGTCGAGAACTAGATTGTTTGAAGCTCCAAGATGGAATTGGTTGTTTAAACATAATTGATCACTATGTTCAAAACTACCAAAATCTCATGGAGAATCTACACAAGTGGAACTCAACGCTCCTGACTTGCGAGGAGGTTACAGACCTACCCGCATCACACCCAAAGATCAAGCAGAAAAGTCGGGAATTTCTGCACGTGACATTAGGACTTCCGCGGGAAGAATCCCCATGGAAAACCTTAAAACTAAACCCTTTGCTTAAGTCCAAAAGTTCACCTCACTTATTAACAATTCATGAGAAGAACATTGGACTGGGGGGACTTGAAGAGGTAGGTCCCAGCAGATCCCAGTTGGACCCGCAAGACTTACCTCAAAGAGGGATGTCTGCGCAGTTGAACCCGCAAGACTCACCTTCAACAGGGACGTCTGCGCTAAGGATAAACTCGCAACCCCTTAAAGAGAGACGTCTGCGTAGAAACCAACTGGGCCCGCAGGACCCACCATGCTCAGAGACGTGACGTCCTTACGCGCAGTACGCAAGCTGTTCCCGCAGGAAAAGCCTCCCAATGGTGAAGTACTCCGCCTGTTCCCGCAGCTGCGGATACAAACCATCAGGGAAGGCTACCTGCGCAGCAAAGCTACACGCACAAGGCACTTAACTCTTAAATAATTCAGTAATGTCACCTGAAGAAGGAGTGAGCAAGCCGGGAACACTCCCGCACAAAGCCGGGAGAACTCCCGCCCAAATGAGCCAGTCCGTACGATACTGGAGGATCTTTTGTACTGTACCTGACGAGGTATGGACAAAAGATCTGACCAAGGATACGACAGCTCACTGACAACAGTATGACGAGCAGCACGCTCTTGTACTGTATGTCACTATTAGCCGCTGCCTACTCACCAACCTGTCGGAGGACGTACATGGCCTGCAGTTGGTGGAACAGGAATAGTACACAGCCGGCCTGGTCACTATCAGCCGCTGCCTATCCACCAACCACCAGCATGGCATGTGCGTAGCCCACAGTTGGCAGAACAGGAACACTATTCAGCCGGCTGTACCTGCTTGGAAACCTACCTTCGGCTATAAATACTCCAACACCTTGGAATGGTATCATCTTATCTCATATCTCATATCTTGATATATTACCTGATATCTGCTCTAGTCATTCTCTTAATATATACTTATATTCAAGAGCAATCTAGTCTGATTCTCACGCCGGAGGGTGGTCACAAGGAGGTACCCCCCCTTCTCAGTGACGAGCTCACGGTGTCTGTTTTGCAGGTTATCAGAAGAACCATCTTCGCCGGGTCTAACCCCTCGTGGGAAACATCTACTTAACCCCCAGATTATCCGTAATCTGCCCGGGGTCAATTAGTGTTTCTTCATGTGGGTTAATTGTTTTTTTATGATTTTTAATAAAAACCTAATTACATTAAATGAAAATATGATAACTGATGCATCAAGATGGATTATAACTGACGACGAACAAAATTGTGTATTAAATAGTTCTGTTTTACTAAAAAGAAACAAGAGCATTCGATTAAAAAAAAATTAGAGTGAAAAGGAAAGATCAATGACACAACTTAAAGTTTTTAATAAAATCTTTTATAATAATATAATATAATTATTTCATTTTAATTTTATTGATGTTGGCTATATGACTAAGGGGCTGTTTGGTGGCCTCTTAACAATTATTAAGATGCTACTTTTTAATAGCTTGTAATATCTTAATGGTTAAGAGGTAGCCTTAAGTCTGAATGGTATAGAATATACCATTAAGATTTTGTCATCATAGATAATATCACATAGATTAAACGACATTATTATAAAGTTTGTGTTGTCTTAGGGGTTGTTTGGTAGCCTCTTAGCAGTCATTAAGAGGTTATATAAACTCTTAATGGTTAAGAGGTAGCCTTAAGTCTGAATGGTATAGAATATACCATTAAGATATTATAAGACTGAATGGTAGCCTTAAGTCTGAATGGTATAGAATATACCATTCAGACTTAAGGCTACCTCTTAACCATTAAGAGTTTATATAACCTCTTAATGACTGCTAAGAGGCTACCAAACAGCCCTAAGACAACACAAACTTTATAATAATGTCGTTTAATCTATGTGATATTATCTATGATGACAAAATCTAGTATGTTATCTGCATTTGAATCACCCCAGCGTCAATCTTCTCCCACCTTCATCACCAGCTATAGCTATCTCACATAATTCGGTTTTGAATGTTTAATAAAATATTGTATGGTAATGTCATTTGAATCTCTCTTATGTTGTCTATATTATGACGACAATTTTTTTATGATAACATCATTTAACTTATACGATGTTATTTATGATGACAAAATCTTTTATGCTAACGTCATTTGAATCGTCTACCGCCAACCTTTCCCGATTTGCTAGTTTAGTTATAAAACTTTTAAAACAAATCTTTATATGCTAGACGTGGAAGCAATTAGGTTTTCAGTTAGTCTTGGTTTGAACGTTTAAAAAATCTACGTCATTTTTATTTATCTGGTATTATGATAACGTCATTTAAACTATATGATCTGTTATGGTATCTTTGACGATAAAATATTTTAGGTTAACATCATTTAGATCACCCCACCGCCATTGTTCTCCCACCACAGATTTGTTGATTCTCGTTGACATGAATCCAAACATAATTTTACATTTATTAACGTACTAAGGTCATTATGTTTATTGATAAGATAAAACTCTTTTACATACCATCATTTAAATATCATACACTTTGTATGGGTGGTGGAAGTAATTAAGGCTTCTCGTTAGTTTATTTAGAAAAGTCTAATAAAAATATTTTTAATAATGTCATAAATCCCTATATCGTTATCTAAAATAATAAAATCTGTTATGATAAATTATTTAAATCTTCCGGGTTCGGCCACCAATCCCCTCCCATATTCATCACCAACTATAGATATTTGGCATAAATCTAAACAAGAGATTTAACTTATTGGCGCATTAAGGTCGTTCTATTTGTTGTTAAAGACTTGATATTTATCAAACATTGTATATTCTACCTAATGTTATTTATAAGTAAATATTCTGAAATGAAGAGTATGATAAATGAAAGTTACGTAAAAATTTGATACCATTACATGATACATTAAATAGCTATAATACCAGCGATCTTTGACTTAATGGATCAATGTGTGTAAAATGGTACCTCTTCTCATAAAACAAGCTTCGAGTCCTATGGTGAATGAAACTTACATTCTTTTATTCAAACTAAGTACTTACGAACATTAACAAATCAAGTTGCATTAGTTTTTTAAGATGATCAAACATTGAACTAGTACCAGTGGAGGTTTATGGTGCCGGTTTAGTACCATCGGAGATTTATGGTTCCTTTTTATATTTTGTTCAAATTTTTCTTATTTTTGTTGAAAATAATTTATTCATTTTTTTTAGAAACCCTAACTAGGGGTAAGCAGTCGACGGTTTTGGAACCTTATAATCAAACTGCAAGAACCACATAACCGACCCTTATTGTTTTAGTTTTCTAATTTCCGATGATTGGATTTGCTCTTATATCGATTTCGATTTGGTTATGGGTTTCACCGGATTACATTCAATTAAACATGCGAGAATCATTAATGATTTACCATGTATGCTTCTCTACGGCTCATTGATTCTCACGTAATTCTTTTATAGAGCGTGAGTGCCGTGGAGACTTCCCATGAGATCACCCATGCTAGTACTATTTTCATCTAAGCACACTTAAATGTAGAGATTTCATATGCTCCACAACTAACTAAGCCAAAGCGCGTTGATGACTTAAGAGACAATGCATTCCTTATGAACCAAGAATATCTCCTGTCTACAACAAATGTGTGATTTTCCTAGAGTATTACAATTGGTCAATTAATCTTCTCTGTATTGTTACAATTCCCCCCCCCCCATCGAGACCCATCTTAGTCGACGAGGTTTGCTCCACCATCTCGAACGGATCATGAGTGATTCTGATACCATTTGTCACATCTGGCCTGAATGTTACAATGTGTGACAAATGATGTATGTATTCTTTTATATGTTTCAAAATGTAAGGATAAATTAGTGTTTTATTAGGAATTTGCAATTTGAAAAGACTGAACTACCCTCACATGGATAGCACAAGGGGTCTTTTTTTTGTTAAAATCTAACAGGCATACAGGGGGAGGGGGGTTAAACGAGCAGCTCGCTCACAATTGTGTGGACCGAGCTTGAAGCTTTTTTATTTCCAATAACTAAACATGCAATATGATTAAATCACATGGATTAGTTGTGCAATTAACTCATAAATGAATAATCATTGTTTTTGTAAATAACATATTTAGATCACTTCAAATTTTTGAATTGAGTCTTAGGCCATGTGGTGTACTCTTACGCCTAGCATAAGTTAAGATGACATGACACTTTAAATATGCATTAAACCACTCACCACTAGTGTTAAATATTGTTAAAAAGACTCATTGTAAGGCCCCGTTACTGGTAGCCCTACTTTCGTGTTGGATTTACTCATAAACACAGTTCTAAATATCAGAGTTAATTAAAACATTTACGCGGAATATAAAACCTTCATAAAACATTACATAATTCATAACTTGTCTCAAAACATCCTTTGTCTTTCAACATTAAAGCATTAAAATTAAAACATCATAAGTCTTCAGATGCCAGACTCTTATTCATTGCCACGTGTCTCCTCAAGCGAGCTGCATCATCCTACTCACCTGCGTGCATACTAAAAGTCAGCTACGCTGAGTGAGTTCTAGTTAATCATACACTATACAATACACATAAACTTATATTCTTTCATTCATACTTTCATACTTTCATACTTTCATTCTTTCATACTTTCATTCTTTCCTTTGTATTAACTTACCTTCATATCTTACGTTATAAAGAGCATTACGCCCTACATTCCTCGAGTATTATTAGGGCTCGGTACCCTCATTCCTCGAGTATTATTAGGGCTCGGTACCCTCCTTCCTCTAGTATTATTAGGGCTCGGTACCCTCCTTCCTCGAGTATTATTAGGGCTCGGTACCCTCTTTCCACGAGTATTATTAGGGCTCGGTTTCCCTCTTTCCACGAGTATTATTAGGGCTCGGTTTCCCTCTTTCCTCGAATATTAGTAGGGTTCGGTTCCCTAGTTCTCGAATATTAGTAGGGTTCGATTCCCTCTTCGTTACCATACAACCATACATCATACCTCGAGTATTATTAGGGCTCGGTACCCTTTTCGTAACCATACAACCATCCTTTCCTTCTTTTATTAACTTTATCACATTCATACACATAAGCATACATATCATACTTACCTTATACTTAGCGTTACAACCTGACAGTACGTGCAATATCCGAAAATCGTTCACGTACCGTCAAGCCATCATTCATACATATCACATTATTCACATAAGGCATACACTTATCTCTTAGGATAAGCGTATTAACAAACATATCGAGTATGCACACAGCCCCGAAAACATAACACATAAATGGGGCTAGAAACTCACCTGAACACGGTTACGTTCACCGTTAATCGTAATCCCTTTCTTCAGTTGTGCACGGCTGACTGTATAACAAGTATACGTATCAATTAACTATCACTTCTCATAATGTATTTCTATCTTTATATGACCCACAACGAACGGGGGTCCGGGGGCAGCGCCCCTGGTAGCGGGGTCTAGGGGCGGAGCCCCTAGCAGGGTCCAAGGGGCAGAGCCCCTGGCTGGGGTCGAGCTGCCAGGTCAGCTTGGAAAAATTTTATTTCCATTAACTGTCTTAACACATTTTTCATTAGATTTTTAATTTATTTTCTAAACGAACTTGACTTTAAGCGAAGTTAAACCTTAAGCGAACTTAACTTTAGGCGAAGTTATCAGGCGAACTTGGCTTTAGGCGAAGTTAAACCTCAGGCGAACTTAGCTCTAGGCGAAGTTATCAGGCGAACTTGGCTTTAGGCGAAGTTACCAGGCGAACTTGGCTTTAGGCGAAGTTAAACCTCAGGCGAACTTAGTTCTAGGCGAAGTTATCAGGCGAACTTGGCTTTAGGCGAAGTTACCAGTTAGGCGAACTTAGCCGTAAGCGAAGTTATCGCTTTGAAGGCGAAGTTATCGCTTTGAAGGCGAAGTTGCCCAGATGCAGGCGAAGTTGCCCAGATCAGCCGCTGTTTTAGTTTCTGACCAGCATTTCGAGCGATTTTAACACCCTTGCTATGGTTCGATATCACCCCCTACGTTCCCCAACCGTTTCCGGTCGTATATACGCTATAAAGCTCAGATCTTTAAAATTCAAAGATCAAGAATCATACCTTTTTGAGCTCGTTTGGATCTCGTTTACTTGTTTAATCACAACCAACGCTCTCTCTCTCTCTCTCCCGGATCTGCCCGGTTCTTCCCTCGGCCGGCGCCGAAGTTGTGTGGTGTGTGTGTTTTGGAGCGTGTTAGAAAAGTGATAGAATGAAAGATATTTTTGGGTTTAGGGGGTATTTATATCCCTTAAATCCCATGGACCTAAGGCCCATTCTCATTTAACCCATCTCCATTATTCCAAGTCCATGATCCGCTCCTTACCCGATATTAATTAATTACGCGAAATCACTAAACATAACTTCCTTTATTCAACGTTATAAATTTTAGGATGTTACACTCATGGATTATACTTTTCAAGGGTTAAAATGAACAATATGTATTAATTTGTTACTAATTATGGATTAAACCATTTCCTTTATGTAGGATGGAGTGAAAGAGAGAAAAATGAATGATTTGATGCTTATATGAAGTTAAGAGGGATTAAAGCATACCCCATGACGTTAGATCATTCGTAGCAATTTTCCATCTCTATCTCCATTTCTAAATATTGAAATTTTTACTATTTTGTATCTCCATCTCTTTTTATATTTTTATAAAATTGGGGCTGGTGAGGTAGTGTGAAAGGTTATATTTAGTTTTGAATAAAAGGCATGCCTGTTTTAGCAAGTGTGGTATACATTGAATATTGGTTTATAGTTAGAAAATTAATTGAAAATATTAATTGAATGCATTTGTTGTTTTGGTACATGCATTTTCGTAAATATACATTTTATTTAGATGTTTGGAAATAAATTAATGGCGTATACATTTAAAATAAATACATACAAGATTAAAAATTTGACAAGTGTAGCACTATTTTATAAAATATAAAAATAGTTTATTGTATATATTAATTTTTGTAATTAGTTGGCACATAATGGGAGTATTAGATTAGTAACCCGTGTATTACATGGCCTGAAAAATGATATAATGTTAATAAAAATTGTTTGTATATTCGATACAAGTTACATGTGAAATCAAATATGAAGTATATGTCATAGCATATGAAACAATTATAATATATATTTAAAATAAAACATGTTTTTCACGTGTCTTTCAAATATGCCGTTCACATTGAGGTAATTAAAAATTGTTAATAATGCAATTTTAAGAAAGTCATAATTGGTTTAATTTAGGTAAAAAATAAATATTAAATAGTAATAAATGCATTAGATGTTATATCGTTTAACATTAAAATTTATTAAATTGAATGAATGATAATTAAATAATTAGTTAATTAGGTGGGATATGTAGAAATGAAAATTGATTAGTTGGCATTCCATATAGATTGCATATTTGAAAGTCATGTGAAAAACATGTTTTATTTTAATAGATTAATTAGATTAGATGGGACTGATTAAAAAACTACATTATAAAATTGTTGATATATTTCGTTGTAAAAACAACATATAAGATGGGAAAATGTATGTCTTAAATTCATTTTGATTGCGTTGGAAAAATCATCTGTTGCAACTTTAAAAGAGTTAATAGTTCATGGTGGTGATGTATTTGAAGTGGTTAAAGATAAGTGTACATATTTAAGAGTACTGTTAGTGGAGGGAGGTGTCGGTTAATTAGTTTTATGGTTTTCAATAAAAACCTATAACTAACATTAATAAAAGTATGATAATTGATAAGTGATGCATTTAACATGGACTGTAACTAAGAATAATCTTTCAAAACTTTGAAATTATATATTTTTTCAAATCATGCTTAAAGAGCATTGTATATTGTACATTAAAAACTTGTACTTTGAGAAATATGTAATTTCAAAGGTTTAGGAAAGAAAAATATGTAAAAATCCCTTTAATAGTTATGTTTTATTAGCAAAAAAAGAGATGAGGTTAGTAAAATGTGAAATAGTAGGGGACGCCAAAATGGGGTCACATGGGAAAGACGATGGAGACCGGAAAACACGCGAATACGACTTTAACTAGGGATCTGCAAGTTTTATGTCCAAAACTTGCCGGAGAGATGTAGTGGCAACGGCGTAGGAGATTTTCTCAAGGGCTTTGGAAACGTATTTCGGGTTTACATCGTAAGGAAGAAGGATAGAGAAGGGAATCGTTTTGGTTTTGTGAGTTTCAAGTAGGTGTCCAACGTGGAAGAATTAGAAACCAGATTGCAAAATCTGTACGAATAAACTGGTGATCAATGTGGCGAGGTTTGCAGCCGAGAACAGTCATCAGAAGAAGAATCCGCATGTATCATGCATCCGGGAAGGAGAAAGAAGATGAAACTATTCAGATCAATAAGGAAAATGTTACGTTCACCAAAACTGCATGGGGTTCAGGATTGTCTTTCAAAGATGTTCTTAATGGAGGAGAAGATTCATCTGCTACGGAGATGGTTGTGGATCTGGATGAAAATATCAAGGCCTTCGCCAACTATTATGGTAGAGCATTGATCATACGTCTCATTAATCTTGAGGCTTTGAACGCTGTTAATGTTACTCTTAGAAAGATGATGAGAGGAGGTAGTATTTAATTTCTTGGTGGACTTTCAATTTTTGTTACGTGTAATGATGAAGCGGAGGAGGAGAGGGTTCGGTGGGAGGCTCTCAGATTACCCGACATCTTTTCAGCGGTAACAAAGTGGGAAGGTGTTCCTTTACATTTGCTTACGAATGAGGTTATCGATATGGTGGGTAGTTTGTTTGGGACCGTTCTGAACAGAGCTAAGATCGACCGCAACAATGGGGACTTGTCCTACGAGTATGTTGGGGTACTCGTCGGAGATGGTCGTCGTATTAATCAGGAAGTTCTGATCCGGTGGAAGGGAAGGAATAAAATCTGGGCATAATTATGATACCAAAGTTCTCTCACCGGAGGCTTCTTCGGCCGGCATAGCTGACGAAGAGGACGGTCAAACTTCGGTGGAGGAAAGAAGCGATAAAATTGGAACAATAAATGACAATAATGGAGAGCAAAATGTGGATCCGTTACCATTTTTAAAACATGCAAATGGTTTTGAAAATGTTTTAAATGGTTATAAGGAAGTTTTTCTTTTTCTTGTACTCATTCTAAAAAAAGAAGAAAGAATAAAAGATACAAAAAATCTGGATGCATTCCTAGGTTCTCTCCTGCTGGCCAAACCCAAAAAAGTCTAAGCCCGCTACTGATGATGACGCATTCGATTTGGATAGATTCATTAACCCAGTGGGTATTGAGAACTCATCAGGGGTTTCATTATTTATTAACAAGATACAATCAGAAGAGGATATTGATCAACTGGATCATATTGACCTTAACACCTCATTGGAAAATCAAATGGAAGAAGGTATGAATTATGATAAACCAAAGGAAGTTAGTGCAGATGAAGTTCTAGTGGAAGGAGATCCTACTACCCAAGTGGTTGGTGGCGGGAAAAGGGTTATCGACAGGGAGGGAGAAGTGATGATGGCTGATGATGGTTCGGGGTGCTCTTATGCAGAATTAAATGAAAATTTTATCAGAGTTGAGTTAAAAGAAACGGTTAGCCTTGGCAAAAAGTTGGGTGCCCAGCTGTAATCTTTTGAAGATTTACTCAGAGACTCGATTGTCTCAGAAGGTACACAATCGGTTGCATCGTGAATTTTCTTTCCATAAATATTCATGGTATTAGGGTCTGTGGGAAACCAGGGTGGATCAAAGAGATAAAAGAAAGCAATGGTGTGGGTTTTTTGGCTATGCAAGAAACCAAGGCGGGAAATTTACAGGATTTTGATTGGGGTACATATTGGGGTCATGAGTCTTTTAAGTTTGATTCGGTGGAACCCATGGGTCGTTCGGGTGGGTTAGTTTCGTTATCGGATCCTAAACTTTTTTCGGTTAAGGAAGTGGTTAAAAATAGGAGATTTTTTATTACTTCTGGAGAGATAAAAGAAGAGAATGCTATTCTGAACATTGTCAATATTTATGCACCTCAGAAAAGCTGTGAAAAAAAAGACGTTATGTAATGAGTTAGGTCGGGAAATGAGGACTAAAAATGGTATGTGGGTCTTGTTGGGCGATTTTAACTCTATTAGGTACCAAGAAGAAAGGAAGAATACCATGTTTAATCTTTCGGACGCTACAGACTTTAACGATTTCATTGAAGACGCGGGGATGAGGGAATATGTGATGAGAGGTAAAAGCTTTACTTTTCTATCAGGAAGGAAGAGGCAAAGATAGCAAGATAGATAGATTCCTGGTTTGTAGTAATTTTTTCCACAAATGGCCAGATGCCAATCTCAGGGCTCTCCCTAGAGGATTTTCAGACCACACTCCTCTTTTTTTAATTACAAAAAGTTCTAATTTTGGGCCTAAACCTTTTCGGTGGTTTAACTCTTGGGAAGACAGGGATGGGTGTGATTTGATTGTGAAACAGGTTCTTGGTCAAAATGATTTGATGGGTGCTCCGGATACGGTTCTCAATTGCAAATTCAAATTGCTTCGTGATAAGCTAGAGCTTGGAGGGATGACTGGAAGATCAAAGATGAGGGTGTGTTGAGAAGTTTAAAAGTTGACCTAGAGAACATTGAGAAGGATATGGAAGACAGATAATTGGAGGAACACGAATGGTGGGTCTAGAAAGAAGGCAAGAAAGAGTTAGAGGAGCTAGAACAGAAAAAAATGAAGGACCTTAGACAGAAGTCTAGGGTGAATTGGGCTATGTTTGGGGATGATAACACATCGTTCTATCACGGTTACATAAATGGTAGGAAGGCTGTAAATGGGATCCCAGGCCTTGTGATTGACGGGGTGTGGGTCTTAAAACCCTCACTGGTGAAGAGAGAGATTTTTAGACATTTCAGAGACCAATTCTCATAGCCACACCAAAGAAGACCATATCTTGTATGTGAGAATGTCAAAAAGGTTCCCACAGATAAGATTGATCCTCTTATTAGTAGATTTTCTAAAGAAGAGATAAAGGCAGCAGCTTTTGATTGCGGGTCTGATAAAGCTCCGGGTCCCGATGGTTTTAATTTTCGGTTTGTGAAGAGGTATTGGGCCTTATTGGAAGAGGATTTTGTGAAGATTTTTGATTGTTTTTTTGATACCGGAATGATAAACAAGGGGTGTAGCTCAGCCTTCATTACTTTAATTCCCAAGGTAGATAATCTGGTTCATCTCAAGGATTATCGACCCATCACCTTAATAGGTATTATAAGTAAAATTATTTCTAAGCTTTTGGCCGAAAGACTTAAGAAGGTCCTTCCTCTAGTGATTACGGAGACTCAATCGGCGTTCCTAAAAGATAGAATGATTCTTGATGGGCCTCTCATGGTAAACGAAGTCATAGCTTGGTTAAAGAAAAAGAGGATGAAAGCCTTTCTTCTTAAAATAGATTTCGAAAAGGCCTATGATAATGTTAATTGGCTTTTTCTATTATCTATCTTGGAGCAAATGGGGTTCCTAGAGAGATGGAGAACGTGGATTAAATGAATCTTGATTTCGGCTAGGGCTTCCATTCTTGTTAATGGGGCGCCCACGTTTGAGTTTAATTCCCAAAAGGGTCTTCGACAAGGCGACCCATTGTCGCCTTTTCTTTTTTTTTGGTGGTGATGGAGGCTCTTTCGTGTATGATTGACAAAGCGGTCTCTTTGGGGGATTTCAAAGGTATTAAAATCCGTAACGAAGAATGGGAGTTGTCTCATCTTTTTTATTCTGATGATGCCATGATCTTAGGTAAAGGGGAGGATACCAACGTGGTTTGCTTGGCGAGAATTTTGAGGGTTTTCATGTATGTTCGGGCCTAAAAATAAACTTGACTAAATCAAGTTTTTTCAGTATTGGACAAAAAGAAGAGGAGATTGCTCATACAACCTTGGTGATAGGTTGCAGAAGAGGAGAGATTCCACTTGACTATCTAGGCATAAAGGTTGGTGCTAATATGCATAGATGTGGAAATTGGAAGAAAGTTATTGAAGTGTTCGAGAAGCGACTTTCGGGTTGGAAAGCGAAAACTCTCTCCATCGGAGGACGGGTCACTTTAATCATGGCGGTCTTAGCTAGTACCCCCATTTATTACTTTTCTCTTTATAAAGCTCCCGCGGCTATTATTCTTGCTTTGGAAAAATTAATGAAAAGATTTCTTTGGTCTGGGAATTTGGAAAATCAAAAGATTCATTGGGTCTCATGGGATCGCATTACTTTGAGCAAAAAGGCGGGTGGTCTAGGTATCCCGAGGTTAAAGGAGGTGAATGAGGCTTTGCTTTTGAAATGGGCTGTTCGTTTTAGAAAGGAATATGGTACCTTATGGACGAAGGTGATTTTAGGCTGCCACAGGTCTCAATCCAGATTATATTCTTTGCCGGTTAATGCCCAGCTTTGTGCTTCCTGGAAGAATATAGCTAAGGTTATTGATGGGGTATTAGTTGAAGATCGGCCGCTTAATCTAAATATGGTGGTCGCTGTTGGGAACGGGGAGTCTATTAGATTTTGAAACGACAATTGGCTTGTCGGTGTGCCATTGAGATATAAATGGCCGAACCTCTATATTATGGAAAAGAAGAAATTCTGCTTGGTTGCAAAATGACTGCAGCGAGAGAAACATAGTTGGTGCCTTGAAAGGTGCCACTTTCACTACAAAAAAAGTGACTATTTGAGACTAAAGTATTAGAGACCGATATATCAGTCTCGTATATATAATATACGGGACTAATTTATCAGTCACTAACAAAATTAGGGACTGATTTTTATGTGACTAACGTTAGTGACTGATGATCAGTCGTTAACATTCTGACACCTTATTTAAGACTAAATTTCAGTCCCAAATATGTATACGAAATACAAGGTTTTTGAGGAAACTTACTGGATACTGAAATTCAGTCCCTAATATGTCATGAAAAATGATGAAAATGTATGACAACTGTTATTCAGTCTACAACTTGGAATGAACATATTAGAGACTAAAGATTAGTTCTTATTTTTTGCAAGACAAACTTCATTAGGGACTGATATTCAGTCTTTTATGCCTTTTGTATATGAAAGGATCAAGTATTGATTTTCAGTCTCTAAGTATTTGGTGCAAATTATACCATATAAAATAGTAATGGTGGGTGAAAGCCATATAAAGGGCGTTTTCTGAAACTGATATTTAGCCTCTAAAGCGTTATGAAAATGAAGTAAGCAGAGACTGATGTTCATTTCTAGGTAATCGACGCCAATTATACTGGTTTGAGAAATATATTCAATACTGAAAATCGGTCATAACATGTCTGCATAATATAAAGTTTTGGTGCTAAATTTCAGTCCCAAATATGTCACCACTATAATGAAACCAGCCCAAATGCTTTGACGAATGATCTTCGGTTTCTGTTATGGACGAAACATTTTAGAGATTAAAAACTAGTTCATTATAGTTCTAAAATGGTTAGAATTGAGTATTGATAATCACTTTTGAGCACCTTTTGTATATTTCTTTATATTTTAATGATCCCGTAAATCAATGAAAACAAAAAAAAATCTATGAAGTTTCGATTTGTAAACGGCAATGTTGTAAAAGTCGGCCTAGACGGGGAGAAGTTGGTCCTCGACCTTTTCTGAGGCAACATTCTTCAAGTTGGCCAAGTGTAGTTAATGGCGGTCAATGTTTGGCTAAGCGGTGTCGAGTGGGTCAAATTCTGGCTAGGAGGTTAAAATTCAGGTCAAAAGTCAGGCTATGTGATCTAAAGTGGGGCAAGGCGGTCAAAAGTTAGGCAATGTGGCTTCTAGCTGGCTAGGTTATTTTTTTAATATGAATTGTGCTTATTTTGACATATATATTATATTCAAAAATTAATTTTCTTTATATTTGCAATGTTCAAGTAATCTCCGAGCCCCGAGTAGTCTTGGTACTCTCAACTCCTCAATCGACCACCTAAAAGCCGTCTAACGACTTTTACAACCATGAGTAAAATAGTTAAAAACTTTTGATGATATTTAATTTTGTAAGTTAAAAGAGCTTTAGCAAACTAATCATTTATTATATTAATTAACATTTTGTACAAAAAAATCTACATATTTTATTAGCTTTTTTAAATTTTTATAGAAAAATAAAATATCTTTTATACTTAATTTAATTTTATATTTATAAATTTTTCTAAAAGAGTTATAGTTTCTCAATTTTAAAATAATTAGCTTCCCTCTCAAATTTTCAATTTTCCCTTTTCCTTCTCCAAACCTAATTGAACCATCTCCTCCTATCAATGTGATCTCACATACCATCTTTTCTCAAATATCTTCCATGCTGCTTCGACTTCAGAGATTATTTTTCCAATCTCCATGACAATCTCGTCTGTGGGGCTTCTCCGTGGTGGTGATGCTCTGGTGGGTCACTCTTTTTTGTCATTACATTCCAGGCATTTTTATCTTATATTGGATGGGAATTAATGTTTTAAATTATATTGGTTTGTAATGAAAGGTTTGAAGATGCACGTCAAGTGCTCGATGAAATGCTTCAACAAAACTAACTTTTGTTACACAACGTATTTCTTAAAAAAAAAGATGATCTTTTTGTTCTACGTGCTTTTTAGATGTTTTTTAATGAGTGAGAAAACTCATCGCTTTAGACTTTGATGTGTACACAGCGTCTGTGAAGTTGTATCAAATAACTTCTTTTTTAAATGCAAAAATGTATTAATTAAAAAATTCTCATGTTTCTATGCTGTTTATTTTGTGGTCTCATTTTTGTTCTTCCTTCAAATCGAGACTAAATTTGTTTATTTATTTATTTATTTATAATATAAGAAGAACTTTGATGCAAATCCAACATGGTGCTTTCAGTGGCTCTAAGTTTGCAATCTTGTTGGTTCATAAGGGAATCTTAAATAAATAGTTGATATGTTTATGTCTTATGTTTATTAGCATCGTAAGGCAACTTTGTTCATGTTATACGCATATTTTCTCTTGAATCAACAAATTATATAATCCTATATGTTTGACGGTTTTTATCGGCTATGGCCGGGATTCATGTATGATTTTTGCTTAATTTACTTTCGTTTTGATTTCAAATGAGTTGTTTGTGAAAAAATTGTACATATTTCAGAGAATATTTTGATAGCAGTTGTTTAGTAACCTTACTAAAGATAAATGTCTTTATTTAATTGTGTATAATCTGTTGAATAATTTTGCAACTTTAGTAAAATTATCAAAGATGATCATAAAATATATCCTTTGTATGCTTCATTTGGGTTTTGGTCTAGATGGGTTTGCTTGGAATTTATTTTATGATGATGAGTATTAAGTCTCGTGGAGTTTTTGTTTGCTGCTCAGTTGCTATTTGGATTTTATGTGATAATTAGTAGTTGATAACTGATAATCCATTGCTGCATCGGTTTAGTGAGTTATATTTCATTATTTATATAATTGTTAAATAAGTTAAGTTATGTTTCGTTATATATAATTTTATCATGCATCCTCTCTATTAATGAGTTAGTTTTATTAGGATGAATTGCTATGGCAATAACTTGGTTACACAAGGCGTCAAGAGGAAGCCAAGAACAAGGCAATACCACAAGTATATTATAAGAAAAGAGGTTATTTTAAGGGCAGTTGGAACCATTAATGAATCTGGTTGCGATAGCAAAAATGCAGACATCAGTATTCTTATTTCAAAGGTACTAAAATATTTGATTCAATTATTTATTTAAATATATTTATATATAAATAGCTATAGTTTGGTTGGCTGACGAGTATGAATGTGCAATCCTAGTCAGTAACATCAGAGTGGTGGGGGTTAGTTGGTTATTTACCGGGTTTAGACATTAAATTTTTTATCAGGTTTGATTTAATATCTGTATAAACACATATTCAAATCTTATAAATTAGTAATAGTGAACTTTGCTCTTGTCCTAGTGGCTGGTGGGTCTGATAATTTAGTTTTGTTTTTGTATAGGATTAATTAGGCGGCCAATTTTGAATAAATAGATCATGCACACTCAAGAACGGAATTGACTACCTGTAGACACACATACACGAGATGAAATGACTCCCTCTGCAATTGGCATACACAAGCACGCCCACACGCCGCAACTCTCCGGTACGAAACCTTGTTTATTTAAATGTATCTATCAACCAACTATCTATTAATTAAACATATTTTATTCTTGTTCATTTTGTTTTCGGGTAATATTTTCACTCAAATAAACAATGCGATGGCCAACAGTAGATAAAGCTTGAGGTGGAGACGCACAAGCTAGGATACAAGTAGATGCAGAACAACCTTTTTGATCATGAGTAATGAAGCAATAATTCGATCTAGGGTGTTGGTTAAGACATCTATTACTTTTTTTTATCAAATATTCTTGTAAACTTTAGATATGATTGATTGTCATTATATTGATTAATATTGATTGTTATTGCTATGATACCAATTCTTGAATATGTTGAGATTTTGGGAAAGCAAAGAAACAGATTCATGAATGATATTACTACTATTTAGTGACTGGATTTTAATATTTATAGAACTATAATTCAGTTATATACCTATTAGAGATTGTGAATTCATGTTTGGGGGCTGAATTGAATTGTAAAGAAAAAAAAATGAAATTGAAACTGCTATTAAATACTAAAAATAGTCATTGAAGAAACGTATCAGAATTAGTTTAGAAAACTGATTTTCAGTCCCTAAAAGAAGAATATTAACAACAAAAATCGAGTGGTTTTGGGGACTAATTCTCAGTATTTAAAGCATCTTACTAGGGACAATCTAAACATATTTAGAGGATTGATTTTCAGTCACTAAAGTTATACAATAAGGATTGAAATAGCATACTATCCGAGACTAATTTGTAGTAACTAAAGAAAATATAGGGGACTGAAATGATGTGGTACCAAGAGACAAATTGAGGACTGAATTTTTATGTATTGGAGATTGACCATTGGTTCTTATTGGTGTCACACAATGGGGATTGATTTTCAGATACTAAAACCACTATCTAGGACTAGGAATAGGGGACCGACTAGGGACTGGCAAAATCAGTCTCCAATGACCATTAGAGACTGATTTGGTAGTATCCGAGACTAATTTTTCAGTCCTAGATGACGATCTTTTTTGTAGTGTTTATGGGTCCGTTAGATGAAAATTGTAATTGGGAGCTAACGGAATTACAAGAGGCTATCTCGGGTATGCAATTAAGGAATGGGGTCGAGGATCAGTAGACTTGGTCCAACCGAGAAGCTGACTGTTTCAGCGTCAAAGCTGTGAGACAACTTCTACAGAAAAATCGACAGATTGGTTCAGTATTTGTACCGAGATGGGTGAACAATGATTCCTTTAAAATGCATGATTTTAGCTTGGAGGGCGGCCATGGGAAGGTTTCCAGTTAAAACAGAGTTGATTAAAAGACACATTTAGGTTGGATCTACGCAATGTTCTTTATGCGAGTGGTGTGAAGAATCGGTGGATCATCTTTTTTCGAGTTGTATAGTTGCTCATGAGGTTTGGAATGCCATTGGTTTCTGGTGCGGTTTAAATCATATTTTTGCCTTTGATGTTCGAGACCTTCTGGAAGCGCATAAAATGATAGCAGGCAACAAGTGGAGTAAAAACATGGTTCATGGGATTATCATTATTACTTGTTGGTGTATCTGGCGTGCGAGGAACGAAAAGATCTTCAAGGATACGAGGACGCCCAATAGAATTGTTATCTATAATATAAAAAGGTTGTCCTTTTTTAGGTGTCAAAATAGAACAAAGTTTAAGGTCTTGTCTTGGGTTGAATGGTGTAAATCTTCTTTGTACATATTGTAATTTCCCGACGGTTCTCGCTTTGAGGTCCTAGTAGGGGGTGGTGAATGATGTTTAACTTTCAAAAAAAAAAAGTAAAATGTGTATTGCAAAAGTAAACAAATATTTTTAAAATTATTTATTTTAAATTACATGAAATATATTTCTTAAAAATGTTTTGTCTAATAAAAATAAAGTATATAACTTATGGTGTAATTGTACTATTTATCAAATTAATGAAAATCATTATCATTATTATTTAATTTGAGAGATATGTGCAAGAAATCAAAATCTAGACTTCACCAGAAGCCGACACATGACATCGAATATTTAATAGGAGAGTGATGCGAAAAAAAAACAATTTTTAGATATCCTATATCCTATAAAAGTAACAACGTATCCCTAATTATTTTTATTCATTATACACAGAACGAGAAGATAGAAGATTGAAAGTTAAGATAAATGACAACTTGAAATTTTTTTATAATAACGTCATATGATAATATAATTTGAATCTCTCATATTATCTACGACGACAAAGTCTTTTATGATAATTGGTATTATACGATGACAAAATCTTTATATCATCGTTAAAATCACCCCACCACTAATCTTCTCCCGTCTTCATCATCGGCTATAGCTCTTTCACACAATCCAGTTTTAAAAGTTTAATAAAATCTTGTATGGTAACATATTTGAATCTCTCTTATGTTATCTATAACAAATTTTTTTATAACACCATTTTAACCTATTTGATGTTATTTATGATGACAAAATCTTTTATACTAACGTCATTTGAACCGTCAACCGCCGGTCTTCTCCCATCTTCTTGCTAGTTTTGTCAACTTTTAGAAATATCTTTATATGTCGGATGCAGAAGCAATTAATGTTTCTAGTTAGACCGGTTTTGAACATTTAAAAAATCTTGTATGATAATTTCATTTGATTTCATCTGATAACGACAAAAACTATTGTGATATCATTATTTTAATCTATATGATGGTATCTGTGACAACAAAACCTTTTAGGTTAACATCAGTTAGATCACCCGCCGTCAATCTTCTCATACCTTAAATTTGTTGGCACTCGTTGACATGAATCCAAACATAGGCTTACATTTGTTGACGCACTAAAGTCATTATGTTTGTTGATAAGAATTTAATAAACACTTTTATAATAACATTATTTTAATTTTGTTGTGAAAATAATGGTTTAAACTTTAACCAGCCTTAATGTTTTGATAATTAACTTAATGTGACATGAAAGAGCATTAGTTCATCATTGATACTATACGTCACACACATGCCCTTTAACACTTGATTGATCATCATTAGTCGTCATTAAGCAAGTTGGAGCACTTAATGAAGACTACGCACTTAAGATCAATTATGGAGGAATTAACAAGTTTGATTTACAAAGTGTTACATTAAGATTTCTACATTAACACTAAAGATGAAGAATTGCAATATTAATCACAAAGTGTTATATGAAAATTTATGTATCAACATCGAGGATGAAGAATCGCAATACTAATCAACAAAGTGTTTAATGAAGAATCTACACAAAAGATTGAAGATGTAAACAAGTTCAACTCATTGGATGAAGCCTCTATAAAATATAAATGGTAGTTTCATAAACCTAAAGTTTATAAAATATTTAAACAAAATTGTTTACATATATATTATATGAAATCCAAATAATATTTGAAAGAATAATTCCACTTAGTGAATGTTTTTCATTATAACCTACAGTGAAGACTTAACTTTGCCACAAATGATTATGTCAAATACAAGAATGAAATACGTAGAGATTTTGGATGGATAGCCCAAAAGATGTTTAACTCATTAAGTGAAATAGTTGGGTCATGTTGCAAAGTCAAAAGATGGTTAAAATAACAATTTACAATATGTGAGTAATTTTAGTCCTAAGACTAAATAATAACTTAAAAAAAAATTTATAAAGCAAGGAATTTTATAAAACTTGTTGGTATTTATAGAAACCATAACTTAGTTATTTAAAATTCAAATAACTTTTGAAAGAATAATACCATTAAGGGTAAGTCTTCCATTCAAACCAATCTATAAAGTCCAACTTATATAGAAATGGGCAAGTTAAACACATGGATGATATGTGTAAGAACATGGGTTGGATAAACCATAAAATGTTTAATCCATTTAGTGAAAAACATGAGTTAATGGTGCATGATCATAGCTAGTGATAGGGACACATTCTAGCATGCGACTAATCTCGTGAAGACATAAAAGGTGAAAGTGACTTCACATAATGTTCATATGCACAAGACCAAAGTTGATGTGGACTAGGCATCCTCCACGGTTGATTAAATCACCGTGGAATCGACCGTCAGGGTCACCAGAAGTTGAGGAACAAACTTTTGACTTTGCATATAGATAGAAGACTTGTGGGATATTAGTCTTCACCCCTTTGCTCTATAATACTGTTATATACAATCAAGATATTCTTTTCCATATTTCAAGAAGATTCAAGCTTCAAATTCAAAGAGAAGAGATCAAGATAAAACAAATTAGAGCTTCAATTCACACATCATTTATTCATTCTTGTTTATGAGAGGTCTTCGCTAGAGGTTGTTCTAGTGATTTGACAAGTGAGAAATCATTACTGTGATGATGATTTGAGAAGAAGGGGGGACACTATCTTGATAGAGTATTGTTTTTGTATTGGATTCGGAAACTCTATCTTGATATAGGATTTATTATTAATTAAGATAAGACTCACTATCTTGATATAGTGAGATATTGAAGAAGGTGTCCACTACTTTGGACTAGCAAAGAAGTGTAAAGCTAGGTACTTGGTGTATATAGTGAAAAAGGTGCTCACTACTTTTGATTAGTGGAGATTTGTAAAGGCATACTATCTTGACATAATGTGATGAAGAATGTGATCACTTTCTTAGAAGAGATGCGTTTTTACGGGTGATCCCTACCATTTTAGGGAGAGGACCGGTGAAGAAAACTTTAGGGTGATTTAGGGTGATTAGTTAGCATCCACTTAAACCTCTATACATCGGTTGTGAATCTATTTCCTTAAATTCTTTACATCAGTTGCGAATCTCTTTGTTTATTTATTATTAGCATGCACAACAAATGTTATTCCTACATAAGGTTTAAAGTTGAAGTAAATATTCTTCTTTAAAAGAAAACTATCCACCCCCCCCCCCCCCCCGAAATTTATGAAACGTCATCTAAATCTCTTTACGTTATCTAAAAGGTGCTATCTGAATCTTTCGGGCACCGACCACCAATCTCATCACCAACTATAAATCTTTTATATGTATCCAAACAAGAGTTTTATTTTACTAACGGATTAAGATAATTCTGTTTGTTGTTGATTTAAAATTTATCAAACATTGTCACTTCTAACTAAATATTATTTAATAGTAAAATTTATAAAATGTTTATGAGCAATGATTATTCAAAAACTGAAGATGTAGGTCCCAGCAGAGCCCAGTTGGACCCGCAAGACTCACCTTGAAAAGGGACGTCTGCGCAGTTGAACCCGCAAGACTCCTTAACGGACGTCTGCGCGGTTGAACCCGCAAGACTTAACTAAAGGAACGTCTGCGCAGAAACCAACTGGATCGGCAGGACCCACCACGCTCAGAGACGTGACGTCCTCACGTGCGGTACGCAAGCTGTCCCCGCAGGAAACGCCTCCCAATGGTTTCCAAGTACTCCGCCTGTTCCCGCAGTCGCGGATACCAGCCATCAGGGAAGGCTACCCGCGCAGCATGGCTACACGCACAAGGCTTAACTCTCATAATAATTCAGCAGTCACCTGAAGAAGGAATGAGCAAGCCGGGAACAGTCCCGCACAAAGGCGGGAGGGGGAATACTCCCGCCCAAATGAGCCAGTCCGTACGATACTGAGAATCTTTTGTACTGTACCTGACGAGGTATGGTCAAAAGATCTGACCAAAGATACGACAGCTCATTGACAACAGTATGGCGAGCAGCATGCTCTTGTACTGTATGTCACTATTAGCCGCTACCTACTCACCAACTCCTGACATACCACGTGCATAGCCTGTAGTTGGTGGAAAAGGAATAGTACACAGCAGGCATGGTCACTATCAGCCGCTGCCTACCCACCAACTACCAGCATGGCACGTGCGTAGGCCACAGTTGGTTGAACAGGAATACTATTCAGCAGGCTACACCTCCATGGAAACCTACCTTCGGCTATAAATACCCCAAATGGTATGATCATCTCATCTTATCTTGTATCTGATATATTATACCTGATATCTGCTCTAGCAATCTCTTAATATACATTTATATTTAAAGAGCAATCTAGTCTGATTCTCACGCCGGAGGGTGGTCACAAGGAGGAACCCCCCCTTCTCAGTGACGAGCTCACGGTGTCTGTTTTGCAGGTTATCAGAAGAACCATCTTTGCCGGGTCTAACCCCTCGTGGGAAACATCTATCTAACCCCCAGGTTACCCGTAATCTGCCCGGGGTCCGGTTGGTGTTTCTTCATTGGCGCCATCCGTGCATAAAAGCTAGAACTTCATTTTTCTCCAGTTTTTTCAAAACTTCTGGAAAGATGGTTAAAGAAACTCCGGTAACCACAACCCCAGCTACTGGGGGGAATACCGACTACACAGTTTTTACGAACACTACCCCGGTTACCCAAGCCGGGGCAAGTGCAGTAAATTTTACGAACACTACCCCAGTTACCCAAACTGGGGCAAGTGCAGTAAACAACCATCCCCTGGGATTCAATAATACCCAGGCGGAAAGACAACAGACGAGACTGATGCGTGTAGAACCCCAGTTGGGGAAAACACGAATAAAATTACAGCTTCAATGTTGGAGACTACATACTGCGTAAACAACGAGATCCCGAACCAGGTGCGTATCGGCTCGATGGTACTCCCATCCCAACAACATGGAAGGGAGCTCAATTACACAGTTTACATGTAGATCAATTCCAAATTTGTAAAGAAAGGGCCCAGAGCCACTTCTAATGGAAATGATTCTCCTTAGAACATCGACGCTGATGATTCTACATTTATACTTATATGAACTTTCAAACACTGATGCCGGTTTTCACCGCATACATAAGTGTGAAAGTCGTTGCGTAGGGAAGGCGGCAAAACCCGCATAAACCCAAAAAACGGCAAACCTTCACGCAGGTCAGTTAAAGGTAAAGTTCAGTCATCCCACTAAATGAAAGTGCCGGTCTATCCGCATGAATCATGATATAGGAAACTGAACACTAACCTATTAACAACCGCGCGTCGAACGGTTAATTTATTTAACACGGATATGCCGGTTTTCACCGCATAATTACGTGGAAAGTCGTTGCGTGGGGAAGGCGGCAAAACCCGCATAAACCCAAAAAACGGCAAACCTTCACGCAGGTCAGTTAAAGGTAAAGTTCAGTCATCCCACTAAATGAAAGTGCCGGTCTATCCGCATGAATCATGAGAGGAAACTGAACACTAACCTATTAACAACCGCGCGTCGAACGGTTAATTTATTTAACACGGATATGCCGGTTTTCACCGCATAATTACGTGGAGAGTCGTTGCGTGGGGAAGGCGGCAAAACCCGCATAAACCCAAAAAAACAGCAAACCTTCACGCAGGTCAGTTAAAGGTAAAGTTCAGTCATCCCACTAAATGAAAGTGCCGGTCTATCCGCATGAATCATGAGAGGAAACTGAACACTAACCTATTAACAACCGCGCGTCGAACGGTTAATTTATTTAACACTGATATGCAGGTTCTCATCGCATAATTACGTGGAAAGTCGTTGCGTGGGGAAGGCGGCAAAACCCGCATAAACCCAAAAAACGGTAAACCTTCACGCAGGTCAGATGTAGGTAAAGTTTAGCCATCCTACTAAGTGCAAGTGACGGTCCTACCCGCACAATCACGAAAGAGGAAGCAAAACTTCAACCTATTATCTACCACGTTCAAAGGTTAACTTATTCTAAACACTTGAAAAATTGCTAATTTAAGCAAAAGTATGCAAGTCATATAACGTTTACAAAGCAAGGAATCCAGTGAAAATAGCGGTCTTACCCGCACAAAGATTTATATTTCATAATACTCGTTACAAGAATGGCCGGGTAACTACCCTCCTACAAGAATATAAATCTATACAAGCTAAACCTATCCTAACATGGGGAAGGGATCTTCAGGATCAAGCTTCAGGGCCACTTCCACTTGGACCAGCACCATCAGTAGTGCGTGGCGGTTCAAGGAAAGCTTTAAGGATAGCTAGCCCATCATCAGCAGCAGCAGCTTCGTTCACCTTCTCCACCACCGGATGCGGGAAGGCGGCATACTGATTCACTGCTTGGTCGTATACAGCTTCAGTATCCACATCAAATAAAGGGAAGTTGGAAGGCGGGATGCCTTTCTCAACGAACCCTAGACCAAGCAGGAAGCCGGCCTTTTCCCCATCCTCATGAGAAGCGTTGAGGGCTGCGCTCATAGCATCGTCATAAGACGTCTCCGTGAAGACTCGATGCACAACCTACAAGGAAAAATACAAATATCAAAACCTTTTCTATTTACAAAGAAAAGCGCGAAGACTTTATAAAGCTAAACATACCTGAGACAACGCTTCTCGAAGAAGCCATACCTTGGCAACCAGAGCCTCCTGGAGGGCAGCTTGAGCTTCGTTACGGGCGCGTTCGGCTTCACTTTTATTGAGGTAGGCAAGTAACACTTCTTTAGCCGCAGCCTCTTCGACGCCCTTTAGCTTCCGCTCAGTATGGTCAAGCACCCCCCTCTGGTCCAAGATCTCCTGGAGCTTTTTGGCGTCTTCCATCGCCAAGGCATTATGAGCCTGCTGGAGAGCCTATAATTTGGCCTTAAGCTCCTCATTCTCCACGCGTAGAGGCTCAGCAACAGCTTCAGCCTTGGTGGCCCTCTCGGTTGCGTTCCGTGCAGTTTCCTTAGCTAGCCGAAGCTGTTCATTAACAGCTTGGGCAGCCTTGGAACGGGCCTCGAGCCGGGCCTGAACTTCAACCTCGAGGGCCTTGAAGGCCTTCTCCTTTTCCGCAGCCACTGCGGTAAGCCTTAAGTTCTCCTCCCGGACAGCCCGCGCCTGAGCTACTTCTTGGATGCGAGCTGCTTTTAACTTGTCGTTTTCACGACAAAGCAGCTCGACGCGCGGCTGCATCCGGGCCAGGAGAACCCGAAGCTCATTGGTTAGCCTACCCTCCTGGTAGCTAGCCATGGCTTCCCCCAACGCACCACTGGGAGCTGCGTGACGAGCCCACTCCACGCACTCCACAGGTGTGCGAAGGGTTGTTCCTCGGCGGATGTTCCATCGTGGAACATACACTTCATTGGAATCCGACACTGCAAAAAACAAAAAGCAGTTAGGAAAAGATGATCTCTAAAAAAAAAAAAAAAGAAGGCCAAAAGAACCCTACGCACCTGTAGGGTCAACAACAGGCCGATAGCCGCCAAACCCATCACCTGAACCCAAAGGAAATCCATCCAAGAGGTCAGGCAGATGGGAAGGAGGCAGAGGTTGGCGATAAGCCCCAAATATACCTGAAGGATCGGCTGAAGCTGCCGATGTCGGAGGCATGGAGGCCGCCGCGGTAGAAACCAACGGAGGTGAACTCACCGGAGGTGAACTCACAACCGTGGTCGCCGCTGCGGAATGCGCAGAAAAAGTAACCGCCGGCTCAGTGAAAGATGCGATAAAAATGGCACTGACAGCCGGCGGTGATGTCATCACAGCTGGAACAGTCGGCTCAACGGAGTGAGCAACTGAACCAGCGGAAGCAGCAGGCGCAGCCGCCTGGGTCGTCGCCTCAGGTAGGCTGACCAAGCCTACCGTCATGGGCGGAGAGGTGCTCCTCCCCGCTCCACCCTGGAATGCGTCAACATCCACGCCTGCACAAAGAAGATAAGTGTTAATGATATTAAGCTATGAAGTTAAAAATAAAGTTTGTACTTACGGGTTTTCTTGAGCCTAAAAGTGCGGACAGGCGGGGATGAACCCGATGGAGCCGGCCTCTTCACGCCGCTCACCATTGTCATCCTGGGCTCTCCGGAGGTGACAGTCGTCGCAGCCTCCGGAGCGGTGGTCTTATCACCACCGGGGTTCCCCGCCACCTCCTCGCTCTCGGCCTCTGAGTCAGACCGAGGCACCGGATCGGCAGTGGAGGCCACATTCTCTTTCCCCTTCCCGCCGGCAGCCTTCTTCTTCCGCACCAACGGAGGACCATCTGCGGATTCCTCATCAGAACATAAGATTAGAGGAATTCCAGCAGAGGTTTCAACATTGAGGGGTCGAGGGTTGAATAGCGCCTTACCTGGCCGCCTGGCGCTCAGGATCTCGTGGCCTAGCGGGTAGACCTCCACGAACCGATCCGCCGTTTGTTCTAGGATGGGCAACTCGTTCTCATCTAGAGCACGAGTACCCATCCGAGCGGGACTGTCAGCCTCCCGCGGATACAGGAGCGACTGCAAGTCGTTCCCCTCTGAAATAAACAGGAAAGAAGTTAGAAGAGATTCTAAATCAACAAAAAGAAACAGAGCATACCGTAAGGAACAGAGTTCGAACCGTATTCAAGGACAATTGGGATCTTTTGCGCATCCACTTCCTTCCACACCCGGCTCATCCCGAGCATCACCATCCCGGACTCCGCAAACCGGTAAACCGGAGATTGGACTCGGGATATCTTCGAGAACCATTCCGCCTCCTGGTAGTTGGAGGCGTGAAGGCTGGGAAGTGCTTGCCCATTCTTGAATTTCACGGCAAGGGGGATGGCGCGAGCGGAGATGTAGAAGAACTCCCGCTTCCACGAGCGAAGACTGAGCTCGGTTGCCCAAATCTTCAAACCCTTGATCCGGGTTATCAACGTATACCACCCCTGGATGCACCTCCAAGAGTAGAAGGTCATCAGGCGGTCAACGAAGGGCTCAATGCTCAGATTGTTTGAAACTTCAAGATGGAATTGGTGGTTTTAACATAATTGATCACTATGTTCAAAACTACCAAAACCTCATGGAGAATCTACACAAGAGGTACTCAACGCTCCTGACTTGCGAGGAGGTTACAGACCTACCCGCATCATACCCAAAGATCAAGCAGAACAGTGGGAAATTCTGCGTAACATTAGGACTTCCGCGGGAAGAATCTCCATGGAAAACCTTAAAACTAAACCCTTTTCAAAAACCCTTTGCTTAAGTCCAAAAGTTCACCTTACTTTATTAAACATTCATGAGAAGAACATTGGACTGGGGGGACTTGAAGAGGTAGGTCCCAGCAGAGCCCAGTTGGACCCGCAAGACTCACCTTGAAAAGGGACGTCTGCGCAGTTGAACCCGCAAGACTCCTTAACGGACGTCTGCGCGGTTGAACCCGCAAGACTTAACTAAAGGAACGTCTGCGCAGAAACCAACTGGATCGGCAGGACCCACCACGCTCAGAGACGTGACGTCCTCACGTGCGGTACGCAAGCTGTCCCCGCAGGAAACGCCTCCCAATGGTTTCCAAGTACTCCGCCTGTTCCCGCAGTCGCGGATACCAGCCATCAGGGAAGGCTACCCGCGCAGCATGGCTACACGCACAAGGCTTAACTCTCATAATAATTCAGCAGTCACCTGAAGAAGGAATGAGCAAGCCGGGAACAGTCCCGCACAAAGGCGGGAGGGGGAATACTCCCGCCCAAATGAGCCAGTCCGTACGATACTGAGGATCTTTTGTACTGTACCTGACGAGGTATGGGCAAAAGATCTGACCAAAGATACGACAGCTCATTGACAACAGTATGGCGAGCAGCATGCTCTTGTACTGTATGTCACTATTAGCCGCTACCTACTCACCAACTCCTGACATACCACGTGCATAGCCTGTAGTTGGTGGAAAAGGAATAGTACACAGCAGGCCTGGTCACTATCAGCCGCTGCCTACCCACCAACTACCAGCATGGCACGTGCGTAGGCCACAGTTGGTTGAACAGGAATACTATTCAGCAGGCTACACCTCCTTGGAAACCTACCTTCGGCTATAAATACCCCAAATGGTATGATCATCTCATCTTATCTTGTATCTGATATATTATACCTGATATCTGCTCTAGCAATCTCTTAATATACATTTATATTTAAAGAGCAATCTAGTCTGATTCTCACGCCGGAGGGTGGTCACAAGGAGGAACCCCCCCTTCTCAGTGACGAGCTCACGATGTCTGTTTTGCAGGTTATCAGAAGAACCATCTTTGCCGGGTCTAACCCCTCGTGGGAAACATCTATCTAACCCCCAGGTTACCCGTAATCTGCCCGGGGTCCGGTTGGTGTTTCTTCAAAAACCAAATACATAGATTCGCTATATCAATATAAATATTTGTTGAAAAGTTATAATAGTATAAAAAATAAGTGGTTGTGAATGCAATGGAAATAGAAATAGATTAGTAGATTATCTGTTAAATAAAATTAAAAAAACATATATATTATTTAATTAAATTATAAATATTCTAACATAAAGGCTCTATGTTACTGATAGACTTTAAAGCACAGATTAAAGCTTTATATCACATTAAAGCCTTCTTGTTTTATCACTTTGTTGTGGTTTAAAGTTGCTATTACCGCCACTTACCGTGTGTTAATGCCTTGAAATCCCCTTTCTTGCTACTCCAGGGCGATACGCCATGCTTTAAAGCCATATCACACTACTTTAACATCCTCCTTTGCATCCCACAACAAGGAGTTTAATCTTCTTAGAAGTTATCTTTTTATAAAGTATAAATTTGACCAAATTTTAAGTCTTTTTTATTTGCAATCATGACAATCTTTTTATTGAAAGGTAGAATGATTACATGTATGAATCCAAATATTAAAAGGTTTTTATTAAGTTACATGAATATCATCTTTGTATTAGCTTATGTTTAGGGTTCTTGAAATTATTATATTTGCATAAAGTTAATAAACATTTTTTATAACAAAGATTTCTCATTAAACTTAAAACGATTACAATAAAGTGACAGATAAACGGGCAATAAGCTGTGCCGCAATCCCCTTTTAACTCATAAACTATGAATAAAAGTTAATTAAATTTTTATAATTTTAATAGGATTTAAAATTAACCTAATCAACACTTTTTTAACATAAATGATAATATTACGGGGTATTAATTTTTAGTGATTCTTATAAATAATAATATCAATAAGCTTTGACATGATATTATTGGTGTCGTCTTTATCCTAATGAAATGAAGATTAGATCCCAATGAGGTAAAAAAATGACCAAATTGAAGATTTTCAGAAATAGTTAAACTCAAAGAGATCCAATCTAGATTGATAAGTAAGCTCGTTTGACATAGAAAACTTCATTCTTATTTTTCGAACGATCAACAAAGTTCGACCACACAGACATAACGCATTGCCAAAAGGTGCCCGTGATCGCAAACATCGTTATTGACCTAATCCGCCATCAATTACATGGTAAACCCATCACCTAAAACCCATTATGGTAAAACCATTGAAACTTGAACCGAAAACTCTAATAAAGAACATCATCCATACATAAAACACAATTAGAAAGAAATTAAAAAAGTGATGAAAAACGTTACGAAAACAACTATTTGTGACGTCACCCACACACATTTTACTTTGCTTACGCCACCACCGTTTACCATTTTCAAAGCAGTGACAATGGTGGGACCGGCGAGTGAATGACGTCAGCATCGATGGCTCGTGGACGTTGAACATTATGTTTGACGAGCCCATGACTGTGTTCGAGTTTCAGGTGGATAAACACAAACCGGTTCCATGTTTTGTTTTGTTTTTTTAAATATACCAACGAATCATTTTTTATTTTTATTTCCGTATGCTGTCTTTGAACTTTTTTTTAAGATATAACATAGCAAAACAAATCATTTTCTTTCGTATGCTGTCTTTGAAATTATTTTTTTAAGATCATAACAGATCATTTTTTTTATTTTATTTTGTATTTTCGTATGCATGTTGTCTTTGAAATTATTTTCAAGTGGTAACACAAGAGAACATTTTTTACTTTCATATTTTGTCTTTGATTCATTTAGATATAACTGAACACATAATTTTTTGATTTTATACCGTGTGATTTCCTTTCCTTATAGATATAACATTTCTAACATAACAAATCATTTTCTATTTTCATATTTTGTCTTTGTTTTTTATTTCTTTTAGATATAACATACCAATTCTATTTTATTATTTTTTTTACAAAATTGGTATGCTATTTCTCATTCAAATCAAAACGATTACAATAAAATGGCAGGCAAACGAGCAACAAGCTGCGCCGCAACCCTCTTTTGAATAGCAAAACCAATCCTACTAAAAACGAAGCGTTGGGCCGTAGGAGCCGAAAAATACCATGTACGACATACCAAATCATTTTTTATTTTGGTATTTCATCTTTGATGTTTGAATTTGTTTATTATTGGTAGTTCTTCATGTCTAGCTTGGCTTGTTTTTGTGGGATTTTCGGGTTGAACTGGTGACTACGAGTCTACAAATTTGAAGAAACTAAATTGGACTAACTGGGTTGGCCAAACCTGTCAAAATGGGCCGAGTTTATGGGTTTGGGCTTTAACATGGAATTATACATTTAAGTCCAATAAAACGATAGGTTTAAAAAAGGCAGAATGTTTCATTTCTTTCAAAGATCCATGGAAAAAATGAATGAAAAAACAAAAAAAAAACAGCACGAAATTGGTTAAATTAAAAACCTATACTCGCATTAGTAATTTAGTATGCCCGTAGGGTCTGTTTCTCGGCAGGTTGCATACTGTAAAACCCATTTTTTTAATATGTAAGCTGAATTGTATTACTTACGCCCTGCTTGCGGTGCGCGCATATAATGTATATATGTGTGAACCCTCGGGTGGGCAAAAGTAAAAGTGCACTAATTTTGACGTTATTTTACTAATCTCGTGAAAATAACGTTAAAAGTGGCGGAAGGTTAATCAGGCATCATGTGGTGGCGTTGATAGCCGAAAGACAAGGGCACATGCACCAATCAGCCGGTGTCCCTGATGATTGAGTGCTATGTGCCTTATGTCCAAGGCTTGATGCAAAACTACTATCGAGCCGGGGGTCTCACCGGAAGCAGCCTCTCTATCCCTATGGGATAGAGGTAAGACTGTCTACATCTTACCCTCCTCAGACCCTACCATAGCATTGCTATTGGTGGGATATACTGAGTACGATGATGATGATGATGATGAATTGTATTACTTGTAACCCACCCGGACTGACAAATTCGTCTTCATTTGGATGGTTTCGTTAGTTTCAACTCTCTATTTTTTCCGTCAAGTTTATTGTGCTTCAAGTTAAGCATATAACTTTTGATATAGGTTATGTTGATTCAAGATTTCTAGAGCCGTGTCACTTTTGGTACACGATTGTCTTGATACAATATTTCTAAAACCATGAAACTTTTAGTATGGTTTTGGGTTTAGCCGAGACATCTAGCACTATGTGCAATAACCAAAGATATGTTATTTTTATTTTTTTTTTATTTATTTTTTTTGGTGTAATGTGATATATATAATTGTGTGACTTGTAAGTTGTGTCCATTCATACAAGCCCAAAAGACAATGTGGCGAAGTATTACCAGCAACAGCTGATATTCTTAAATTTTCACAGGCCCAAAAGACAATGTGGCGGAGTATTACCAGCAACAGCCTGGTATGGTATGTGACAAATTTAGCAAACATGCTTCTTTTTCTTGCAAAAGTTTACGCTTCTTTGTTGGTGATCATTGCATTTGCATCTAATTTAGATTCACTTATTGATCTTGTATCGGGATTTATCCTTTGATTTACCACTTTCTCCATGCAAATTCCAAACCCGTCTCAATATCCGACTGGAAAGAAACAAATGCATCCTTTGGTTGGTTAGCATGAACTTACCAATTGTTTTTTTTAACAAGTTAGGAAAAACTTATATCCCTACCAGTACCCTGCTAACTGATGGGATCATATAAAACACGTTAAGTGTAACTGACCTAGGGGTGAAGATTTAAGGTCTTCTTACTTTTTTTAAGCTAATGACTCAGTTATGGCAACTCTTGGATTGCAAATAATATTGGAGTCATTCGCACACTACCATAACCATCCATAATGCATTGTCATGTTTGTTTTTGAATGTCACTATTTTATATGAACAAATTACATTAATATACATTTCTCCATGCATTTGGTCCCACATTTTACACAAATCATTTTGAGTTTATTATTATTATTTTTGTATAATTATGTGGCATCAATGTATATATGTTCGGCCTTCAGGCCTCCATTTGGACCATCTAACAAGTTACAAAAATTAGCCATTAGGTCTAGCCGTTTAGAACCCAACAACCTGTCTCAACTAAGCACGAGAGCTTCATATTCATGCGCCAATGTGGTAGCGTGTCATATACTACAAATCTACAATATACCTATCTATCATTAGTATCATCTATTCCTTAAATGAATGTCATGTTACAAGACAAGATACTTTTCGTTACTATGTTGCAATCATTAAATAAGGAATAATGTCGAGATCGATGTCAACTCTTCTCCTATGTAACTACTTTCTTTGGTGAGACGTCTATTCATTATATTCTCTTTAGCATTTATGCGAGATCATGCAAACTTTCTTTCATGTTGAAACTTGATCATGAGTTGTAATCTTTTGGAGATGCTACCAATAGTCTTATTTATATTTGGTTCAAGTTTCAAAACTCTCAAAACACAATTAGAGTTCTGAACGTGAAAACGTAATACATGTGTTGCTACACAGATCCATCAAGATGGAGGTTAAGATCACAACATCAGCTAAGAAGATAAATCCACCGCAGTTTTGCCTTCTTCGTCTCACACCAGATCTATAAAACCATGAATAACTCATTAGAAAGAATCCAAGGAAGAAGCATCGGGATCACACTTCAACGCTCAAGCCAATACTGGATTCACCATTGATATATATATATATAGGGTAAGGTTAAAATGAAAACCCATTTGAGTTGTGAAAACCCGCGAAAACCCTATGTAACATCGTTTTTTTTGTTACATGTAATATATGTTGTAACATTTAATACAAAACATCGAAACATAAAAAAAAATGTTTTGCTATTTTTTAACATTTTTTTACTAATTTTTATATATGTTTTCAGAATAGAGAAAAAGTTATATTTATATTTACATTTTTTATTCACTTTAATTGTGGACCACAAGATTTAAACATTAATTAAAAACATGTGGTTGAGAATGAGTTTCTAGAGTTTTCATAACTCAAGTGGGTTTTCATTTTATACTTAACCTATATATATAGTTCACTTTTTATCAGAAGCTATCTTCTCCTTACATCACATACACAAATACTCATATTCTTTGTTATGAATGCATACATACATACACATACACAAATACTCACATACATACATATGTATGCATTCATAACAAAGAATATGAGTATTTGTGTATGTGATGTAAGGAGAAGATAGCTTATGATAAAAAGTGAACTTTCTTTCATAATAGATGATGGGCTTTATGTATTAGGCTAAAAACTCAATGGGCTGGGCCCAATTAAAAGTAAACTCCACAAAATCTTTTGTCGCTACACAATAGAAATATTATTTTAAAAGCAAATATTTTAATTACAACGTTTATCAGAATTTTAATTTTATAATATTACCTTTTGTCAATCGAACCGTCCCACGCAACTGGAATGAGGTCCCTTAAAATGTTAAAATATTTCGGCTGTGCCCATTTAAACGTAAACTCCACAAAATCTTTTGTCGCTACAGAGTAGAAATATTATTTTAAAAACAAATATTTTAATTACACATTTATCAGGATTTGAATTTTATAATATTAACTTTTGTCAATTGAACCTCCCACGCAACTGGAAAATTAGGTCACTTAAAATGTTAAAATATTTCGTGGTCGATATTACATCGAGAATCTTTTGAACGGGAGTTGGAGTCACCACAAAATTTTTATATCAATAAAATTTACATCATATATTTGTTTATGGTTAGGTTATAATAGGAAGTATAGTTTTTGTAGAAAGAATAAAAAGTAATCTTGGTAATTGATTTTGAACATGGAGGGTTGAGATTAGTTTAGGGGAAAATCAAGTATAAACATAAGGGGAATGGAATAAAAGGAATAACACATTTGTTGTCTTTCTCTCTTTACATACAAGGCACATGCTAAATTTTCCTATCATTTTAAAACGTCCATAACTTTTTTTTTACTACGTTTTTATTGAAAAACAAATTCACCATAATAATGAGTATTTTTTTATCTTTAATATGAGTACCATATTGTAATATAAAAATTAAAAAAAATAGTGGGTTTTTTACAAATTATGTTTTACAAAATTGTGTTATACAATAGTATTTTTCGTTGTGTTTTTTTTTCATTATGTTTTTTTCATTGTGTCATACAATTGTGTTTTTTATTGTGTTTTTATCATTGTTTTTTTTTTCATAGTGTTTTTTTCTATTGTGTTTTTTATATTGTGTTTTTTATAGTGTTTTACATTGTGTTTTTTATAGTGTTTTCCATTGTGACGGTGGGTGACAGGTGTGGTGGCGGTGGGCGGTGGAGGATGTAGAAGATGAGTGAAGATATAATTGGGTTTTATGTAAGTGGGTTTTTGAAATTAAGTTAAGTGGGTTTTGAGATTAAAGTAAGTGGGTTTTTATATAAAAGTGTTAAGACAAAAATGTCATCCTTCCTAGCCTTCTTAGAAAATTCAAACTTCTTATTTGAACATGACCCTATTTGTTTATATGATTTAACTATAGCACGTGTGTCAAGCTAAAAAGATTTTTAAGAGTAAATGAGGCAATAAATGATTTACATGTAAAAAAAATAGAATGATTTGAGAAGTAGTGATTATATTAAAGTAGAAGGAAAACAGACAACAAGGTTATTATTACATCCTTTTAAATTGTAAAATCCAATCATTAAAAATGACATTGACAAAAGTTGAAGTCATAACTCTACTTCTTGGTTTATATATAGGTTTTTTTTAATAACAATAAATTTCTCACTTGATGAAAACAAATAACAAGGTTACTATTACATCCTTTTAATAACTCAATAGTTAGCATGCAACATTAATTTATCGTATTTATTATTATTATTATTATTTCGGTTGTCTAAATCTAATTTAGTATTATTTTACTTGTTTTATCATCATTTAGTTATTCACTTTTTTACATTATTAAATTCATATATTTATATGTCTTTTACATGTGAGCTAAGGTCATATGCCTTTTTATACATCATCATTCCATATTTCCATGTCACCGCATCTTTTCAAAATATTCTGCTTTCAATCCTCGGCCCTAATATTATATTTTTATTCACAATATTATATTTAAAAGCAACAATTCACTATATTAAATGATATTAAAGTTGGTATATGTATTATAGTTATATCTAGTATACATTGAAAATCACCATTTTCAAATGTATCAACATTTGCCGATTTATGCAAGCAGGGGCGGACCCACATAGTGTGGATCGGGGTCCCGGGACACCAATGTTTTTTAAAAATTTATTAGAAGCGGTATATTAAATTTTTTGAGGAGCCCATAAGATTTAATACTTGGAACCCATACTATTAATGTTGATGTGGTCTGGTGGAAAGTCCCTTGTTTTATCTTTGAAAGGTCATGGGTTCAAGTCTTACAAGGCTCAGTTTTTGGTTTTTTGTGTTAATTTTTAGTGTTAATCAATCATTTGATTGCTAATGTTGCAATGATAACTTTGGAAACATTCAAACACCTCTAAAATACATATCATTGTTTTCAACTTTATGCATGGTTTTCTTTAGAAACATTCAAACACTTTAAAATATCAGTTTTATTTTTCACTAGTTTAAGTTAATGGTTTTCAACACATGCTTATGAAAGGGTGGATCTAGGTTCTATCTCAAAAATGTTTAAAAAAGGGAAAACAAAGTGTTTATGTGTCAACCCGACCCATTTTGACCCGTTCAGGTAGTGATGATTGAAAAGAAAGTTTTATTATGATATTGTTTTTTATTATGTTCTTCGCCTCGACCCGACCTGAACAACGACCGACCCGAAAAATTTGAACACCGAAAATATGGGACCCCATTGGCAAAAAATCCTGGGTCCGCCACTGTATGCAAGGGTAGAACTAATATAAGCACTTATATGAGTAAATGAAAAAAAAAAGGCTAGTAGGATGTATTGTGAAAGAATAAAGAAATTGTTTTCTTGTTCAATCATAAATAAAAATTTCATAGAAAATTCATCGATAACTTAAATGTAGTTGGCACATTGCACATGTTACTAAAGCCAAAGTTCAAAAAATATAATAAATGCGAGTCAGTAGGTTATCGTTTGTTTCAGTCACCTTCCCTAGTAACAGGTTAAATACATTCAAAAATAATAAAATAATGATCTTAACATGTTATATGTAATACATATCAAATTTAATATATTTGATACAGTTAATCCTACTAAAAAGTAACAAAATTAAATTCTCTTTACGATGCACTTCTTCTTTTGGAACGACTAACACGCATTGATATACATCAGGTTTGGTTTATGAAATGGGTTAATTAAATTCCATGTTTACTCGCATCCGAACCCGAAAACCCGCCATGATCCTACCATCAACAACTAATGGAGCCACATTTAATCTTTATTTTTAATTTCTGCAATTTTTTTTCCACGTTTATTTTTCTGTATTTTATTTCTTTTAGTTATTAAGTAGTGCTATTAGTTTGTTACCTTGTCACACCCTAACTCACGGCAAAATATGCGGAGGCACGAACTGTTGGTTCACAACTCACAAGACACTATCATAAAATTTAAATGACAATATCTAAAGTAACTTTATTAATTTCAAATTAAGTACACAAGTCTCAATCAATTACAAATAAAATCAAAACAAATAATGTAATAAAAACTTGTCTGTTTTATTTATAATCTAAAGCCCATTCTATGTGATCTTCAACCTTCACTTCAAACCAAAGAATAACCTGCAATATGTGTACAAAATCGAATATATTATTATCAGCACAAGTTTGAATAAGTAATCACTAGATTTTGACACTAACTATAATATATGTAAGAAATAAGTAAACAATTATTGTGAGCATCAACAATTAAATGAAAGAGCAAATAATTGGTATCGTTTGACCATTGCCTTGCGAATCGGGTTTTGGCTACTAAGACTGCGTATGACATACCTCATATGAAAGACTTTAGTGACAGACCTCTCTAAGTGCAATTACATAAACAAATAAACAAGTAAGCATATAACATATAAGCATTCAATTGATCAACCACACAATAATCATGCTTTGCTAGTTTTGGATAATATGTAATATGAATAAGTATGCATAAAGTCCCTAAAAATGTTTAAGAGCAGTAAAATAGGGAGTCACCTTATTAATTAGGTGAGACATAGATAATAAAATAAAGAATTAAAAGAAGCTCGAGTCTTTAACGTGCTGATTGATCCAACACGAATGAACCTGAAACTTTAATACACATAGAATTGAAAACAAGAACATAGCCGCTGGAATCAAGTAAAACGGATGAATAAAACTCAAGATCTGAGATTTTTAACGTTTAAGCGAGCTGGTACTGTTCAGAATTCGAACTTCGAATCGAGAGTAAGGTTCTAACTAGTACACTTAAAGTATCAAAACAAACATAAAAGTCTTCTGACCTGAAATCTAGTTTCGATCAGAAGGTATAGTAATCGAAAAAGTACCAAAATTGACTTTTATAATCCTAAATGGGTTTTAGAGCAATTGACCGACAAAACCCTATCAATCTATAAATTTGGTTGAGGGATTTTCTTAGTTGGATGAAAACAAATGTTTTATTAGAAGACAACTTACCCAGCAAAATAAAGGAACGATGAGAAAATACAAGTCAAAGAATCTTGAAGCTTGAAAGTCAAACCGTAAAATGAAGATTCTTGAAGAAAAGCACCATGAACATCATATGAATGAAAAATAAAGGTGGAGGCCGAGTTTAGAGAAATATTTAGGTTTTGGAAGCTAGGGTTTTAAGAAAAATAGTTTGAATTCGTTTATTAATAGTATACTAAGTAAATGGGCTCGTTTAGGAAACAAAATAATCAATTAATGACAAAATCAAACCTAATAAATTAACAAATTCATTTTTATTAATATAGAATGAACTTGGACATGTCCAAATGACTTTTCTTGTAGCTTAATTTTCGTTAATTGGATCGAAAATGGGAAGATATGGCATTAAAACGAAATCAAAACGAGTATTGCTGAACTAGCAGTTGGTCGCGCTACACGACCAACATAGGACAGCCTCGTCGCACTATGCAATGGGTGGGTTTTCATCGGATTTTTCAATTTGTCATTTTTAGTCCCTGAACTTCTATAAAATGCGTTTTAAGCCAAAAGAAGCGATTTTAAGGGTTTCTAAGAGTCGTTTGACGAGTTTGAAAGTTATAAGAATATAAAATCAGTTAAACCAAGTTAAATACTAATAAATCTAAGTTTTTATTAATACGAAAGATCCAAATAAAATTCTCGAATCGGGTTAAACAGGAACGAATACAAATATGAAAAATCCGAGATGTTACATTACCCGTGTTTAGAAGCAGTTCCTATTTTATTGGTTTTTCTCCTATGTAAGTGTTCATATTCAATGAAGAAGAAAGGAGTTTTATGATAATAAAGTTTCTTTGGTTAATTTTATCTCAATTGATTTTGAGTTAAAGTTGATTTGTCTTTGCTAGCTCGATTTTGGCATCTTGAGTGGTGATCTTACACTCAGGAGTGGTGAATATGTATCTCCGATAGTTTATTGTAGGCCAACGGTTTATTTCGGTGGTGCATTTGAATCCGAAAACAGGTCGTTGATCTATCCGTTTTATTTATCAACTCAATTCGTACCCGTTATTTGTGATTTTACTATCATTTGGTCTCAGAGCTTAAGCGATTCATGTAGACTCTTGTTTTTCTACCTGTCACCTACAAAAAAATAATAAAATAAAATAAAAAAACGAGTTATACACGATGAAGACAGAGATTCTTCAATACGATGACGATGGAATTGTCCCCGATGAAGAAGAGTACATGTTTGTGACGAAGGCTCTATACGAAACTACTAAATTAATCTGTCAAACCTGAAGAATCTAAGAACCATTGTTTTTGCATGGGGAGAAGTATAATTATACAACTTTTGCTATAGCCGGTAAAATTCAACTACTATGACGTTTATTGATGTGGTCAAGGGCGGATTTCAGTTCAATGGCAGGGGTAACATCCATGACCCTCAACTTTTTTGGTGAAATGGAAATTTTTAATTTTTTTAACGTTTTATATATAGCGTTACCCCTCAAATTATTTACGTTACCCCTCAAACATCGACGGAACTGAAAGACAGAATACTTTAGATAAAAAGAATTTCAAGAAATCGGAATTTATTTGTTGACTGACCGAAAGCCGAGCGGATGCTTCTCAGAATAGAAGGATGAAGATAGCTTATGGTGTATTTGGCCCACCTTATATATTATATAACACATGTTTGTTTTTTCTTAAATAAAGTATGCAAACATGTAAATGTCAAATTAATCTTTAATAATATTATAGTATAATTTTATAATTTCTTTATCATTTGGTTTTATATAACAATAGAAAGACTATATTTTTTTGGGTTTTTGTTAACTTTGTTTTTTGTTTTCTTAAATCTTTTAGATAGTTATGATTTATTTATAATTTAATAAATTTTGTGCTTTTCTTATGATAAATTTATTTTTAACCTTTGTTGTCAGTGGAATTTGAACCTAGTACCTTCGAAACTCTCTTAATCCAAAATGTTTAAAGGCTTTGCTTTTGTTAATGGATCACCAACCCCCCCCCCCTTTTTTACTATTTTCCATTTCTACATTTCATCCTTGCGCATGAGTTATGCAAATATTTTTGTATCATTTAAATTTTATCGGATGCCAAAAAAGAAAAAAACATTCTCGCATTATAGTATTTCGATTGTTAAAAACCTATTTAAATGTAAATGGAAAATCAAAATTCTATTGGGACCATAGTTAAAAAAAAAAAAAAAAAACCCCTAGTTTCACTGCTGGCCTCAAATGTTTTTAAAATCCCAACATCCTCATCTCTCAAAGTTTTATTTAGAAGCCCAACACTGAATGATGATTAAAAGTCCACTATTTAATTAAAACTAAAAAGTTCACCTTATATTAAAAGCTTAACTTTTTAAGGGTTTTTGAAAATTGAACCGGGTAAAACAAAACGACAAAACATAACAACCAGAGGTGTCAACATTCGACCAACGACAATCTTATCTGACGGTACACTCCTCGCCGAATCACCTGTGCCACCGTCTCACCGTTGATTTACTAGTTGCAACCGCAACCATTTGTTTACGGATATTGAAGCTACCATTGGTACTTTTACCGATTGCAACTTATCAAGACAGATTTACGCAGTCGAATACTTGAAGAGTATTTAACAATGCTTTAGTTTATGCGGCCGAAAGAGAAATAGTTAATTACATAACATAAGACGATATAAGAGCTATATTTCAATATTTCAAATGTCGGAGAGTAGAAATCTGTTAGGTACATGTTTAATTTTATGTATTATGGTGTTTCTTTAACTTATGGTTAAAAAATTTTTACACTACCTTTGGAATTACTGTCTAGATCCGCCAATGTTCCTAAGTCATGTTATTTCATGATAATTAAAGAAAGAGATATGCATAGCTTCATGACCACCACTAAAACATCATTTTATGTAAGTAAGTAGCTTATATTCAGTATTCATAAGATAACTTACTTTAAAGATGTGACAATCCCTTAAATTACTAAGTGAATTGTCTTTGATATTTTAGAAAAATTAAACATTATACCATACTTAAAATATCAATTAAGATTAGTTAAGTTGTAAATAATCAACCTTGAATTACCAAGTATTGACCCACACAACTCTTGTGCAATTATAGATAGAGCTCATGTAATAATCATCCAAGAGTTGTTTAAAATAGGTAATGTTGTATACTCACTTGACAAGTAATTAACCGATTTTAGTGGATTAACTTCAGCAATCCGTTTTCACAACATTGTCAACATTTTCATTTTAAGATGATCAATTACTACTAATAATTCATTTGACCCATGCTCATATTAGGATTTATGTTTTTTTTCTCGCTCAAGCCCTTACAAGAATGGCAGTTCCCCGGCTTATCATCAAGCTCAGTACTTGGTGTCTCTTTTAAAGTTTATTATCCAAGGCCTCACAAGAGTAGCAGTTCCCCGGCTTATCTTCAAGCTCGGCACTTGGTGTATCTTTTAAGAGTATTTTAACATTCCTCGTCAAGTGATAATTACAACATGACCTTTACTTTTATAAATCGATCACATGTTTAACCAATATTATTAAACTTTAATTTAGATTCATTATAAACCAATACAATACTATGAAAGTTTAGCCAATACTATGTATATTGTTATGCATCAAAGTAATAGATACAAACATGATCAAATTATAACAATCTAACCAATTTGGATGACTAATCTTTGACGCTAATGACTTTTTTCAAAAAGCTTAATCTCGTTGATCTTCAAAAGATTGATGGATTGGATAATTCCCTTATTAATGGTGGTGAAAGGAGGTGGTTGAAGTGGATTTAATGTTCTTCCAGGCGTGTTGAATGTCGTGGATGACCATTTAATTTATAGGCTGAGCTAGGCTCTCAATACGACCCGTGTTGAGCTGGGCACGACCGTGTTGATCAACTTGTCTTATTGTATTAGTTGCTTGTTGTCAGATGGTACAGTAGGAGAGAGAGCACGGCCGTGTTGACTCTGGGCACGACCGTGGTGAGCCTGGAAGCTTCTATTTTGTCATTTCTCTTGTACTATCAACACAGGCGTGTTGAGAGTCAACATGGCCCGTGTTGAGCCTCAGAATCCATTTTGTCTTTTTCTCTTGTACTTTCAACATGGGTTGAGTTGACGTCAACATAGCCATGTTGTGACTTCTGAATTTTGTCTTTTTTTTCGTATGCTTGTAACATGGTCATGTCTTGCTTAAACATGAGGTGTGTTGAGTTAGTTTCCACGGTTTTTCTTCGGTTTTCTTCGTATATCAGTTTGTTTTATTACTTAAGGATATATTTACCTAGAGATAGAAATTATAAACATTAGTTGTTATTTATTCTAATTCAATTGCTGATATTATACCGAATTGGAGATATCTCATTGTTTGAGTATTACATGCAGGATTCCCTAAGAGAACTACCTCCTGAACCACCACCAAAGCAAACATTAGGGAACCCATGCAAAATCCAGTCTCATTTCAAACTCTATAGCACTGGATATCCACCAGAAATACCTCCCGAGCCGCCACCGGATATTGTTAATTCAAGTTTGAGGACAAACTTCTTCAAAGAATGAGAGGATGATATACATGCCCGACTATGGGGTTGGCTATGAGGGCTCAAGTCCCAGGCCCACTCCCCTTTAGGGCCCATGGATGTTTTTAAAAAAATAATTTATATGTATGGCCCACTACATTTGAAAGGCCCAACAGGCTAAACATAAAAAAAGAATAGTGATAATCAGTTAATGCACCGAACTGCTTAAACCTAACTCCCAATCGCTGGACGCCAGCTTTCTTCCCTTTGCTAGCTATTGTTTATTTCTTTTAGTTATTAAGCAGTGCAATTAGTTGATTATCCATGTTTAGAAGCAGTTCCTATTTTATTGGTTTTTCTCCTATGTAAGTGTTCATATTCAATGAAGAAGAAAGGAGTTTCATGATGATAAAGTTTCTTTGGTTAATTTTATCTCAATGGATTTTGAGTTAAAGTTGATTTTTTTGCCAGCTCGATTTTGGCATCTCGAGTGGTGATCTTAGAGACGATTTCTTAGCCGGGGTGGTGATCTGTAACTCCGGTTGGTTATCACAGCCCGACGGTTTATTCGATGGTGTATCTATATCCGAAAACGAGCCGTTGATCTATCCGTTTTATTTATCATTTCAATTCCTACCCATTACTGGTGATTTTGCTATCACACATACTTACTAATCTTACTCGAAACCTCAATTAATTAAAGATGAATACTATTAAACTTTGATGCCACTAAACTGGAAAAATTTGATAATTTTTATTTTTTTGAACGACCAACATTAAATTCAAATTAATTTATGCAAAACTTGTAAAGTATACTTGACGTCGGTGCATAACTAAATAATTCTAATCCACAAAGAAACATAAATCAACAAGCAATGAAAACAATAAATATTGGTATGCTAATAAAAAAACCATAATTAAAATCTAGGGTGAGTTAATGTACAATAATTGCTTAATTGCTTAGCGCACATTAAGTGCGAATACCTTCAAGGTTAAAAAACAAAAATGTTCAAGTCAATTTCCAAACCTTAAAACTTTCAAGGTTAAACCCTTAAACATTCAAGTTAAAAACCTAAAACGTTCAAGGTTAAAACCTGATATTTTTCAAGGTTAAAACCTACAAAGTTCAGGGCTAAACCTAAACGTTCAGGCTTAACATGATATATTCAAGACTCAAAAGTCAAAAAATTGATCGATTGAAGATCCAAATGTGTTTATTTGGTAGAATTGATGATTAATTGGATATAGATTAATGATTTCGAGATCATGTGATGTGATTTCGTTGATCAATTTTAGAAAGGTTAACATGTCTTTTACCATTCTGATGATTGAGGCACGAATTGAACATCACATAGACAGAAATTTATATGAAAAACAAAACAATTATCTGGAGAATTGGTTCAAAGCTTGAACGACGATGATGAAAGGTGAGGAGACGACAACGATGAAATTCAGGGCTCGCGTGTTTTTGGCATCGAAGACGACGAAGAGTGTTGATGGTCGCATACGTAATGTACGATAAGCGATTATTGTACTGAATCTTTTACCTTAAAATCTAACATTGCATATTTATATAAATAAATTGAAGGTGTGGGCTCCATCAAAGTTGTGTGAGCATTTTCTCCATTAAGGTAAAGAGAAGGAGAGAAGATGGGACCAAAAAAGGAGTTGAGGATGACTACTTAATTGCTTTTAAAATTATTAATTAAGTACATATATCAAAAGGATTAAAAAATCAAGTCCTAAAAAAAATGATAAGGTTGATGCAGAGAACTAGTGGTTTATCTTCCTATCTAATAAAGCAATGGATATTCACCAAATCTCTTTAAATTTCTTTTATTTTATATCACAAATTCTCAAAAAAATCCAACTTGAACCATTTTCTTATGATCGGATCTTTTATAACCTAAAAGTGCACTTCAACCCTCTCAAACGCAAATCAAAATACTAGAAGCCTCTCAAATCTCTATCGACCGATTCTCAGCTATGTCCGATCCTTCATGCTCATCAGTCGTCTTCAAGTTACAGGTATTAACAATATTCGATCATCATCAACCCTAATTTCTATCTTCTGCAACTACTATGGTATTAATCAGACTTTTTATATAATCGTTAATCTTATACTAACCCTAATGTTGATTACAGTTTCGATTACATGAAGTGCAATATCGATCATCGTCTTCAAATTTAATTTAAAGGTGTTAGCAATAACCATTTACACTCAATTCCGATCATCGTCTTATTATTTTTTTATAGAGTCAATATCGATCATCGCATTATTTAATTTTTTTTACATGACCACATATTTGTGTTCAATTGATCTTCAATGTCTTCAGCAGCATCGGTGTCTTCAGAACAAGGGTAAAATACAAATGATGTATATCTAATATGAGCATTTGTTTAGTCTTTATAATTTTTTGCTAACTGTTTTTTTCCTATTGTATTTGTAGATAATGGTAGCTTTTGGTTGGAGACTTTACTTTCGCTGCTCGGGTTTTAAGGTATTATTCTTTGCTATTTACATTGTGTGTTATTGGTTTGGCAGCCGATTTTGTTGTAATCCACATATAACAAGAATGTTTTTTTCCTTCAATCTTGCTCTCATAGCTCCTGTTTATGGTGTGGTTGAATCGATTAAGTTGATATATTTAATTTTGGTATTTTACTACAGATAGGTAAATGCTTTTGTCACTATTTCACAAATACATGATTATTTACAAACCTTTAAGACCGTATTTAAAAATTTTTTTAGGTATTGTTTGGTTCAAGACTTGGGATCTTGAACATAATATTATTACAGGATCTAATTTCCAGCAAAATGTAAAGCCTAACTGGACAACAAGAAACACTCTTTTGTAGTCGTACAAAAATACGTATGTCACACCTAACCATTTGTAATCATAAAAATACATATGATAATTATTAATAAGGTGTTTTAAGGGCGTTTGGGTTTTAGGACTTCGTATCCAAGATTCTGCGTGAAATAAGCAAATTGAAGCTGTTTATTCCAAATTGCTTATTTCAAAAACCAAGAAGCTATCCAAAACACACCCCTTAGATAGTTTTATTACTTTGTTTTTTCAACCTGTAGGCATTGGCAGGAAGTTGGTCCCTTTTGCAACTGTTCTTGAAGTTGTGATTATGCTATTTTGATTAACTAAAAGAAATCGTTGTTTATAAAGTATCTACTTTATATTGTGTTGGATGGATTTATACTTGGGACTTGCTGTGACATGTAATATTTACTCACGTCTCATGCTAAAGTGTTCTGCAAGTAGAGAATGGTGCTTCCTGCGTAATTCATCATCATCATCATCATCATCGTACTCAGTATATCCCACCAATAGCAAAGCTATGGTAGGGTCTGAGGAGGGTAAGATGTAGACAGCCTTACCTCTACCCTCTAGGAATAGAGAGGCTGCTTCCGGTGAGACCCCCGGCTCGATAGTAGTTTTGCATCAAGCCTTGGACATAAGGCACATAACACTCAACCATCGCCGATTGGTGCATGTACCCTTGTCTTTCGGCTATCAACGCCACCACATGATGCCTGATTAACCTTCCGCCACTTTTGACGTTATTTTCACAAGATTGGTAAAATAACGTCAAAATTTGTGCAATTTCACTTTTGCCCACCCGAGGGTTCACACATATATACATTATATGCGCGCACCACAAAGCTGGGCGAATTGCTTCCTGCGTAATTGCAAGCCATAATTCATATTAAGTTTGTATGAAAATGAGTGCCCTTAAAAATAGTTGTGGGTTATTCTGATGAGATATGAAAACAATCAAAGCAACAACCTTAAATTTTTAAAAAAATGCTGAAACACCATTTATTATCCCATAAACATTTTTTGATTGTTTTCATATCTCATCACTTTCATTTGCATACAAACGGCGTCTACAATTTGACGCAAACTATATGTTCGTTTACAAGTTGTCATGGACTCACAAAACGAACTATATTGATGGTGTATGTAATTATTTATATTAGTGTCTTTATTTTTTTGTTGTTTTTGTTATATTATCAACCCGTGTATTACACGGATTTTAATAGATGATCACATCCTCTGTTTTAACTATTTATCATGTTATTATTGCAGCTGCTTTTTGATATACTCAAAATGCATCCATCTTTCTTCATATTTCTAAAGGTACGTTCATTCTTTATTCATTCATTCTATTATAATTTCTTTTGTTTAAAAACAAAAATGGTGATTGGTGTAATGTCTCATTGTCTTGTGTGCCATCAGATGAGTAGCTTCGTTGGTTGGGAGTTGGAAATGATTGTTTAACCATGACTTTTCGGTCAAATTACTCTTCTCAAGCAATTCAGTGATGATTTATGTTCCTTTGATTTGAGGTTTCGTAAAGTTAACTAATTTATGCATAACATTACACAAATCACAGTTTTTAGCATATTTATGTATGAGATGCTAACTAGAGTTCGTTAAGAGTATTAGCGCAAGCACTTTTATATGAATATGTTAGTTTTGAAATTATTCAGAAACTTTGGGAAACATATTTATTTAGGTAAGTAACATTCATGATATCTCATATTGTTGTTCATATTAAATTTATTATTAATATTAATATTATTATTATATTTAGTTTTTTTCAGTAACCCGTGTATCACACGGGTTCTAACCTAGTACTTTATATATACACGAAGTCAACATATTTATCCAAAGTTTTTAGTTTTCGTAATATGGTTCGAAACTCAAAACCGCCTGATCGTTTAAACTTCATAATTTATGTATATTTTATTCATTTTTTAGATATTAATTACATGTCTTTCATAATAATGAGTTATTTTTATACTATATTCACACAAACTGATGAGTTAGAGAATGGTTCACATGTTGAAACTAAACCGTTAAAATCAACCAAACTAGGTTTTTCGGTTTGTTATTTCCTCAAACAGTTAGGGCTCTTATAAGGCTAAGGGATATACGCCACTTCACACTCTTCCCCTCACTCATCACGTCTGCATCATATCAGCTTCACCTCATCACACCCTTCAACATAGGGGTGCACACCATTTCCTTATTCTCTATCATTCTCCAATTATGTATTTTTTAAATTTAATACGAATTAATACAAAAAAGGAGAGGGAGAGTGCGTGAAGAGAGTGACCACGATCACCATCCTCACGTCACACGTAACTAACAAAGAGGAGGGGCGGTGTTCCAGGGGTGTCACGCTTGTGATCTCTATCCACGTAGAATGCCGTATCAAATAGAATCCTCTCACGCCGTCACGCGTGAGGGGAGTTGGAGTATACCGGCCAACCTAAGAATTTCGTCAAAACAGAGGGAGTCTATACCACTAGGTTATGTGAGTCTATATCTATATCCCTGCTATATAGGTATACATAAGAGTGAGGGGTCTCTTAAATTTTAAGAGGTACTACTATTATTGCATATTGTACAATCAACAATGTATATAATTTAAAGAATATAGGGATAATATGGTCTTTCCTCATAATATTTATGCATTAAACTATTACTTTCAAAAGTAATTTACAATAATAGTCCTTCAACTTCAATTAAGTTTTGTTAATTTTATATATATTATACTAAGGCCAATCTCACCAAGCACATTTTCAATTCATTTCATTTTAAAACTACTTTTATACCAGCTTGGCCCTAGTAGTCAGGCAGTCTAACGTCATAATGTTGTAAGCATGTTTGTTTGTGATAAAAGTACAATAGATTGAAGATAAAATAGCAAAACTAGTCTTTTATAACGTTTTTTCAATAAACGTTCTTTAGCAAACGAAACGACAGATAACATACTTCATGTTTCAAATCTCTTTCATTTTATGTCCATTGGCTCTAACCAGTTAACTTTTTCCGTTAAATCTGAGCATATGTAAGTCAGATGGTGGTGGTTAGGTTAAGCTGTATTGGATGCGGCGAATGTTGGGTGGTGGGTAGTGGTGGCGGTCTGCAACAAGTGCTGGTTGTTGTTGGGTTGGTGAATGACGATGGGGATTAGGGGTGTTCTTCGGGTTATTTATTCGGGTCTCGGGTTGTTTGGGTTTGAGCTCAAAACAAATTGACCCGAGAACTGACCCAAATAAGTTCGGGTTGTTCAGGTTTCGGGTTGAACGGGTCGGGTTTCGGGTTTAACAAATTAAAAAAATATATATCCACCTTTGACAATATCATAAATTAAAAAACCGTATTCCAAGCCGTTATAAAACCATAATATAGAGCCATATTCAACTATAACATATATTATTTAGCAAAACATGAAATTTATCGTACAAGCATGCACTAGATCGGATGGAGTGTTGTAGCCTGTGGATCAATACTTCTGTAGAATAAAGAAACATGCTCAATACATATTGGTTTAAATACTATACTATTTATGTAACACCCCAACCCGGAACAGGCTGACGTGTTACCATTACAGATATCAAATCAACGCCACAATCCAAAATACAACAAAAATTAATGCAACCTACGTCATATTATTAAACAAAATGAATTAACTTTAAGAAGCTTGAACTTCATTTTTATCTCTCCTCACTAAATTCCCCGAATCCCGGATTACCTGAAAACAAAATAAGAAAAACAAAACAAGAAAACACGGCTGAGCCAAAAATTGCCCAGTAACGGAAAGAACAATAGTATAGGTAAGGACAGACGTAAGAGAATAAATATACGAACTTCAATTCAAACTCGAAACCAACCCTTTTTACCGAAACATATACTTAATAAAATTCGGATGTATGATCCGAAACTTGGCCAGAACATGGTCAAACGCATGCGGAAATATATCAGAACTATAACAAAAACACCCAGAGCAAGAAACATATAACTTGTAACATATAATGTGTGACGTGTAACATATAACGTGTAACATTTAACTGAACTATAATTAAATGCGAAACATAATCCGATACACGATCGGGACGTAATCTGAATATACTCAAATTTAATCAAATGCATATACACATATCAAAACGGACCAGAAATATAGCGAAACAAAATATAATTACTAAAATACACGACGATGATGTTAAAATAAATAGGTCGTGTAATACGGAAGCACCCAGAGCCTAAACAGAGGGGTACACCGCTAGCTAGTCCATGCACCAAGGAGACGGTGTGGGTGGCGTGCACACATTGTTCCATCTCAAACAGAAGTCAGGAGTCAGAAGTCGGAGCTAAGATCGATCTATACGCCTCTAAGTGGCCAAGGTACTACATGAGTACTTTCAGAGACGCCGTGAACTTTGATTACGCACTGTCACGATAAGTGCCATGTCAGGAGTCAGGAGTCAGGAGTCGGAGCTAAGATCGATCTATACGCCTCTAGGGGCCAGAGTGCTATACAAGCACAAGCTAGAGACGCCGTGAACTTTGATTACGCACTGTCACGATAAGTGCCATGTCGTTGACGCCCCAACGACAAGTCAGAAATGCTCGGGTAACAGAGTACTGAAGCTAAATTCATATAACTAAATTCGAACAGGAACATGCAACAATGAATACAAAATATATATAACCTATTGCATGTTAAAAACTTAATATTAAACATATCATACGGATAAACTGAACTCAATCTGAAACTGAAAAATAACAAAAATCCGCACTACGAAGTGACGGACATAGAATATAAAATGGACTAGAATCAATACTATGAGTGAAGAAAAAACAGAATCCGTACAACAAAGTAACGGAGTATAAATAATACTAAAAGGAAACAAAAACAGAATCCGTACTACGAAGTAACGGAATATAAATAATACTAAGAGGAAACAAAGACGGAAACCGTACTACGAAGTAACAGAATATAATTTATACTATGAGTGACAGAAACCAGAATCCGTACCGCGAAGTAACGGAATAGAGTTAGTATACTGTGACTAAAAGTAAACAGAAACCGTACTAACGAAATATAATTAATACTTCGAGTGAAGAAATACAGAATCCGTACTCTGAAGTAACGAAATATAATTAATACTAAGAGGAAACAAAAACAGAATCCGTACTACAAAGTAACGGAATAGATTCAATACTATAAGTAACCGAAAACAGAAACCGTAATGAAGTAACGGAATATAATTTATACTATGAGTGACAGAAACCAGAAACCGTACAACAAGGTAACAGACTATAATTAATACTAAGAGTAACAAAAACAGAAACCGTACCTTAATTTAGCAAAGCAAAGTAACAAAGTCGCGACATCCTTAAGTGGTATTAACACCTACACTTTAGTCATCTTGATTTAGATTTACGATGATCCAATTCGTTCGTTAATTGATGTTCCGGCGACGGATACTTTATACCTAAACATACTCCTTTTTAATATTGTTTAGAATTCACAATTACTTAATAACTTGCAATAACTTAACAATACTGATTATTATTATTATTTTTTTTTTTTGATAGTTAGACAAATTGATTTAAAGGAAAACTAGAGAATATTTAAATAGGTTTGATCCACTAGTAAATAAGTAAATAATAGATGGTTTATTAAATAAATGTTATTATTAAATTGTGAACATGTATGCATGAAATCAACTGAGTATTCATTAAAATTCAATATAGAGTTCCAATTTAATTTCTTCTTCATAATTCAATTATATGAACTATCATATTGTAAGCTTTACATATTAATGAAAAAAAACAAAACATTATATTATGATGATCGGTTTTCGCGTGGTATGTTTGGTTAGTCGCCGGAAACGAATCAAAAGTCAGTGGCCAAATCCAAAGATAACATATTGAAACTCATAACATGGTTACCTCAATATCGATATATCCGAACACAAACCGAACGTATCAAAGAGCGAGAGCGGCGGAAGTACACGAACGTGCGATGGTTATGAATCCGGTTATAACGGAATGTTAGTTTCGCGGCGATGACTCTCTCTTCGTCACGTTCAACAGAAGGTGACGGTGGCGGCTTCCATACAACCAACCGCGGCAGAGGCGATGCTTGTCTACAGTGACGGAAGACGACGGCGGTGGTTCTCACACTTCAAACAGGCGGTGACGGTTGCGGAGGACCGTAGGAGGATTGTCCGGCGGTGTGCGGAGGCGGTGGCGCGTGACGGGGATCGGCGAGGTGAGTAATGGCTTGGCATATGGCGCATCGGATGGACGTGGCTCCAGGTGGTAGCTGTAATGGCGTGTGGCAATTGGAGCAGTTGACCAGCATCATCATGGTTGGTTAGGGTTTTGCTGATTGTTGTTAATAATTTGGGAGACGATGATCAAGGGATGGGATGGGTTGATTGATAGAGTTTGAGGGTGCTTAAAAAGAAACGAATCGATCATCTCAGATATATCCGAAAGTTTGAATTTGAAGAAGCCAACTTGATGATAAATGGAAATTTAAAATAATGCACATGTGGTTAGCCTTGAGTTTGAACCCATCCATTATTCTTAGTATTATTATTTATTATTATTATTATTATCATATATATATATATATATATATATATATCTATATATATATTTATCATCCAATATCAAAGTTCGGGTTATTATAATTATACTCCCCTAAAAAAAAATTTCGTCCTCGAAATTGTAAGACGGTGACACATACTTTCGGATATCACGGAAACGAAACAAACTTAAAACAGAATTCATATGAAATCAAAACCATCCAAACTGAAATAGCTGACTCGTTGCCATGATGATATTGAACGAAACTATGGGTAACCTAAAACTTGTATCGGATAATACTAGTTCTTATAAACGGAAATCAAAAATTTCATTTGAACACAGAATTACATATAACATAGTGGATAACTAATAACTAAAATAAAATAAATAAATTTTGATGAGCTAAAGCCTATGACTAAATTGTGTAACTAATAACCAAAACGAAAGACAGATAACTGAAACATGTGACTTATAAGTGGAAATAAAAAGTGATAACTAATGGAATACTAAAAAAAATCAAGACTTAAAACGTAAATTTTCAAAAACATATTTTGAATATTAACATGCATTTCTACACTGATATAAAAATAAATAAATATATAATAAAAGACACGTAACATTAGCAGATAATGGCGAAAACTTAAGACAATGTCGTATCTAAATATTAGAGGAACATTAAGCTGCAAAATGGATTTTAGTAGCACACATACATACCTTACATTTGTTAATACTTGTTGCTTTTGAATTTATACTTGTAAGATAAATATGTTACTTTACAAAAATCATTATGTTACTGAAACGATTTTATGAAGTTTAAAAATAAATTATCCAACTCAACTGTATATATTTTCTTATATCCATTACTAATATTTATTATTTTAAATATGCGGATATTACAATTCTACCTCCCTACATAAAATTTCGTCCTCGAAATTTCTAGTTATCTATGCGCAATCAAACTTTGACGTAACGGATAAGAAACATAACTTCAAGCGGTAATGATACCAAACAAAACTTTAATGGTAAACTAAAATATTTAACCGAGAATACTTAATCGTATTACTGAAATGAAACAGAAAATTTTTCTCTAAATACATATAATTGGGTGTATCACAAAAATGTCAAACGAAGACATCTAAATGAATCCTATAACTAGTAACCGAGACAAAACAACTAACTGAAACAGGTGACTATAAGTAGAACTTAAAAACGGTAACAAATTTGATCCTTCATAATTTTAAAAACTCAAAACATATCAAACTCAAAAATCAAATTTTATAAGTTTACATATTTTTTTTTTACTCATATACAAATAAATAAATAGATAAATTAATAAACACATAACACTAGCACAATAAAGTGAAAAATCTTATGACGAGGTCATATCGGATGGAGTATTAGAGGAACAAAATCTGCATAAAAGAATTTTTGTAGCACACATGCGTACCTGTAAATTCACGATTACGTTCGCGACCATAATCGTCAATTTACCTTACGACTGTGTCCTAACAAGCCTTCCATTATGCATTTTAAAAACATGGCTTGGCTTATAACAAAAGAGTAATGTGATGACAAAATAATTAAGAAATGATGTTTATTCAAATGCATAATTATCGGAAAACGTCTAGAGGCGTGCGTGGTAGTAAAGTCTGAATCGAGCGTAGAGGGTACGTAAGTCAAAGTCGTGATCCCTTTAGTTGTGTAGCGTTGTCTTCGAAAGTCATTTCCATATTTGTATAGTGTAAGCATGAACAATTTATTCAACTAAATGAAATCCGGAAAGTCAGAGATTGACGTAGGTGCCTAGAAAGGACTCTAAAAATAGACCGAAAATCACAAAATGATCGGCACGAAGATTGATATGAAATATTAATCCTAACCCAATGTCTACCCATTATCTCACAAGTCTGATTTTAAGGTTTAAGTTTTCTACAGGAAAGAGCCTTAGCTCTGATACCATAACTGTAACACCCCAACCCGGAACAGGCTGACGTGTTACCATTACAGATATCAAATCAACGCCACAATCCAAAATACAACAAAAATTAATGCAACCTACGTCATATTATTAAACAAAATGAATTAACTTTAAGAAGCTTGAACTTCATTTTTATCTCTCCTCACTAAATTCCCCGAATCCCGGATTACCTGAAAACAAAATAAGAAAAACAAAACAAGAAAACACGGCTGAGCCAAAAATTGCCCAGTAACGGAAAGAACAATAGTATATGTAAGGACAGACGTAAGAGAATAAATATACGAACTTCAATTCAAACTCGAAACCAACCCTTTTTACCGAAACATATACTTAATAAAATTCGGATGTATGATCCGAAACTTGGCCAGAACATGGTCAAACGCATGCGGAAATATATCAGAACTATAACAAAAACACCCAGAGCAAGAAACATATAACTTGTAACATATAATGTGTGACGTGTAACATATAACGTGTAACATTTAACTGAACTATAATTAAATGCGAAACATAATCCGATACACGATCGGGACGTAATCTGAATATACTCAAATTTAATCAAATGCATATACACATATCAAAACGGACCAGAAATATAGCGAAACAAAATATAATTACTAAAATACACGACGATGATGTTAAAATAAATAGGTCGTGTAATACGGAAGCACCCAGAGCCTAAACAGAGGGGTACACCGCTAGCTAGTCCATGCACCAAGGAGACGGTGTGGGTGGCGTGCACACATTGTTCCATCTCAAACAGAAGTCAGGAGTCAGAAGTCGGAGCTAAGATCGATCTATACGCCTCTAAGTGGCCAAGGTACTACATGAGTACTTTCAGAGACGCCGTGAACTTTGATTACGCACTGTCACGATAAGTGCCATGTCAGGAGTCAGGAGTCAGGAGTCGGAGCTAAGATCGATCTATACGCCTCTAGGGGCCAGAGTGCTATACAAGCACAAGCTAGAGACGCCGTGAACTTTGATTACGCACTGTCACGATAAGTGCCATGTCGTTGACGCCCCAACGACAAGTCAGAAATGCTCGGGTAACAGAGTACTGAAGCTAAATTCATATAACTAAATTCGAACAGGAACATGCAACAATGAATACAAAATATATATAACCTATTGCATGTTAAAAACTTAATATTAAACATATCATACGGATAAACTGAACTCAATCTGAAACTGAAAAATAACAAAAATCCGCACTACGAAGTGACGGACATAGAATATAAAATGGACTAGAATCAATACTATGAGTGAAGAAAAAACAGAATCCGTACAACAAAGTAACGGAGTATAAATAATACTAAAAGGAAACAAAAACAGAATCCGTACTACGAAGTAACGGAATATAAATAATACTAAGAGGAAACAAAGACGGAAACCGTACTACGAAGTAACAGAATATAATTTATACTATGAGTGACAGAAACCAGAATCCGTACCGCGAAGTAACGGAATAGAGTTAGTATACTGTGACTAAAAGTAAACAGAAACCGTACTAACGAAATATAATTAATACTTCGAGTGAAGAAATACAGAATCCGTACTCTGAAGTAACGAAATATAATTAATACTAAGAGGAAACAAAAACAGAATCCGTACTACAAAGTAACGGAATAGATTCAATACTATAAGTAACCGAAAACAGAAACCGTAATGAAGTAACGGAATATAATTTATACTATGAGTGACAGAAACCAGAAACCGTACAACAAGGTAACAGACTATAATTAATACTAAGAGTAACAAAAACAGAAACCGTACCTTAATTTAGCAAAGCAAAGTAACAAAGTCGCGACATCCTTAAGTGGTATTAACACCTACACTTTAGTCATCTTGATTTAGATTTACGATGATCCAATTCGTTCGTTAATTGATGTTCCGGCGACGGATACTTTATACCTAAACATACTCCTTTTTAATATTGTTTAGAATTCACAATTACTTAATAACTTGCAATAACTTAACAATACTGATTATTATTATTATTATTTTTTTTTGATAGTTAGACAAATTGATTTAAAGGAAAACTAGAGAATATTTAAATAGGTTTGATCCACTAGTAAATAAGTAAATAATAGATGGTTTATTAAATAAATGTTATTATTAAATTGTGAACATGTATGCATGAAATCAACTGAGTATTCATTAAAATTCAATATAGAGTTCCAATTTAATTTCTTCTTCATAATTCAATTATATGAACTATCATATTGTAAGCTTTACATATTAATGAAAAAAAACAAAACATTATATTATGATGATCGGTTTTCGCGTGGTATGTTTGGTTAGTCGCCGGAAACGAATCAAAAGTCAGTGGCCAAATCCAAAGATAACATATTGAAACTCATAACATGGTTACCTCAATATCGATATATCCGAACACAAACCGAACGTATCAAAGAGCGAGAGCGGCGGAAGTACACGAACGTGCGATGGTTATGAATCCGGTTATAACGGAATGTTAGTTTCGCGGCGATGACTCTCTCTTCGTCACGTTCAACAGAAGGTGACGGTGGCGGCTTCCATACAACCAACCGCGGCAGAGGCGATGCTTGTCTACAGTGACGGAAGACGACGGCGGTGGTTCTCACACTTCAAACAGGCGGTGACGGTTGCGGAGGACCGTAGGAGGATTGTCCGGCGGTGTGCGGAGGCGGTGGCGCGTGACGGGGATCGGCGAGGTGAGTAATGGCTTGGCATATGGCGCATCGGATGGACGTGGCTCCAGGTGGTAGCTGTAATGGCGTGTGGCAATTGGAGCAGTTGACCAGCATCATCATGGTTGGTTAGGGTTTTGCTGATTGTTGTTAATAATTTGGGAGACGATGATCAAGGGATGGGATGGGTTGATTGATAGAGTTTGAGGGTGCTTAAAAAGAAACGAATCGATCATCTCAGATATATCCGAAAGTTTGAATTTGAAGAAGCCAACTTGATGATAAATGGAAATTTAAAATAATGCACATGTGGTTAGCCTTGAGTTTGAACCCATCCATTATTCTTAGTATTATTATTTATTATTATTATTATTATTATTATCATATATATATATATATATATATATATATATATATTTATCATCCAATATCAAAGTTCGGGTTATTATAATTATACTCCCCTAAAAAAAAATTTCGTCCTCGAAATTGTAAGACGGTGACACATACTTTCGGATATCACGAAAACGAAACAAACTTAAAACAGAATTCATATGAAATCAAAACCATCCAAACTGAAATAGCTGACTCGTTGCCATGATGATATTGAACGAAACTATGGGTAACCTAAAACTTGTATCGGATAATACTAGTTCTTATAAACGGAAATCAAAAATTTCATTTGAACACAGAATTACATATAACATAGTGGATAACTAATAACTAAAATAAAATAAATAAATTTTGATGAGCTAAAGCCTATGACTAAATTGTGTAACTAATAACCAAAACGAAAGACAGATAACTGAAACATGTGACTTATAAGTGGAAATAAAAAGTGATAACTAATGGAATACTAAAAAAAATCAAGACTTAAAACGTAAATTTTCAAAAACATATTTTGAATATTAACATGCATTTCTACACTGATATAAAAATAAATAAATATATAATAAAAGACACGTAACATTAGCAGATAATGGCGAAAACTTAAGACAATGTCGTATCTAAATATTAGAGGAACATTAAGCTGCAAAATGGATTTTAGTAGCACACATACATACCTTACATTTGTTAATACTTGTTGCTTTTGAATTTATACTTGTAAGATAAATATGTTACTTTACAAAAATCATTATGTTACTGAAACGATTTTATGAAGTTTAAAAATAAATTTTCCAACTCAACTGTATATATTTTCTTATATCCATTACTAATATTTATTATTTTAAATATGCGGATATTACAATTCTACCTCCCTACATAAAATTTCGTCCTCGAAATTTCTAGTTATCTATGCGCAATCAAACTTTGACGTAACGGATAAGAAACATAACTTCAAGCGGTAATGATACCAAACAAAACTTTAATGGTAAACTAAAATATTTAACCGAGAATACTTAATCGTATTACTGAAATGAAACAGAAAATTTTTCTCTAAATACATATAATTGGGTGTATCACAAAAATGTCAAACGAAGACATCTAAATGAATCCTATAACTAGTAACCGAGACAAAACAACTAACTGAAACAGGTGACTATAAGTAGAACTTAAAAACGGTAACAAATTTGATCCTTCATAATTTTAAAAACTCAAAACATATCAAACTCAAAAATCAAATTTTATAAGTTTACATATTTTTTTTTTACTCATATACAAATAAATAAATAGATAAATTAATAAACACATAACACTAGCACAATAAAGTGAAAAATCTTATGACGAGGTCATATCGGATGGAGTATTAGAGGAACAAAATCTGCATAAAAGAATTTTTGTAGCACACATGCGTACCTGTAAATTCACGATTACGTTCGCGACCATAATCGTCAATTTACCTTACGACTGTGTCCTAACAAGCCTTCCATTATGCATTTTAAAAACATGGCTTGGCTTATAACAAAAGAGTAATGTGATGACAAAATAATTAAGAAATGATGTTTATTCAAATGCATAATTATCGGAAAACGTCTAGAGGCGTGCGTGGTAGTAAAGTCTGAATCGAGCGTAGAGGGTACGTAAGTCAAAGTCGTGATCCCTTTAGTTGTGTAGCGTTGTCTTCGAAAGTCATTTCCATATTTGTATAGTGTAAGCATGAACAATTTATTCAACTAAATGAAATCCGGAAAGTCAGAGATTGACGTAGGTGCCTAGAAAGGACTCTAAAAATAGACCGAAAATCACAAAATGATCGGCACGAAGATTGATATGAAATATTAATCCTAACCCAATGTCTACCCATTATCTCACAAGTCTGATTTTAAGGTTTAAGTTTTCTACAGGAAAGAGCCTTAGCTCTGATACCATAACTGTAACACCCCAACCCGGAACAGGCTGACGTGTTACTATTACAGATATCAAATCAACGCCACAATCCAAAATACAACAAAAATTAATGCAACCTACGTCATATTATTAAACAAAATGAATTAACTTTAAGAAGCTTGAACTTCATTTTTATCTCTCCTCACTAAATTCCCCGAATCCCGGATTACCTGAAAACAAAATAAGAAAAACAAAACAAGAAAACACGGCTGAGCCAAAAATTGCCCAGTAACGGAAAGAACAATAGTATAGGTAAGGACAGACGTAAGAGAATAAATATACGAACTTCAATTCAAACTCGAAACCAACCCTTTTTACCGAAACATATACTTAATAAAATTCGGATGTATGATCCGAAACTTGGCCAGAACATGGTCAAACGCATGCGGAAATATATCAGAACTATAACAAAAACACCCAGAGCAAGAAACATATAACTTGTAACATATAATGTGTGACGTGTAACATATAACGTGTAACATTTAACTGAACTATAATTAAATGCGAAACATAATCCGATACACGATCGGGACGTAATCTGAATATACTCAAATTTAATCAAATGCATATACACATATCAAAACGGACCAGAAATATAGCGAAACAAAATATAATTACTAAAATACACGACGATGATGTTAAAATAAATAGGTCGTGTAATACGGAAGCACCCAGAGCCTAAACAGAGGGGTACACCGCTAGCTAGTCCATGCACCAAGGAGACGGTGTGGGTGGCGTGCACACATTGTTCCATCTCAAACAGAAGTCAGGAGTCAGAAGTCGGAGCTAAGATCGATCTATACGCCTCTAAGTGGCCAAGGTACTACATGAGTACTTTCAGAGACGCCGTGAACTTTGATTACGCACTGTCACGATAAGTGCCATGTCAGGAGTCAGGAGTCAGGAGTCGGAGCTAAGATCGATCTATACGCCTCTAGGGGCCAGAGTGCTATACAAGCACAAGCTAGAGACGCCGTGAACTTTGATTACGCACTGTCACGATAAGTGCCATGTCGTTGACGCCCCAACGACAAGTCAGAAATGCTCGGGTAACAGAGTACTGAAGCTAAATTCATATAACTAAATTCGAACAGGAACATGCAACAATGAATACAAAATATATATAACCTATTGCATGTTAAAAACTTAATATTAAACATATCATACGGATAAACTGAACTCAATCTGAAACTGAAAAATAACAAAAATCCGCACTACGAAGTGACGGACATAGAATATAAAATGGACTAGAATCAATACTATGAGTGAAGAAAAAACAGAATCCGTACAACAAAGTAACGGAGTATAAATAATACTAAAAGGAAACAAAAACAGAATCCGTACTACGAAGTAACGGAATATAAATAATACTAAGAGGAAACAAAGACGGAAACCGTACTACGAAGTAACAGAATATAATTTATACTATGAGTGACAGAAACCAGAATCCGTACCGCGAAGTAACGGAATAGAGTTAGTATACTGTGACTAAAAGTAAACAGAAACCGTACTAACGAAATATAATTAATACTTCGAGTGAAGAAATACAGAATCCGTACTCTGAAGTAACGAAATATAATTAATACTAAGAGGAAACAAAAACAGAATCCGTACTACAAAGTAACGGAATAGATTCAATACTATAAGTAACCGAAAACAGAAACCGTAATGAAGTAACGGAATATAATTTATACTATGAGTGACAGAAACCAGAAACCGTACAACAAGGTAACAGACTATAATTAATACTAAGAGTAACAAAAACAGAAACCGTACCTTAATTTAGCAAAGCAAAGTAACAAAGTCGCGACATCCTTAAGTGGTATTAACACCTACACTTTAGTCATCTTGATTTAGATTTACGATGATCCAATTCGTTCGTTAATTGATGTTCCGGCGACGGATACTTTATACCTAAACATACTCCTTTTTAATATTGTTTAGAATTCACAATTACTTAATAACTTGCAATAACTTAACAATACTGATTATTATTATTATTATTATTTTTTGATAGTTAGACAAATTGATTTAAAGGAAAACTAGAGAATATTTAAATAGGTTTGATCCACTAGTAAATAAGTAAATAATAGATGGTTTATTAAATAAATGTTATTATTAAATTGTGAACATGTATGCATGAAATCAACTGAGTATTCATTAAAATTCAATATAGAGTTCCAATTTAATTTCTTCTTCATAATTCAATTATATGAACTATCATATTGTAAGCTTTACATATTAATGAAAAAAAACAAAACATTATATTATGATGATCGGTTTTCGCGTGGTATGTTTGGTTAGTCGCCGGAAACGAATCAAAAGTCAGTGGCCAAATCCAAAGATAACATATTGAAACTCATAACATGGTTACCTCAATATCGATATATCCGAACACAAACCGAACGTATCAAAGAGCGAGAGCGGCGGAAGTACACGAACGTGCGATGGTTATGAATCCGGTTATAACGGAATGTTAGTTTCGCGGCGATGACTCTCTCTTCGTCACGTTCAACAGAAGGTGACGGTGGCGGCTTCCATACAACCAACCGCGGCAGAGGCGATGCTTGTCTACAGTGACGGAAGACGACGGCGGTGGTTCTCACACTTCAAACAGGCGGTGACGGTTGCGGAGGACCGTAGGAGGATTGTCCGGCGGTGTGCGGAGGCGGTGGCGCGTGACGGGGATCGGCGAGGTGAGTAATGGCTTGGCATATGGCGCATCGGATGGACGTGGCTCCAGGTGGTAGCTGTAATGGCGTGTGGCAATTGGAGCAGTTGACCAGCATCATCATGGTTGGTTAGGGTTTTGCTGATTGTTGTTAATAATTTGGGAGACGATGATCAAGGGATGGGATGGGTTGATTGATAGAGTTTGAGGGTGCTTAAAAAGAAACGAATCGATCATCTCAGATATATCCGAAAGTTTGAATTTGAAGAAGCCAACTTGATGATAAATGGAAATTTAAAATAATGCACATGTGGTTAGCCTTGAGTTTGAACCCATCCATTATTCTTAGTATTATTATTTATTATTATTATTATTATTATTATCATATATATATATATATATATATATATATATTTATCATCCAATATCAAAGTTCGGGTTATTATAATTATACTCCCCTAAAAAAAAATTTCGTCCTCGAAATTGTAAGACGGTGACACATACTTTCGGATATCACGAAAACGAAACAAACTTAAAACAGAATTCATATGAAATCAAAACCATCCAAACTGAAATAGCTGACTCGTTGCCATGATGATATTGAACGAAACTATGGGTAACCTAAAACTTGTATCGGATAATACTAGTTCTTATAAACGGAAATCAAAAATTTCATTTGAACACAGAATTACATATAACATAGTGGATAACTAATAACTAAAATAAAATAAATAAATTTTGATGAGCTAAAGCATATGACTAAATTGTGTAACTAATAACCAAAACGAAAGACAGATAACTGAAACATGTGACTTATAAGTGGAAATAAAAAGTGATAACTAATGGAATACTAAAAAAAATCAAGACTTAAAACGTAAATTTTCAAAAACATATTTTGAATATTAACATGCATTTCTACACTGATATAAAAATAAATAAATATATAATAAAAGACACGTAACATTAGCAGATAATGGCGAAAACTTAAGACAATGTCGTATCTAAATATTAGAGGAACATTAAGCTGCAAAATGGATTTTAGTAGCACACATACATACCTTACATTTGTTAATACTTGTTGCTTTTGAATTTATACTTGTAAGATAAATATGTTACTTTACAAAAATCATTATGTTACTGAAACAATTTTATGAAGTTTAAAAATAAATTATCCAACTCAACTGTATATATTTTCTTATATCCATTACTAATATTTATTATTTTAAATATGCGGATATTACAATTTAAGTTTTTGAACTAAATATACATTCTCAATTATGTTTAAAAAAAAAAAAGAATACACATTCTTAACATGCATTATGGTAATTAATGCATTGTGATGTGATAAATTCAATATTAATCGGAGTCTTGAGAATTATCGAACAACAATACATAAGGTCATTGTGTTACTTTACTCTAAACTATCCTATAAAAATTAGGGATACATGCATCGATGTATTATACTTCGGGTTATTTGGGTCCACCCGAACTTGGGTATTTCAACCAAAATACCAACCCGAATATCTTATCTCAGATTCGGGTTAGAAGCTTAATCGGTTCGATTGAATTCGGGCCGGGTTATTCAAGTCTCGGGTCGCTTCGATTCGGGTTCGGTTAGGAAACACACCCCTAATGGTGATGTGATGAGAGAAAAAAGATGGGAATGGATGGTGAAAGTGGACAGTGGGTGAATTGAAGAAAAAAGAGGAAGGAGAAGGTTTTAGAGAGAGTGTATTTTTTTTAATTTGTTTATTCTTTTTTGTTATTAAGTAAACATGTGAAATTACAAAACTACTCTCATCTGACTTGCACATGATCATATTTAATAAAAAATTTTAACTGGATTAGGGCCAAAAAAACTAATGTGAAAGGGAATTAAAACATGAAGTATGTTTTTGCCATTTTTATTGTTAAAGAACGCGTATTAAAAAAACATTCAAACATAAATGACTAGTTTTACTATTCTATATATATATTGAACTTGACCAACTACACTAAAGAAAATATTTCCATTGCATAAAAATAAGGGAACAAAACAAAAATAGTGAATTCACTAAAATTTAAAAGCGAATATTTTCAAGGAACAAAAGGGGAAAATGTTAAAAATAAAAAACGCGCGTTGTCACTTTAAACGGGGACCCAAAGACGTAACGAACCTGACAAAACCACCAATTGGATAAATATAATATATAACCAAATCTCCAGCTTAAATAAACAAACAAACTCACTCACTCGTGGCCATAAACCACCACCGGCAAACGTCACCTACTTCCGGCAACTGCATTAATGATACCTCTGTACTAACCTACGCATCAACCGTTGTTATCCTACGCACCACTTCATGAGGACCAATCGGACCGTGAAAATCATTCCGTTTCAGCACTCGTACGGTGACGCAGACACCACGGCGTCATCGTCGTTGCTGTGGAGATGGCGGGAGAAGCTTGAGCGGATGAACTGGATTGAGGTGCTTATCCCTTGCTCAAGGTGGATTCGGACATACAATTGGCGTGAGTATCTGCAGCCGGATGTAGTCTCCGGCGTTACCGTCGGAATTATGCTCGTTCCGCAGGTACAATTGAGATATTGAATTATTATTATTATTATTATTGATATTTGTTAGATAGAGTCCAAAGAGTTTCAGAAGCTGCCTAAATTTGTAGCGTGTTTGACTTGACTACTATGCGTATAATATTTGTTTCCTGCAATTTGTTTGGCTAGATATTATTAGTTACCTAACTGTACTTGATAGCTTGCTTTGGACTATAGTATTACCACTCTTGTCATCTACAATTTTCAATTTCACTAAATTTGGTAGTGGTATGCACCGTGCACGGTTCGGTTTAGCCTCAGTTAATCTAGTTTAATAACGAATCGGTTTTTAGTTAATTCGGTTAGGTTGTCGCGTTGTCGGTTTTTGTTACAAATACATGAAAATGAAGCTATAAAACATGAAATGATTATATAATAGCTATAAATATATGAAGGTATGAATTGTTTGGTTCGGTTAACCGAGGGTACACAGAAAAACCGATGACCGAATTTTGGTTAACTTCAGTTCGGTTTTGTTGGTTTTCGGTTAAGGGTTCGACTATTGTTCACCCCTGAAATTTAGTATAGATTAGAATATTAGATGGATCTGGACTTGAAACTCGTCTTGTTACATTTCAAAATCAAAGTATAACTTAGTTTTGTCGGTTTTTGTTATAATACATGAAATGAAATGGAGGTATAAAGTCTGGAAATATATGAAAATATGAATGATTCGGTTCGGTTCGGTTAATTTAGGTTAACCGAGGGTACACAGGAAAGCGATAACCAAAAAGGTTAATTTCGGGTCATGTTACATTCCAGAAATCAAAGTATAACTCGGTTAATTTGTCAGTTTTCGGTATAATTAATAATACATGAAATGGAAGTATAAAAGCTAGAAATATATATAAATATGAATGATTCTGTTCGGTTCAGTTCGATTAATTCTGGTTGACCGAGTTACACAGGAAAACTGATAACCGAAAAGGTTAATTTCGGTTCGGTTTTGTTTGGTTTTCAGTTTGCTTTTCGGTTAACGGTTCGACTATTTTTTACCGCTAGAATTTAGTATAGGTTAGAGTATTAGATGAATCTGGACTTGAAACTAGTCCTGTTACATTTCAGAAATTAAAGTAAACATATATTATATAGCACTGAATGAATTAATTTTGGGGATTTAATGACTATGGATCCTTTGCAATGATTAGTGATGGATTTTCTTTTTCTATAGATTTTTTGGTCTCACACTGAACATATTATATTTCTATATTTGTTTCTATGTGGCAGTCTATGTCATATGCAAAGCTAGCTGGACTTCAACCAATATATGGACTTTGTAAGTTGAATTTAGACTCTGTAACATTAATCTATTTAGTAAACTAACTGTTATATTTTGTTTGGTCTTTTTTACTGCAGATACTGGATTAGTGCCTATATTTGTGTATGCTGTATTCGGTTCATCACGCCAGCTTGCTGTTGGTCCAGTAGCATTGGTTTCTCTACTGGTCTCTAATGTTCTAGGCAATTTTGATTCATCTGGTGAATTGTATACAGAACTTGCCATATTATTGTCACTCATGGTCGGAATTCTAGAATGTACAATGGGTCTCTTAAGGTACTCTTAACTTCTATTTAATTAATGTATTTTATTTGAAATGGTTATTAATTATAGTATACATTGTAGGTTAGGATGGCTCATAAGATTTATTAGCCACTCTGTGATTTCTGGTTTTACAACTGCTTCAGCCATAGTTATTGCACTGTCTCAAGCAAAGTATTTCTTGGGATATAGTGTTGAAAGAAGCAGTGAAATAATTCCTCTTGTTAAGAGTATAATATCAGGTGCAGATAAGGTAAAACTGTAGTAATCAGAAGATATAGATGTTATTAATCTTTTAATACTTCCATAAATGTGACAACTGACAATGGTTTTTGTTTGTAGTTCTCATGGCCACCTTTTGTGATGGGGTCTACTATTCTTGCAATTATGTTGATCATGAAGCATTTGGTACGGTATTTCGGTTTCTTCCAAATAAATTAAACTCATGTCCTTTTTGAGCTCATTAAAAGTTTTAATGGTTCAATTTACAGGTTCCAAATAAAATAAACTCATGTCCTTTTTGAGATCATTAAAAATTTTAATGGTTCGATTTACAGGGTAAAACAAGAAAGAGTTTGCGGTTTTTGAGAGCGGCTGGGCCCCTCACTGCAGTTGTTCTGGGCACAGCTTTTGTGAAAATATTTCATCCATCTTCCATTTCTTTGGTGAGAATACTGAAACAAAACTTATTCTGCAGTAGTAGCACCAAATTCCAAATAATATAATTCTGTAAGCATTATAATTCAGGTGGGAAATATACCACAAGGACTTCCCTCGTTTTCCATCCCTAAAGAATTTAGGCATGTGAAGTCTTTAATCCCTACCACATTTCTAATTACTGGAGTGGCTATACTGGTAAGAACATACTTCTATCATAACCTAGAAAGTTGATGGTTTTCATAAGGGTTAAATTCATGAAAAGCTCACTAACTTTACAGACATAAACATATAAGTATATAACCGAACTTACAAAAACTTAATTTAAGTTAACGAGTCAAAATGATGACCATGTTGGCCTTTCCTTTCGCATAACGAAAACTAGTTTATATTAGGCGTTTGCCTTGAACCAAAAATGTTAAAACTTTAATGTTTTTATAGGCATAAAATAAGTGCGATTACCCAAAACTGAAACCAGATCACAGCTTACATTTTAACACAATTAGCGGTTTACATACTATTAAATATTAGTTGTCCATTCACTTCACGTATGCAATCAGGAATCTGTTGGAATAGCCAAAGCTCTGGCCGCAAAAAATGGGTATGAATTGGATTCAAATCAAGAGGTATCTCACATCATATTTTATTTTTGGGTGTTACATTGTCATATAATAATATAGAGGCTAACACATTGATTGCTTTCTACCAGTTATTTGGCCTTGGAGTAGCCAATATATTTGGTTCCTTTTTCTCAGCATATCCTGCAACCGGTGAGATTTCTTTGTTTCTTTCAATGAATGCATATATACACACACATACATATATATAATTATTAAATATGCTGGTTAGGTTCCTTCTCAAGGTCAGCTGTAAATCATGAAAGTGGAGCAAAAACTGGTTTATCAGGAATCATCATGGGCATTATTATATGTTCTGCTCTGTTATTCATGACACCATTGTTTGAACACATACCTCAGGTTTATCCATATTTTGAATTTAATTCTCTTAAAACCAGTGTTATCCGTTTAAACCATTTTCTACAACCCGTTTAATAAGCCAGTCGTGCTCGGGTTGACTTGTTCAGCCCATTTTAACCCATTGTTTACAACCCACCAACCTGATTAACATGTTTACAGCTTGATTACTACATGTCAACCTGTTTGACACATTTAGATAAACAAGTTAAAGGGTTGTGTACGCGTTAACACTAAACTAGTTGGATTTTATCATCTTTTCAGTGTGCTCTGGCTGCTATTGTAATCTCTGCTGTAATTGGCCTGGTGAGTAGATTACTCTTTCTCTCCCCAGAAATTCAGAATCTTTACATCATACAGCTCTATCTCTAAAAAGAGATTTTACATCCCATGATTAAATACTTTTTAAAAACCTTCAATAATTACTATTTAACTATGTAACCTTGTAACTCGTTACAGGTTGACTATGAAGAAGCAATTTTTTTATGGCGTGTAGATAAAAAAGATTTCTTTCTTTGGGCCATCACTGCTGCAACAACATTGTTCTTTGGTATAGAGATCGGTGTCCTCGTTGGGGTATGCATTTATTTATTTTTCACCTATATATATTATGTCCATATATTACACTTCGTAATTACTAGTTTGAGTTTCGGATTGTTAATTTACAGGTCGGGTTTTCGCTAGCTTTTGTCATCCACGAGTCAGCAAATCCACACATTGGTGAGCAATTTTATTTGTACAAAATATAAATCACTATTTAATTATTTATTATATTTACAAATCGTTTGTGTTTTAGCCGTCTTGGGGCGTCTACCTGGCACTACTGTGTACAGAAACACCCAACAGTATCCAGAAGCATATACATACAATGGCATTGTTGTTGTTCGTATAGATGCACCTATCTATTTTGCAAATACAAGTTTTATAAAAGACAGGTAAATGAATACTATAGCGTGCTTTGTTGCTTTCTGTTAAAATGGTGGTTTTTAAAATTATTTCTGTATGTGTTTCAGGCTGCGAGAGTATGAAATTGCGGTTGACCAATGCTCCAGTAGACGTGGACCAGAAGTTGGACGGATATCCTTTGTAATTCTAGAGATGGCACGTACGTACTCGTCATGTCAACCTTTATATCAATCCTTAATACATAATAATCTAGTTAAATGTCGTTTTCAGCTGTAACTTACGTCGACTCCAGTGCCGTTCAAGCTTTAAAAGAGTTATACCAAGAGTACAAATCAAGAAACATCCAGGTACATTAACTTTATAGCATAACCGTGTTCACCAAAAAGTTATTCGTTTTGACGCAGTATGTAACACAGATAGCGATTGCTAATCCAAACCGAGACATTTTTGTAACGCTATCGAAATCTGGATTCATTGATCTGGTTGGTAAAGAATGGTGCTTTGTAAGAGTGCATGATGCTGTTCAAGTTTGTCTACAATACGTTCAGACGTCGATCCCTTCCCCTAAAACTCCACAAATATCTCTTCATAACAGCACGAGCTTTTCAGAAAGACTGAACGAAAGACTGAACCGTAAAGAGGAGTTATCGGCATCTGAGATGGAAGCGGGTGAACGAGAACGGCTAATATCCACCGATGCAGACCCGATCACGCAGCCATTGTTGGGAAGAAAATATCATAAATGATGTCGTTTTGTAGATAATTTTGTATGTTGTTACTGTTTCATAAACCCCCATGCCCCTAATAATGTTTTCAGGAATTAGGGTTTAATGTAAAATACTGTTTAGATACTTTGTATGTATGTAATGAAATCTTGTTGTGCAAGTGGAGAGCCTAAACGCTTAAACTTTAACTAGACGTTCAACACAAACCGGGTTGGGATGGAGCCGAACCCTGTTTTGAATTCAAACCGAACCCGATTTGAGACCGGTCAGATTAAACCCTGGTGGGACCCAAACCGAACCATAGGGTTGAAATTGGTTTGTAAGCCTACACTTTGAAACGGGTCAAACTCAAACCTTTCCCCCTCAAAAAACGGCTTCAACCTGAATCGATTTGGATAAAAGCCCATTTGATAATCTTTGACCCAACCCAAACTGGTTTCGGGCCCGATCCTAATTTGTACATCTCTACTTAAAGCTTACATCATAACTCCCTTAAATCTTCATACACTTAGATTATGATCCTTCGAATGGAACCCTCCACGACAAAATCATCGTTTGACTCTTCAAAAGTAGCAGCAAAGGGGTCACCAAAGAAATGGAACTTACTTTTGCGGCTAACTGAAAGAGCTAAGCTAGCCACGCTTGGCTCGGTTCGCCGTAGCTTTCTAGCTAGACTCGTTTCAAACTTTGTATAAAATTCCCCAACTTGGCTTGTCGAAAAATCTAAGCTCCCCTAGTTATCTCTTTGCCAATTATTTAGTTATTTTTATCTTAATTATATAGTTATTTTATTATGTAATATATATTTAAATAAATAATAGGATCGTTTAAGCAGGATATGAAATAAGGGCTCAGGCTCGTTTATTAATTATTACAAATAGAAATTTTGTAGAATAACCTAATCTCTAATCCATGTCTAAACAAAACTTTTATGTAATTCCAGACTGTGTTTACAAGTTGGTGAATATGAAAGGACCTAAGTTTAGGAGTGCAATTTAGTTGGGGCCAGGGGTGGCCCCATCCCCCTACGATTTTTGCTCGGTGGTGTAAATTTTTTTTATCCTTTTTCTGCCGCAAATTTTTACACATGTAAAGTGGGAATTTAGGGACACCCGTAAGCCCCCATTCACAATTCGTGATTAATTTTTCGCTATATTTAATGAATCCCCTCCTGTTCATATCTAATCTACCACCTAAGTATAATTCCTTAAACCTGTTTGCACAAATCCATATCTATGTATATTCTTTGCATATTAAACTTTAAACTTGCACAAATCCATCTCCACACTAACAAGTAACAAGACTTACCTTCCAACGATAAGTACCGTTTCAAGTTTATGCAACGGTAAAACATTATTGCACGACATAATTATTGATTATATCGTTATACATGAGTCAAGAACATAGAACCCTAATCGTATTATTTCAATCAATAACTTAATTAAACATCAAAATAAAACAAGACTTACTTGTAGGAACGTACTCCTTGATGAAGATGATGATAATGAAATCATAGTAATTCCCGTTAAGATGCCTTTGAGTGATGGAGAATTGGGAGAGTATTCTCAATGGTGTTCTTTTGAGTTTTATATTACTAATGATCCATGATAATAATCAATAATGATGATCGGTTATAGAACGTATGTATTCTCTCCATTAAAAGGCATCTAAAGGGAAATCATAAACCCATTTAACTTATGACAATTACTTCCATCAAGTAAATGTATGTGGACATGTACTTATAGTTATGTCATCTTGATAAACAAAATGATCATGATGACCACATATTAATTTGGGTTATTTCTAACAATAGCATATGACATGTATATATGATAACGCGAGTTTCTAAAACTACAGTTTGGAACAACTTCATGCATTATTAACCTTTGGCGCCCATCCAGCGACCACGTATTCTTCTTTAGCAGGTTTCGTTTTCTCAAATGACTCCCTAGAGAAGAGTGACTGTATGCACATCATCATAAGTTAGAAACACATAAAGTAATGTCTATGCATATATAGTCATAGTCACTGTTAGCCACAAGAGATGGTGTTTGGATGTGCTTTTGTTATTAAAAGTTACGACGATCAAACATGTTTGACAAATTATAATTAGATAATCAGAATCAATTTTGTCACATTTGCCACTAAACTGGTTATCTAGCCCATGAATAATAAGATAACCCAAGCACCCCTTAATTGGATAAACATCCAGAATTAGGCATACCTTGATATAGTTATGCACATAAGTCAGACTTCCAGGAATGGTCCACTTCTTAAAATGACCAACAGCAACCTCAAGATGGTACAGCTTTGGCGCCAAACTCAAATCAACGGCTGTGATCTTTTCTCCATTAACATAAGGCCCCTGATACATTAACAGATTATTAACTTATAAACAAATTATCATCATTTCACCATATATACAAAAACACACCACTTTGTACCAACAAAAAAAAATATATATACTCATCTTGTTCACTAAGCGGACCGTCAGTCCGTTAAATCCTTTTGACGTGATTGGAGTTCATCAAATCAAAAGAATTAGAATATGAAATAAAAAAAACTTGTTTTGACTCATTTACTAGAAACATTATGAATGAATTCGTTTTGATTTGAGCTCAATTCCCTTAATTCTCCAACCAAACATGTTCAAGTACAAATTTTAATTCCAATACTTTTGAATTCCAATGATTCAGTGTTTAACTCGCTAGGGGTTATCGTCCCACCGACTAGCGATTAATGTGGATTAATCGACCTGAAATTTTTATGTGTAATCATTCAAAATAAGTATAATTTTTCAAATACTTCAACAAGTTTACCGAGTAGCGACTAGTTGCCAACTAATTCTGAATTTTACAACACTGAATGATCCAAACACCACCTAAGAGTAGAAACATACATTGTTCTTGAGGTGTTCTTCGAGTGCATTGAGTTCATCAAGCAAAGCTTGTTCAGTCCCATCATTCTCATCCTTGCTTTTCAAGAATCCCACAAACTTTGGGAAAATCTTTGACCCTCTACAATTTCCCAATTTCAAAAGTTAATGCCAACAATATAAAATATTATTTATTATATTAAATCTATTCATGATCATGCATAATTAAGATATGGCATACACAGAAGCTAGTTCAGGTGGAGTAACAAGAGAAGGTTCTAGAAACTTCTCTTCAATCAGACCCACAATAACATCAGAATCAGGAACCCATTTATCATCAAACTTAATCAAAGGTACTTTCACATCTGGGCTCACTTCAAGAAACACACAAACAAACAAACACAAAAGTTGTCATAAACAAGTACGGTTGCAAAAGTCGCTAAGTGTTGCAAAGTTGGTCAACTGGGAATTGCGATTACTCGGCCTAGTCGGGGACTACTCAGGAGTAATCAGGCTAGGTGGGGAGTACCCTGGGATTACTAGTTGTCAAGTACTCGGCGCCTAGACCAATTTTTACAATACTCTAAAAAACACAAAAAGCTAGTGAGTAAATTTAAGATCATCAAACAAAGATGATCACCATTCTGGTTTGCTATCCAGATTAATGAGATGGGCTTTGTAAGGAACTTTCTTTTCTTCCAAAGTCAAAGTAACCCTTTGGCAATATGGACCTAAAATAATAATAATAATAATAATAATAATAATAATAATATATATAAATTAATTAATAAAACATCAAAAATTTAAGGTGATAGAATCTTGATGAAAATGAGAGATTAATAATATTACAGTCTCCAAGTTCATCGGGGCACCAGTAGCTGCTTTGACACAGATCTCAATTGCCATTAAACCTGAATTTTTTTAGTTTGTTGAGAATGAGAGAGACAATGTTTTCATAGTAATAGTGACGAGACAGTGTCTGAATTTAGACGGATTTTGGAGTGTATACGTTTAATGTTTTTAGACACACATGGCATCTACCCGCATATAAAGAATTAATGATTATTAGGATATAAAGTATATAAAAATTATTAAAGGGCTATATGAAAAAGAAGTGTTTCAAGAAGTAACGTTCGAGACCAAGACTATTAGGGTGTCCATAATGGTAGTGAAAAACGTTACATGGCACTGACTCACTGTTACGTAGATTAAAAACGTTTTATAAATTAATCGCTATGTTACTGACATTGTTGCATACTTAGGTTAAAAACGTCTTATAAAACTATGCGTAGTAATTACATCCATTTAAAATAGTTGATATAAATAAATCAATTAATTTAAAAAGTGGGGAGATGTGTTGTGATAGAGATTAAAACAATTAAATTAATTAAAGAAAATGTTATGACCTTTTTTCTTTTGCGGCCGATGTTGGACCTAAAAATGTCACAACCTATTTTGCTTGAAAACGCAGAGGTGCATAGTAGTGTTTGGGGCGTTTTTGAAAAAAAAAATAACAATAAAAAGGGTAAATGCTCCATTACGAACAGAGGCAGGATCACATGATGGGGTTCTGGCTCACTGGAACATCTAGAAACCAAAAAGTTTCGAAATTTTAATAAAACGAACATATAAATAAAACTCGAAGGGAACCTGTTAATAAAAGATTGGTCTCGGGTTTGAATTTAATCAGTGACGCTTTACCTTTTGTTTTATTTGTTTTTTTTTTTGTTTTACATACAAACTTCAAACATATAACTTAACACTTAGCAGCGTTGCTGCCCACAAAGTAAAATAACACGTCATAAAGTGGCGAACTAACATGGAGGCAACCATCGCCCCACATTCACAACTTCACGACAATAGTTACTTCGGCGGACATCGCTCATCTCCAGAGCTCTACCAAACCACCTCTGTTTCACTCCATCGTTGCCACAAACCTAAAATTTCCATTAAGGTACCACTCGGCATTTGCAATTTCTCAACTAAGAATATTGGGTTAGTTTTTATTTGCTTAATTTTTTTTACTGTTTTTACAATTATTCAGAGCTTCTTTATAATGAAGTGAAATCAATCTTGAATGGTGTACATAATTCCTAATTTATTTGCGCCATCTTTGATGACATTTTGGTTTTTTTTTGTGGGTGGTTGATCCACCGTTATTGATCTTCGTCGAGTTCATTTGTAGGTCACAGGAGTTGATACCTCATATTCCAGCCCACTGTTCTTTGCTATGAATATGCGATTATGTTAAATGGTCCATCGAGATTTTTGACCCTATTTCTGATCAAACAATATTGATAATGTAAAAAAGGTTAAGTCAATAACTACAATTAATTGGTCGCCAATCAATAGCTTCTTTGATAGCCCATCGGTCGTGGACTTCTCCTTGGTTCTTGCCTGCTAAATCTCGATAGACAACATCAGATGATCAATGGTTCAGGGTTTTGATGAGTTATTGGATCTTGACTATGTTACCAATTCAAGCTCTGGATTAGTACTTTGATTGATTGGCAAAACACCTAAACTATTATTGCATTAGATATTTCTCAAAACTCAATACTATATGATAAACCCAACATGATTTATGATTTGTATAGACTAAACCTTAAACCTTAAAGATGTTTGTATCTAACTAGGATTCCTAAACAGTAGCTAAATTATTAATTAAAATAAAGGTAACATTCTAAACCAAAATACATTTGAGCTAACAATTTGCTTTTCAATCCAAGGCTAATTACAAAATTAGCAACAATATAAACTAGATTATTTTTTAAAAAATTGGTTTTTATTGGTCCAAACTATCACATTTTGATCGCGGATGTTGTTTTTCTCCTCAATATATGGACTTTATTTGTGTGACCAAAATGACATGCTTATCAATGATCACATGGTCTATCTACACATACATATTGACCAATAAATACGACCAAAATGACCAAAATAAAAGACTAGGCATATTGACCAAATCAACATCACAATATTCTATATGAGACTGACTATATATCAGATTGACCAAATGAACAGTTTGATTGGTCAAAATGATCATAATGCCCATATTAGATTAACTTAAGAAAATGACTAAACTAATTGACCAAATGAACATAAGAACCTACTGAATATAGATACAAGTTTGGCTTCACAAGTTTGACCAAATTGTAACATCTCGGATTTTTTGTATTTGTATTCGTTTATGTTTAAACTGACTCGGAATGTAATTCATATCTTTCAAATTATTTAAATTTTGTATTTATTAGTATTTAACTTGGTTAAACTTAATTTATATTTTCTTAACTTTCAAATTCGTCAAACTGTGCTTAAAAACCCATAAAATTGCTTAAAACTTCAAAAGAATCAAGAAAAGACACTTTATGAAGCATAGGGACCAAATGTGCCAAGTTTGAAAACTCCTTCCCCCTTGACCACGCCACTCCGTGCGGCCAAGAAGAGCAGGGTTGGTCGCGTGGCGCGGCCAGCCCCCTGTATCAACTTATTTCATTTTTAATTTTTGGATTCGCTTAAATACGTAAACGTTGCCATTCTTGAATCAAATCTCGTGAATTATGCTTCAAGATATCTCTATTACTGATAAAATAAGTTTACATTCCTTGTTCCGTCAATATAAACCATTTTGGTTGATTTATTTGCTTTTAATTCTTCATTAAAGCTTATTCGGCTACCTAAAACGAGTCAATTAACCAAGGAAACGTTTTAGTATTAAATATATTGAGTTAATTGATCTAAAACTTCATCTTCCTCTGCATTCCTTCTACCTCTATCGAATTTCCATCCTCCATTGGAGTTTCAATTGATTTTCTTCTTCAAGAACAAGCTACCAATTTGACTTTCACGCGCTCTCAACCTTTAATCTCTCATCTTACTTATTCTAGCTAGGGGTGAGCAACTTAACCGCCATAACCGTTTAACCGATCCATAACCAACATACCGAACCGATTTTAACCAATAACCGACATAACTGGTGGATCGGTTTAATAAATTTTTAAAAACCGTCAAATACTGGTCGGTTTTGGTTAAAGATAATTCCAAAACCGTCATAACCGAACCGACCCATTTATTTAACCAACAATTTGTTTAGGATTAACTTCCACGAAGCATGTTGTTGGATTATATCATTTTGATGTTTTTGGTGCAACATTTGTTATCAAATTAAGTTGAATTTTATTGTTGGGTATATAATGTCATTTTTTTGAATATTTGGTATTACCATTAACGATTATATACTTTGGTATATCATGCCAAGTCGTTTTTTGTAATAATTGGTACCAAACTTTTAAGCCCAATTATATTTTTTTGGTTACGGTTAACCGACCCATAACCGACTCACTATAACCTACAAAACGATAAACAATAACCGCCATAACGGGTCGGTTATGGTTATGGGTTTAGCTCAAAACCACCGCAAACCACCCATGCACACCCCTAATTCTAGCTATATATGGGTCATGGATCAAAACCATTTTGTCAATTGGGTTATATCATAACATGGATTTTATTCCTTATTGAATTAAGTGTCATTTCATACCTAGGGTTTGACCAATTACGCAACTTTAATATAATTTTTAAATTTCAATGATAATCAGCACCTGACGTTTCCAAAATCATGCTATATTTTAGTATTTTTTTTGTTAACCCCGTTTGTTGTTTTCATTAAGCTAGGGATAAAATAATAATCTTTTTATATCTCATTTACTTGATTATGTGGTCAAAAATAAATGAGCCGAACTACTTTTTTAACAAACCTAAAAGAACCGAACTATTTTTTTTAACAAAAGTAAACGACCTGAACCTATTTTTTAACAAAATAAACGAACCGAAATACTTTTTTTTAACAAAAATAAGCGAACCAAACCACTTTTTTTAACAAAAATAAATTAAGCCAACCACTTTTTTTAGCAAATATAAACGAACCGAACCACTTTGACGTTACGATGATATATGAGAGGAATGGAGAAAAACTCGTGATTGGTGTGTGGGGGAGGGGGGGGGGGGTTGTTTATAATATAGTTCAAAAAAGAGTCATCTCATTTCCTTACTTCTTTGTTCTTTCTAATTCATTCACTTCAAGAATAAACTAACCAAACTACTGTGTTAAAAAAATGGTTCGGTTTGTTTATTTTTGCTAAAAAAAGTAG